>NW_027492837.1:0-469478 GCF_021521415.1 Bidens hawaiensis
GAACATGATTCACCGTACACTTTCATGATCACATATACCAGGGGAGTCTGTTCCACTTTATTTTTCTTTATGTTTAGTTTTGTCTTTTGCTTGTCTCACATTGAGGACAATGTGAAATTTAAGTGTGGGGATGGGGAACTGACGTTTTCATTTTTAAGAAAAATAAATGAATATTGAAAATCTTGGGATTTAATATTTAAAAAAAAAGTTTTAAAGAAAATTATCCCTTGAAAATTGTTTTTCTTCTACGTTAAGCAGGAAATGATATTATTACCGTTGTGTTAACGAACTCTCGGAACTTTTGAAAAATATAATATAATAATAAAAGAAGAGATGGTTTGCATATCTGATTTGGGATGTGTCGGTAGGCCCAACTAGCTTTGATAGTCATCTTTAGCAGATTTCATATATATAATAATTTGAAAAACGGTGAAACCGAATTTTGATGCTTAGGGAGGATTACCATAATCTAAAAACTTTGAGATGGTAAGACTTAGATGCATCAAACCAGCACACCACCACATGTCCATCTTTTTACGAGCTTAGAAATAGTTATATACTTTAGGGTGATATAAAAAAATAATAAAAAAAATTGAAAAATAAAAAGAAAAAAGAAGTATGTTATGAAAGTTATGAGTATTCCGAATAGTTGTTCAAAAAAAAATCAAATGATTTTGAGAAAGTTATGTATTGTAAAATGCCAAAGAAGCATTCTCAAAGTTAGTAAAAGAGGCCAAAGATGCACATACTAGACGGGACTTAGAGTTTACGTGTTACCAAGGGGATAGTGACTCTGAAGATACACTATTGGGGCTTGAAGGTTCTTAGTCAATAAATATCAAATTAGGAATTTATAGGACAAGGTCCAATAATATTTAGGAATAGCTCGTACAACCTCCACAGGCCCATTCATCCATCAAATTTCACCGAGTGCATCTAATTAGTACCATCAACGAGTCATCGGCTTATGGTGATTTGTCGAACCAGTTTACTTCGACTCTAGTTCTTCTAGCTCTCTTTGTCTGATATGGGGTAGGTGTAGCCTTGATTTTTGGACTTAAAACGCTTAATGCAATTGGGGGATTGATTGGTTAGTGGCTGGGTTTAAGTGAACAACAATACCGGCAATCACGGTCAATATGTCGAGCTGTTTCTTGTGCTTTAGTAATGTTAAATAATCTGGGAGTTTGTTGTCTTACACTTGGTTATGATCCTGTTTAGATTTCTTTTTCAGGGACGAAAAAGGTTCAAGTGTGGGGATATTTGATGTGTTGCAAAACTCATAGCGTTTTATCCTGTTTTTGTGTTGTTTTGTGCGTAAAAAGTTAACGATTATTATTATTCTTGCATGAAATTACATGTTTGTGATTATTTTTGATTCCAATGTTGAAGAGAGCGAGAAAACGAGTTAAATAGAGAAAGAATCAGCTAAAACGGAGCTCGGATGAAGCCGGTACGCGCGTACGAAGATAAACGAGCTGGAAGTCGAAAAACGTCAGAAAATGGCATGGCCGAGCTACGCGACCAGGTCATACCATTCAAGAAGCATGTGGTGGATTCCAACATGTCCCAAGGCTGCCAAGAACAGCCAGAAATCATAAAAACGTCTATTTTGTCTTCTAGCGGGCCTTGTGGGCTTGTTTTGACATATTTTATATTAGGAAAGAGATGTTTAAATATATATTTAAACCCTAAAACCCTATGAAAGATTTTTATTGAAGTTTCCAGCCATCTCACACCTGCTCTAAAGGAGAAACCAAGAAGGACAAGCTTACGGTTCTATCTTTTATCCATCGGTTGTCGGTTTTGATTGTTTTAACGATTTTAAGTTCGTTTTTGAGTTTTAATCATTCAAACCTTTTGTAATCAGATTTATATGAGCATGTTCATCACTTTTATATATATTTTCTACCGTTCATTGATTATGATTGGCTAGATTGGTTAGAATCACCTAAGTTTGATGTTTAACGATTGATTTATCACTTTTCGGGTGCTGATTTCGTGTTTGATAATTTAGTTATTGTAGAGTTCATAATTTGTGATATTATTCCATGAACCTTGCTGCCATTAGATGTATGTTAGGTTGTATGAGCCCCGAGTAGTTGATTACTGCATGAATTTGTTTCGTGTAGTCGTTAATTGCTAGTTCGGTTAATACTGAGTGTGTTGATTGATTGTGGTAGACGCGTGCCATTTGGGTTTATGTTTCTTGAATCATTTAGTTCAGTAGGATCATACCCTTTGAGTTGAACCAAAACCTTAGGGGTTAGCTTATCTCTCTACTTTAGTTGATTTAGTTACCCGTTGCGAGACCACGTGCGGTTTTCTAGCTATCGACTAGGTTAGTTTGTAAGTCGAGTTATTTTATCCTTATTATTGAACTACCCCTCTCTTCCTAGGTTTGTAATTAGCTCTAGCCTTAGTGAGGATTGTGATTTTGATACGGACCATGTAATAAATCATTAGGGTACGTAAATAAACAACCGTAAATTAAAAGGCTAAATAGACATTGTAAGGGTTTTATGGTAAAACTGACCGTAGGGACCCAGTTGCCTTGATTACATCTATCTTAGTTCATCTTTAGACGCCGGTTTCAAACACTTGTTAGCCATTAGGGTTTATGTTTCTTGAATCATTTAGTTCAGTAGGATCATACCCTTTGAGTTGGACCAAAACCTTAGGGGTTAGCTTATCTCTCTGCTTTAGTTGATTTAGTTACCCGTTGTGAGACCACGTGCGGTTTTCTAGCTATCGACTAAGTTAGTTTGTAAGTCGAGTTATTTTATCCTTATTATTGAACTACCCCTCTCTTCCTAGGTTTGTAATTAGCTCTAGCCTTAGTGAGGATTGTGATTTTGATACGGACCATGTAATAAATCATTAGGGTACGTAAATAAACAACCGTAAATTAAAAAGCTAAATAGACGTTGTTAGGGTTTTCTGGTAAAACTGACCGTAGGGACCCAGTTGCCTTGATTACATCTATCTTAGTTCATCTTTAGACTCCGGTTTCAAACACTTGTTAGCACCGTTAGTTAATCTTTAGACGCCGGTTTCAAACACTTGTGAGCCATCCTATACCCGTTAAGTCATCTTACCTAGGTGATTTGTTTTCTTATTATCGTTAAATCCCGTTAAGTTTCCAGTTAGTTTCGTTAAGTTCCACCGTTAGTTAAGTTAGTTTTAAATAAATAAGATTAAGAAATATATTATTTAGGCAGGACTTAGATTAGGGTTAATTATCTGAGCCGCTCTCACATGTATTTGTGTTCGACATCCGGACTTCCATTAGACTGTGCTGCTATGCGACCGGTACACTTGCCGTTTGTGTGAAGCTTAGTTAGGATTGTTTGGTTTTATAAATTCAAGACTTAGTGTCGAGTTGCGATTTGTGTTTACTATTTATATATATATTTTCGCACATCAGGCCAACTAATATATCATCGATTTCATTCACTTTCAAATATCCAAACACTCTCTGCTCTCTCTCTCTCTCTATATATATATACCTTTTCTCCACCGCCTTCATCCTTCATCTTTCAAACCATAGATTCAAATTTCAAAAAACTGCTTCCATTATTATACTTGATAATCATCGCAATGAATCTATCACCTTTGGTTATCCATCATTCTTGATGTTCATCTTCTTCAACATGTTCTTGTTCCTTGAACAATTCCTGACGGAACTGTTCAGATCCCAAAGGGATACTTTGTGTTGTTTTTGGTTTATGTTGATGTCATAATCTGGTTATAATCATCATAAGGAACCATTGGATTGATTTAATTGAGTTTTTGTTGGAGTGTTTAAGATTTTAGGGTTTATAGGACCATTTTCATCTCTATTGACCTTATAACATAGTTTGAAGATGGGTGTAAGTTACCCAAAAGCTCAACACAGGATACCTTGAACCTAGAAAATAAGAAAATATTACATTTGGAAAAGTTAATAGATTCTAATCGAATAGGGATTTGATTTGAATAGATTAGGAGTTTGAGAGTTTCTCCAAGGAATATCCAATTCTAGTCAAATTTTAATTTAATTTGAATCGAATTTTGAATTTATTCTAATCGAATTGCCATTCGATTAGATTAGTTTCTAATTCGATTAGATTAGAATATATCATTCGATTAGATTACATGACACTTGAGCTCAAAATTTTAATAATCTTAATTCTAATCGAATCTATTCATAAACTATTCTAATCGAATTGACATTCGATTAGTTTGGTTTAGGATTCGATTAATTTAGATTAGTTTATACTTAAAAGGAAATTCTAATGATTCTGATCGTAATCTAATCCACTTAAAACATTCTAATAGAATTATCATTCGATTAGATTAGTTAACAATTAGATTAGATTACTTTCAGATTCAATTAGATTAGTTGACACTTGGATAATTTTCAGACTTAAAAGTTTTGAATTATTCTGATCTAATTCATACTCGATCAGAATAGTTGGGACTTGTAATCTTAATATATCAACTTATAAAGACTTTTATGACCATTCGAGTAGATTAACTTGGACTTAACATCTTCAAACAACTTTGATCAAAAATTTTATGTAAATTTTTAAGTTTTATTTTTGGTTTTATTTTTTAAATTGTTATTCACCTTATTTGTTAGTTTGTACATAATATAATCTTATGTTTTTGAAACTCAATGATCAATACTTATGTTTCTTTTGCATCTTATTGTAGCAACATAATATGTATTCTCCTTTAGAGCTTCCTAAAAAGAGGAAATACAATGTGCTCACCTCTATGATCAAGGGACTACAAATGTGCGCTTTCATGTATGCTAAATCTGCCAACCCGCAAATTCATGATTCGTGGGTTGAACAATTTTGAGCAAATTCAAGGACTGAGAAGAAGGGGACTGTTATTACTTCAAGAGTGGCAGACCAAAGGATAACGGTTAATGAGGATGTTATTAGAAGGGTTTTATAGATCAAGGATAGTGCTGATGACCCGTCTGCTAAATTTGCAAAGGAAGATATTACAAGGTATCTCCGGGAGATTGGGTATGACATAAAATGGAGTACGTGTGAAAAGAGGCATATGCCATCATATTGGAAGCTATTGTTTAATGTGGTTGCACATTGCTTGTCTTTATAAAGGGTGGGTTCGACAAGCTGAGCATTGAGTGGGTCGGGATTATGTATTGTTTGACTCATCAAAGGAAGTACAACTATTCCAAGTTGTTCTTCAAGCACATGTAATACAATGTGCTTGCGAAGAAGACGAGGATAATGTATCTTCGCTTTGTACAACTTATTATGGATGATTTGTTGCCGGATATTCGAAGACCTTGTATCCGGAGGAAGTTGATGAATAAGAAGAGGTTGTTGAACCATTTGAACCTCATAATGCGAAGATGGTTAACCAAACCGTATTTAGAGCAATGGTGGAATCAAAAGAACGAAGTGTATACAAGTACAAGGGTCAAGATCCCGTTGTAAAGTTTGGTTAATTCGCTTAGACTGAACCCGATAGTGATGAGACTAAGGTTGAGGAAGAAGGGGATAATGGGGATGATGATGACGATGATGGTCATGATGTTGATGATGTTGAAGAATAGGAAGAGCCTGAGGATCCTGAGGCAACTGAGGCTGAACCCATACTGATGTTGAAAGTGAACACCGTACAAAGAAGCTTCACGACAAAGGAAAATGAAAGACCGTTGAATCATCCAAGGCACCTGCTGTGGAGCCTGCTGCTGAAGAGGAGGAGCCCGAGCGCCCTCCGAAATGTTTGAAGCGGATGAAGGACTCCAAGAAGTTCACTTCTACAAAGATGCTGACTATTAAGGTAATCTTTCCTTCCATTTCTGCTATGATAACTGAATCCCTAGTAGACACACAACCACCACCTACCACACTGCCTATCACATCACCAACCACCACATTAGATGATCCTTACATAGGATCACCCACCACACTAGCCCAAACCATATAAAGACTTAAAGCCAAACAAGTTAAGTTTACCAAAGCCCAATCAAAATCCCAACCCAAATCCAAATCAAAGTCCACTACCTCTAGAACCCTTAGAGACGAGCCTGTAACAACACCCGAAACCTCACCATCTAGGTTAGATGAACCTATGCCATCATTCCTAGAAAACCTTCTCATAACCACCCAAGCCGAGACCCAACCCATCCAACAAACCCTATCACCACCTAGGATCACCTCACCCGTAACTCACCTACATATCAATTCACTTCACCTATTAGAGGATCATCCTTTTGGACTTCCACTTTCACATATTCAATCCTTTCCCAAACCATCTCACAAACCATACCCACCACAACCAAACCTATAAGCCTACCTTTAGCCATCACTACATCGTTTCCTATCTAAACCATAACCATTCCAATCCAAACTACTCCACAATCAACAATCTCAACCACACCTCCCTCCATACTCAAAAGCCCAATCATATAAGCCAAACCCCTGTCTAGTGATAAATCTAAGAAGTCCCCTGTGTTTCGAGATCCTATCCTTGATAGGATAAGAGCACTTGAGGAAGAAAATGAAAATCGAGCAAAAAGATAGCTTCTGTTGATCAAGTTTGTCAAAGATCAACAAGTTATAAATGAGCAGGTGATGAGATAGTGTGATTCACTTGCATCTTAGGTTGCGGGCTTGAACAAGATAGAGAGCTGGATAGAGCTTGGATTGAGAGTCAGCGTGGGTGGATTGACAACCTACAGAAAAGAATTGACACTCAACAACAGTTGGTCAAT
The DNA here is from genome assembly GCF_021521415.1 of Bidens hawaiensis. Classification (NCBI taxonomy): domain Eukaryota; kingdom Viridiplantae; phylum Streptophyta; class Magnoliopsida; order Asterales; family Asteraceae; genus Bidens; species Bidens hawaiensis. The sequence continues at coordinate 6,743 of NW_027492837.1, forward strand.
TAAAACTCGTTGAGGAATGCTGAGCAACATGATGAAATGGAAAGACTCCAATAAAGAGTTTCTAATCTAGAAACTGATCTTCCTTCCTCCTCCAACTATGCACACAATCTGAGGAGGGAGTTAGACTCAACTATTGATAAGATTTTGATTGAGATTAAAGGAATTACTTCAATGGTTAGCTTGTTGGAAGGAGGGTCTAGTTCTTCCAGGGATGTGGACAGGTTGATGGGTGAGAATGTGAGGCTGTGATCGATGATCGAGCAGCTAGAAGGAGAGATGGAGGAACAACATGACTTGAACGAAAGTCAGAACCGTGTCAACGAGTATCTTGTCAATCGTTACCTTGTTATTATGGAGGTGATGCGATTGACTAATGAAGATGTCAACAATCTGAGGACACATATAATGGAGACTTTTTAGGAGATTCTTACGAGCCAACGAGCCAAAGACTGAGCATAGCAACAAAAGAATATCAACACTCACCACTCTAGTCACTGACGCCAAAAGGGTTAGAGCTCAAGGTATGCTTCATGGAATCATTCCTGATGTCTCGAGAAAGGAGGTTGGTGGAAGTGGTGTTGGTGTGAGTGCTGGTGTTGAGGAGCCAGTGATGGTCATTGGAACCTTACGAGTACTGAAATCGTTGCTACTACTGCCACCACAACTAGGCCGGTCAGTGCAATGACTTCTACGCTTGTTGAAACTACATCGGTTGCACAAGTAAGTGCTCCTACCGATCCTGTGATTGGTCCCATTGTACTATAATAGGTCATTCAAGGTGGTAATGGTGATGATGGTGATGACGGTGATGATGGATATGATGACGAGTCCGATGATGATGACTCGTATGGTGATAATGATGAAGGTGAGAATGTCGACGATGATAATGATGATGAAGATCCGTTTGATAGTTTTAATGAATCGCGTGGTGGAAGAGGTAATGATGATGATGACAGTGGTAGTGATGAAGCCACTGGTGGACATAAGGCTAATCAACAAGACTCGCCAAGTTAAGCTTAAAGAACCCGAGATGCTGACGTTGCAGTTGAGGCTGAAATAGCCTCCATTTTTAATGTTTCTTCTTTTGTAGATACCAGCTCACCAGTTTAAGAAGCCGTGGATGATGATGATGGATACTCCGGAAAGGGATAAGAAAGAACTAGCTGAAGAGCCCGCTGTCACTCTACCTGCCAAGAATGCCCAAAAGAAAAGAAAGAGAAAGAACAAGCACCATCGCGTGAGCAAAATGGCAAGCTTGTGGTGGAGGTTGAAGCCGTATCATGATACCTCTCCCATCCTCTATGCCCTATGGCACAAAGATAGCAAAAGTTGGGCTATTCAACGTACAAATGGCAACCTCACATATCTAACTTATGCTGATATGCACACCATGTCCCAATTTAACATGAATTATTTTAGAAGGACAGTGGGTCGCGGCGAGGATGAACCTAGGGTCGAAGGATGGTACAAGCGATTTCTCAGCCACAAGTGGAAGGATGACTATCCAAACTTTTCCTTGAATCCTGGTAGGTCATACACACTTCCAAAAGAAGTCAATCCAATTACTGGAGAGAAGAGAAAATGATGGAGATACAAGATGCCTGAAGACCATGGAGAACCTATTCTGCAAGGCATGACTTTCGAAGACGATCTTCTCTATGACTTTGTCTCGTGGGAGTTTGACAATAGCAGCGGTGAGGTGATCATCCACTATGAAAGCATACATCACCTCCGCTTCTTCGATGAACACTAGATGGTAGGTCTCTGCAAGGTTGACTTACTCAAGATATATGAGTCACCCTTGTCCACTATTGAAGACTACCGTTGAGACAATGCATATCATATTGTCGAGAAATTCAACAAGTTTTTACGTGATGTATATAAAATTATACATCTTTTAAGCATCGAATATTCTCTAAAAACTGCAACTTTTATCGTATAATATAGTTCAAATAACTACTCATCATGTTAAAATATATTTTCAGGTATATCCAAGCCTCAAACGAAGAAAAAAATGAAAATGCAAAGAAAAATCAAAGAAAATCTAAGAAAACAGCAAAACACACCCCCATGCTTCACGAAACACGCCCACATGCTTTTCTGTGCAAGAATAGACAAAAATCTACAATGAAAGACAAAGTACTGGACAACTGAACACAGGGCCGTGCTTTAGGGAAAATGGAGTCGTGGTCACCTTTCCTGAAAAGACAAAAGAATATATAACGGACACCCAAAAAGTCTTGCCTCACGTAGCACACCCCTATGGTGAGTCATCATGTACGATCAGACTGAGCATTTAGTGTGACTGGACAGCTGCCATAGGGGCGTGCTTCAGAGACACAGGGTCGTGCCTGACTGTCCAGATAACCTATAAATAAAGGTGCATGTTGCACTTTCTTGGTGCGCTTGGAGAGAATTCTATACGGGTTTCACTTATAAAACAACCACTTTACACTCATATTGAAGATCTTGTGGAGAGTTTGAAGGCTTGGAGGTCATCATCATCATCATCCATCACCATTAAAGAAGAAAGATTTATCCATATTTGGTTAGATTATTCTACTTTGTTAGTGCACGGTTTTGTCTTATCGAGTCTTTATAATTATCATATGTAATTTATGAATAATTTAATAGTAAGGGCATTTATGTAATTTACTTGAGTTCGTTAATGTAAGACTAACTCGTTAAGGATGTTTAACGAATTAGTCAGTTCATTTAATGTAAAGTCCATTCTTTAAGGATGTTTAACGAATGGACTGCTAGTTCGTTATGTATGTTCCCATTCGTCATGGAATGTTGACGAATGGGGCCATAACGAATCAAAGATTCATTATGCTTTTCTTTTATGTGTCTATAAGTTAACGGACTGGATCCAATTCGTTACGGGTTGTGTAACGAATTGGTTCTATCTTTTATTTATAGGGGTTTCATATCCTGTTAATGTTAAGCTTTGATTATTGAGTAATGAACCTCTGTCCATATTCTCTCTCGATCAATACTTCACTTAACCTATTACTAATACATATATCTAATAACTAATATATATATATATATATATATATATATATATATATATAATCTAATTAAGAGTATAATTATGAACTAGATCCGTTTAAGGGATTAGATCTATTTAGGTAATCGATGTCGTATTGATAGATCTAAGGTGTTTACAAGTGGTATCAGAGCTTTCGGTTGTTCGATTGCTCTTTATTTAGTGTTATTGACTCGTTAATTGAAGTGTATTCAATTAGTTTTCGGTATTATTAAGGTTAATTTGAAATTGATCGAATTAACAGATGAATCTGTTAATTATGGATTGAGTTTGATTTGGTTTGTGTTCGGAACAGATTAAGGAAGGTTTGAGTGGATTGGATTGTGAATTTGAGTGAATTTAGATTGGTTTTGGTTTGGTTGAGTTTATGTATAAAACAGGGGATAAATTGGTAACAACTGATGTTTGTTTGACTGGTTAATGTATACGGGATAGTGATAAAAGGAATCACAATTTGTTTACGAGTATTTTAAGCTACGTTTTGGTCAAATTGGTTGATTATTGAATTGGTATTACAAATATGGGTTGAGTTTTGGTTGTTCTTGGTTCTGGAAATTTTTCTAGATTTCTGGAAAACTTGTTTGAAGACTTGAAGATTCAACAATGGCGTTAATTCGTTATGATTGATGTTACACGAGTTAATTTGCTACATTTGATTCGTTACACACGTGTCCTCATTCGTTATATTTTCTGAACAGATTCGTTACCTTTTCTGAACATATTCGTGCCACGTGTCAGAGTTTGTTATAACCGTCTAACAACCTGATTCGTTATTTACTGTAGTAAATTCGTTATCAACAGTAATTCATTCGTCATCTTGATTTGTCAACTTGATGAATCAAGAAGCACAGCCCCATGTTTTCTGAGCAGATTCGTGCCACGTGCACAACCCTGTGTTTCCTGAAGCACAACCCCATGTTCTTAGAATCACAACCCCATGTTTTCTGAAGCACAGCCCCATGTTTTGCTGTTTTCTTTGGTTTTCTTTGGTTTTTTCATTCTTTTCTTCGTTTGAGGCTTGAATTCACCTGAAAATACATTTTAACATGATAATTAATTATTTTAACTATATTATACGATAGAAGTTGCATTTTTTAGAGTTTATTTGATGCAAAAAAGATGTATATTTTTATATACATCAATTATACACGATTAAATTAACCGTGGGAGTTCCGGGTTATGTTAAGAAATCCACGCCGATTCAAATTAAGTTAAACAATTTGGGAACAAAAGGGGATCAAGGAAAACTGTTGTTCGCACGATTAGATGACAAGAATCGCAACCAAATGAGCGGTTATGCGAGTTCATGCGGCTGAGGGAATGGTCGGGGACAAGGTCATAAAGGAGGTCGAGTTCGGGAGAGCCGAAAGAACAAAGTCATGGATCAAGAGAAGTTCCAATAAGTGAAGACCAAGATGATGAGGACCAATATGGTTGTGAAAGCCGAGAGGGTCAAGATTGTGGGTCAACTTAAACAGAACAAAAGAGACATGTTCAAATTTAAAAATTTGCCTATTCCGGTTCGGAAATTAACGGGGTGATTGTTGGAGTTAATTCCCGAACCGAGTTATAGGTCGGGAGGGTGGGCCGCTTCGAGCCAATGGATCGATCTCGTTAATTATTGCAACTAGAGATAATTATCTATTTTATTTATTAGATAGAGATGGAATTTTATTCAATAGATAAATAGGAGTTAGTGTTTTACACTAATTGTAATTGAGTCTCTATATAACCCCAAAGAATTCATGTAAGGTTAAGAGAGAATTGATCAAGTTTTGAGTTATTTTCTTGATTAATAAAATTGATGAGTTGTGCCAAATATATTCTCTTGTTTAATTCGATATAGGCCATTACATATTACGTACGTATAGAATCGTATTCAGTATCCAACTCTTCAAAGTTCAAACAATTCCTCCAATAAACAATTGCGTACTAGTTGAGCACATGTTTAATATAACCATTTCTACGTGGGGTCATATATAAACAAAGTGTTCTAGTTGTTTTATTTAAACCTAATACCTATTTTGTATATAATAACTAGTGGTAATTGTAAACGCTTTGTGGCGGGATAGGAAAGGAGTCGGTTTCGACAAGTTTTACATTAGTATTAACATCGTGAAAACAACTCATGTCGAAGCATTAGTTAAAATAAGCACATAATGGCAGGTTGATTTTGAACAAAGTTTATGTGGAAACCTAAATAATAGTAAGATAAAAATTAATATAATTCTAAACTATTTATTTATTATAATAATTATAATAGTTTAAGAACTATCTATTTAGTAAATTTAAGAAAAAAGAAAATATAACACTTAAAGAAGAAAATTAAAAAATTAAAACAAAAAAAAAAAAAAATTGATGACATTCGTCTATGTTTTGATTACTTACACATTGTAACACATATCTTTGTTTTGATCAAAACTTATATTGAAACGTAGATACAAATACGTATATCACAAAAGTATGAGTGAGCCACATGCTATAACAAGGCTCGTTAAAAAATAGAAAAGAAAAAAAGGCAAAATTTATTGACGTAAAAGGTAATTTTAGAGGGGTGGGGGGATTATATTGTAACTTAGAGCATCCACAATAACATGTTTTTGGAAGAGGTTGTTTTTGGGTTTGTATAGACACCTAAGGTTTTTAGGAAACATCCAACATACCCATCGGGGATAGATCTATCCTTCGGTGATAGATGGGGTGTTTCCTCAAAAGTCTTCTTCTTCTTCTCGTCCTCTTCTTGTTTTTTCTTACTCTCTTCGTTCATTAAAAGTGACCGCATTTCCTTTTTTTTTTGTCTCATTATAAGTGTTCACTTTTAAAATTTATTAGTCAAATTTCAAGTTTACCTATACACACACACAAACTTGTATTAATACACAATATTGATAGACCCAATTTTCAAGGACATTATTGTCATTTGACAATCAAAATTGATAATCATTCAATCTATATTGACTTTGTGTTTTTTCGAGGGAGTAACATTTTTTTTTGTTTTTTTTTCTATTTAATTTTTTTATATTTTGTTTGTTTTTTATTAGTAATTTTTTAAAATACTTTTTTAAACATTTTTCATTTTAAACCAAGTTTCGAGTAAAAGTCGAACTTTTCGTTTTAACGAGCTAGTCACCATTCAAACCACCAAAAATATTCCTAACCTTTTTAACTTATGTTTCATTTTATATTATTTAAATTTCTAAGTTCATGGTTTGTTGGAACCAACTTCTCTATGTAAAACTTAATAAAGGTAAAGTAAAACTAAACATCAAATACCTGGTTTCATGTAAATCTCGTTTTATTTTATACGTACTTTGTTTAACCGCTTTTGTAAAATATAACTTAAAATCCTGAAAACCAGTCTTAACTTAGAACTATTATACCATTTAGATTACATCTTCAAGACTCAACATTAACTCGAGATCTTTCAATCTATGACACGCGCATTAAACCGAACCGTCAGGCTCGCTTACTTGAGGACTTATTCTAAGTCTTTCTTCATCAATGTCACTTTTTCCAAGTGAGTAATTTCATCCTCATTTTCTCTTTTATACTTTGGGGGTAGCATGCATACTTACTCAAACAAAAATGATTTAAAACTTAGATCCTTAAACCACAAACTCTAGGTTATCTGTTGCTTATAATAATTGTCCGATCGATTATGTGATATATGCCTCACATAAATTATTTACTAAGGTTTATTGCTTTTGTTGGTTGGCCCCATCCTTATACTCAATAAGTATGATCATACGCTCCTCCTTGTAATTTGATAGTTTTTGCATATAAGAAATGAGCCTCATTTATTTATGATTTATATACCTCAATTGTCGCTATTATTTACAGTTTCACATATGAGTTGTGGATTTTGGCTCATCTTATATGCACAAAAAATCATGGAATTGCTCACCAACATTCGTGCTGACAAAAGTATTTTATGCAATGCTATAGGTTTGATAATTGGTTGATTGAATATTCGAAGACGTTATTTTATTTTGGACTGTTTAGGTTATTAGTTAAATGAACTATTTTTTTCCTTGTAATTTGTTTTATTGTATGAACAAGTTGTGTTGTTATGTGATGTTGAATGAAATAAATGAGTAGTTTATATAGTGTCATTGTATTCATGTGCAATCAGTCGTGCCTTGGCCAGTCCGACACGAACATACCTAAAACTTTAAGACAGTAAAATAAAATTAAAAATGAGAACATAGCCACTCGAATCAGGGCAAACGGACGTATAAAACTCAAGGGTGTACTTAATAAATGAGTTTACAGGATCATGACCCGTTTAACAAATGGGTTGACCGGTTTTAAGGGTTTGTAAAAAGTTCATCATTAATTAAGTTCTTTAAGTTGTAACATCTTGTTAAAACACACAACTCCAAACACCCTCTTTAATTAACGTTTTTGGCTGCAAACAAAACTGAAAATTAAGTTGTATTTAATTATGTTCACAAGTTTTAATGATGTCTGTTCTAAGTTCTAACCTATGCTTGCCTTTATAAACTCTGTAGTGTGAAAATTTTGATGTATTGTTATAACTTGAAGATATAACCATGGCTACTGCAAAGCTCTTGAACCCGCATTCCAGGGAGTTGGTTACAGACCGTATCCTTTACTTTAAAGAATGTAGTTTCGATTCATCATTATATGCGTACACACACATATACATATACTTGTATACAGGTGCAAATTTACGAACACGGATTCTGCCATCCTGCAATGTGTAAATTTATTAGCAACATAATTGCACCGTTCAAAAATGGGATATCCGCATTGTGCAAATGGTATAACAACAGAGTTATATCGCACAATATGTTATACCTTTTAAAAGAATATCATTTTTAATATAACAAATATATATAGCAATATTATATACTTATATTAAGGAGACTAGGATTTGTTCTTAACACTATAAACCTGTGCCTTTGCCAAAAGCTGATTATGGTAGATTCTACTCAGGCGATTCATACGTTGTCTTGCAGGTGGTTTAACACTATTCTTTCGTGTTCGTATAATAAATATTATGTTATGAAATAATTATATAATTTTAATATTTTATCGTCAACGGTTCTTGTATATGTGTGCCGGCGCATGTGCGTATACGTATGACATACATTTCTGGTTGGGAAAAGATACTAGCCAGGTAAATATTGCAAAAACAAAAAGAATAAACTTAAATTGTCTACATTTTTTTTGTCTGTGGTTCATATTTTGTTAATTTTGTAGTCTTTACATAATAAAAAACCATCAAACTGATTTTTTTTTTCATTTTTACTTTTTATTTTAATTGTTTACCCAGTACCTACACATGTGTAGCTTATGTGTAAATAATATACCCTACACATGATTTGCACGTGTGTAGGTTCTATATATAAACGAACTAGTATTAAGCCCCACCGCGTTGCGGTGGGGGCGGAAACCAGTGGCGGATCTAGACCAATAATTAAGGGGTAACGTTCAAATTTTTTTTACCCGATTTCATACTATGTAAACGGTTATTTATTTTTTATTTTATTATTTTTTTTACCATGTTTCATAGAATGACAAAATTTTTTTTACCGTATTTCATACAATATTTTTTTAACTTGATGTTGACCGATATTATCGTATTCTTTAATTTTTCATTTAAAAAGATTAGTACTAAGATTTTTCCGTTTCATCAAGTTCTCTAATTTTAAAAGAAACAAACTTTAAACCATAAACCCAAAATCAACTTCAATTTACAAATAAACCCTAAATCTCTAATTAATTTCAGTTTGGTCATAAAGCCCAAAGTTCTAATCAATTCTAATTTATATTATCCAAATATCTAATAAATCATAATCAATCATTCAAATATTCATCGCCCATAAACAATTCCAAATTAACAGTTTATATATACAAATTACAGTTACAATTTTAGATAAAAGTAGAAGAACACATATATTGAACAAGTAGAAATCGAACCGTAAGATGGATTGAGGGAGCATCGAACGTCGGCTACTCGGTTGTAGGGTGGAGGTACGGTGACCAGAGGAGGGCAGCTAGTGGTCAGGGAAGTGTAGGGTGGAAGCACCTGCTGACTTGTTTTGTTGAATGTTGATGCCCGGCCTAAACCAAACGTCCAACTTCAGGGAACAACGTACAATGATTTTATTTGGTTTGGACTTTAATTTTGTTGGGCTTTAATTAATTTGAGTTTTTAATTTGGTTGGACTTTATACAAATAGAGGTAACATTATATTTGTCAGGGGTAGCGAACTACAAAACCGACTAAAAGATTAATAGATTTGTACTACAGACAAAACTTGAGGGGTAGCGGAGGCTACCCCTCGCTACAACCTAGGGCCGCCCCTGGCGGAAACCACTAAAAAAAGTAACATTCAAACATTTATCGAACCTGTGTGTTGATGGGTCTGGGGCGTTGGACTCGTGCTTAGTGGCGGGATTGCAAACACTACTAGAAAACAAGTCATTTTCTCACAAAATCTTCCTACAAATTTCCTACGACAAATAGTTTCAACAGATTTTCAACAAAAAAATAAGCTCAAACTTTGCTACAATATTATCTAATAAACATTATGAACAGTTTTTGTAGGAAAGTTGTAGGAAGTTTACAACCACATGTTTTTGTAGCAATTTTGTAAGAAAAGTTGTTGAAAAACGGTTGAAAACGATTTTCAAGCATGTGTTTTTCCAACAACTTTTTTGTTAGAAAATTGTTAGAAACTGAATTTTTCCAACAACTTTCCTACAATTCGGTTGTAGAAAAACATCTCTTTTTCTAGTAGTGTAAATCGAACGAAAATTAGACCTAAAAATGTTCAGTCACGACCATTTGTTGTGGCTTGTTAACACATGAAAAATAGACCGAAAAATAAAACACAAAAAACAATAACTAAGTCATCTTATGACCGAAAAATTGAAAGGGAAGATAGACGTAAGAACGTTGAATAACACATGCGTGTTGCAACGTGTAAATTTGCAAAATTTAGACTAAAACGTTAAATAAATATTTTGTAAAAGATGAAAAATATTAAGAACAAAGTTGAAAGTAGAAAATTGTTAAGATTAAAAATGAAACATACTTTGTGACAAACTTGTAAAAAAATAAAAAGTATAGGGACTAAAGATTAAATATGAAAACTAAAGGATAAAAAGTAAAATAGAAGAAATTGAAAAAAAAACCTAATGCATAACTTACAACTCATGATGCATACAAACCTTTGCAATTGTAATATATATAATTGTTCATTCTTTTTTTGAAATTAGTAGAGATAGGGGCATGTATGGGTCGGTTTGGAGCGGTTTTGAGCCAAGCCCACAACCATAACCGATATGTTGGTTAATGGATAACCATAACCATAACCGATCCGTTATGGCGGTTTCGGTTAATCGGATTTGAAGGTTTGATACCAAATATTAGAAAAAAATGACTTGACATAATTCAACAAAATATATAATCCATAATATTAATATCAAATGTTGAAAAAATGGCATTATATAATCTAATAATGAAATTTAAGTCAATTTGATAACAAAAGTTGAACCGAACACATCAAAATGGTATAATCCGACAATATGTTTGTTAAAAATAAATCCCAAACATATTGTTGGTTAAATAAATGAGTCGGTTCGGTTATGGCGGGTTTGGAAGTATCTATAACCAAAACCGACTCGCATTTGACGGTTTTCAAAACTTCATTAAAACCGACCCACCGGTTATGACGGTTATCGGTTAAAATCGGTTTGGTTATGGCGGTTATGGTTCGGTTAACGGTTATGACAGTTAAATTGCTTACCCCTAATTAGAGAATAGAGATGAATAGATATTGCATTTAATTCATTTTCTTTTTAAATTTGTTCAACGTTCTCATGAAAAACTGTGTTTTGTGCACTAACACACATCTACGTGTGTGCATTTTTCAAGAAAGTTCTCAGAGTAATAAAAACGCGCTAACGCACTGTTATAAATTTTTAAACACACACTCCTTTTTACACTTTTGGGCATACTCTCCTTTTTAACAAATATCTTCAAATGTACATGTATCTACATGTACATCCGTTATTCATATATTTATGTATAAACTAAAGTATATATTAATTCATGATATAAATTTAGATGAAGCTGGAGTAGCAGCAATAAAAACAGTGGAACTCGATGCAATTCTTGGCGGGCGGGCAGTCCAGCACAGAGAACTTCAAAATCACGAATCCGATAAATTTATATTGTATTTCAAACCATGTATTATACCACTTGAAGGCGGTGTTGCATCCGGTTTTAAGAAACCAGAAGAAGAAGAAGAATTTGTACCAAGATTATACACGTGCAAAGGAAAACGAGTCGTTCATTTAAAACTGGTCCAAATAACATACACAAATGTTTTAATATAGTCTTTAAGAATTAAAATTATAAACTTTTTTGTGTTTTATTAGGTACCCTTTTTGCGATCGGTGTTGAATCATGATGATGTGCTTATTTTGGACAGTAAAGATAAAATATTTCAATTTAATGGAGCAAATTCAAATAGTCAAGAAAGAGCTAAAGCTTTGGAGGTTGTTCAGTTTTTGAAGGATACATGCCATGGAGGAGTATGCCAAGTTGCAATTGTTGGTAAGATGAAACTGAAAAAACCGATCCAACCAACAAAACCGAAAAATAGTACCCAATAAAAACTGACGGTTTGGTTTTATATTTTTGTAAATTTGCAAATCATTAAAAGCGAAAGAACCGAAGTTATGGATTTTTATTTTAGTTTTGATTGTTTATGATGCAGCGTACTAATAGAGACCGAAGGTTAATCACGCTGATTCTCGGAATACCCGTGAAGATCCTTCCCAAACCCAAATTCAACCAAAAAGTCAAGAATTTGAAAAGACAAAGTAATTTTATTCAATTCTGATCAATTCCTATCTAACGGAACACTATTGGATCAAATGACAAAGGCATTGTTGAGTAAAAGATGGCTTTTCCCAGATGAAATGCAAATTGGATTCATGGAATAGGAGAAGGATTTTCCATTCCTTAGCCGAAAAGATATGTGGCCATAAAAGCCGAAGGAAGGTTGGAATGCCAACAAGCGTCTATTATTGAATTCACCCGACCCGACAGGAACCGTTTGGGGAACGTCCAATGCCAAAGTAACTGAATGGGTAAGTCGCCAATCCCTAAAGCGGACTATTGAATAATGATCAGTCATAATACATTCATAACATATTAATAGATAATCCAAAATAGGCTTCGGACGAAACAAACAACCACAGCCCAACAACAGCCCAAAACAAAACACGAAAAGTAGACAAAAAAATAAAAGTTCCTCAAAAGTGTATCTAAAAGTGCCCAAAACAACCACGTTCCAACGGTCGTTTTGATTGTTAGCACGCTTGAAAAGGAGGCTCGTAGCCCAAGTTAAGCCCATTACCGTGCAGCACCTCTGGAAGCGCGATATTGAGCCTCCAGAAACATCATTGCCCGGTCTTCTACACTTGGACCCACATCAGTACTATATAGAAATTTATTTAATAGTACAACCCATATATTTTAGTCTAGATGTATAACAATCCTTTAGTTATTAATTAACTAAAAGATGTAGGCCCCGAGATACATAATTTTGAGTTAAGTGTTCTGTTTAATTAATCTTTTTAGATGATGGAAAACTACAAGCCGAAGGTTCTAATTTTGAAAACCCGTAACTTCCCTCCCTTCTTCGACAATCGGCATTCCATCTTCTCCGGTTCAGAATCCAGCGACGTGCTCCATCTCTTCTGGCGACCTGTGCTTCCGTTGATTTTTCATCTAGGTTTGGTTTCTAAACATCCATTTTCAATAATGGGATACCATGTTCGTAGTAACCCGATTGTTAAGTCGATTTTTGGCTGTGTTTTTTTTTGATGTTTTTAGTATCGTAATGGATTCAAGTTTTAGAATTTGTTTTTCATTTAGATGATTCTCATCATGATTTATGTGAAAGGGGATATATGCTAGAATTAATATAGTTTGGGGTTCGTATCATAGCCTAGTGGGTTAAAGCTAATGCATGTCTCCCTTATAATGAGGGTTCGATCTCCATCCTCTGCCTTTCAAAAAAAAAAATAATAAATAAATACTTAAAAAATTAGTATACTTTTATTGACTTTCTTAATTAATAGAGTTAGTGATTAGTTAGAGTTAGTTAGCCTTTTAAGAAGCTTTGTATATATAACTCAGTTTGATTGAATGAAAGATTACGAAATTTAGTCATTTCTATTGTTCTGTTGGAAAATTTGTTACGTGTGCATTAGTAGGTTGTTATGACACAACAAATGCACACTTATAGACATTGATGAATGAGATATCGATGTGTGATTGTGTGTATTTGAAAGAAAATACTACAGTGGTGTATCCCATATTGGTGGGATGAAAAACTTGTGCCTTGTTTTTCCTCTATAAATAGAGAGGTAAACTAAGTTTCAACATACACCAAACCTTACACACAACACAAACATTGTTGCAAGGTTTTTCTAACTTCTTCTTCTACATTTCTGGTTTCTTTTATTCGAACCTTTTTCAGGTTTACGGTTAACTCCGGCAGTACTACTGCTCCGGCTGTTGTACCCTGGGAAACAACGAGTTCTCTTGGGAGACTCGAAATATTGTTTTAAGGGCCCCGTGTTCAACACGATCCTCAGCCAAATCGTTCACATTTTTTTTGTATTGTATTTGGTTTATTTCTTTGATTCTGTATTGTATTTCAGATTCCTGTATTGTATTGTATAAGTAATAAAACTATTTGTTAATTTTCTGTTTATTTACTCAATTCACGAATTCGGTTCCTACAATCTTAAAACAATATTTTTAAAACCGTTTCGTGAAAACTTTGTTTAAATTTTTAGAAACTATTCTGTTTTGATTCAAACCAGTTTTGTTTCAAAATAGTATATGTTTTAAAAACAGTTTTTTCTTTTCTGTTTTGGTCTCAGAATCAAGAATTGGATCTTCAAAGTTGGACTTAGACAGATTCGTTCTTGGTTTAACATTCTGAAATCATAAAAGGCTCCTTTTTTGGGCTGTTTTGGCTATCTCACACGAGATAGTGTTATCTCGCACGAGATAAAGCTATCCTGCAAATTTCAGAATATTCTGAATCTTTCTTTCTAAGTTACTAACTTGGTCTATTTTCTGTGTTGCAAGAATGACAGGACCAACCCTAAACACTTCTAATGCTAACCCTGCTGTCCATTTGACCACCCCAGCCAATGTGGGAGCGACCACAATGGCTAACCATGCTGAAAACCCCGAAAAATTCACGGGTGTCCACTTTAATAGGTGGCAGCAGAAAATGTTTTTCTACTAGACAACCTTGAACTTAGCACAGTTCTTGGAGAAAACAGCCCCCATACCTACTGCCCAAGATGATGCCCAAAGTGTGAGTGCTTTGGACGCTTGGAAACATTCTGAATTTCTATGTCGCAATTATGTGCTCAATGGTTTGGCGGATCCATTGTATAACGTCTATTGTGGGATAAAGACTGCCAAAGAACTATGGGAATCTTTAGACAAGAAGTATAAAACCGAAGATGCATGAACAAAGAAATTTGTTGTGGCCCGTTTTTTAGACTTTAAAATGGTTGACTCCAAGACTGTGATCACCCAAGTCCAAGAACTACAAGTTATACTTCATGAATCGTCGTTTTACTTTAATCAGAGGTTTGAATCATACTGGGGTTAATTTTTGAACTTTTTTAAGAATATAAATACTTATATATAATATATAGGTGACCAAGACAAGAAATTCTAAACAAGTAGTTCAATTATACGAAGGTTACCATCTAAGATCAAGAATCCACTCCATTGTTCCTTGATGATTATTAAATAAACATGTGATAAACTTGTCGTAATAATATATGAAAGAATAGCCCCTCATTTCTAAGTGAGCATATCCTATGACATAAAAGAAAGTAGCATGCACATTTTAAAGTCAACCCTTTCCTAATGTCATGCTACCACGAGAATGTCAATTTGAGTTGGCAAGTAGTTTATAAAAGTAAAAAGGTTAGGATTGACTTCGATTACTCAAATACCAATTCTAAAAACTTTGGGTGGTTATAGTTTATCACACAACCTCCCCTTGGTTGATTTAAGTAGGTTATAATTGCACATTCTGTTTACATATGATTTCTTTAACTAGCATGATAACCCAAGCAATCGTGTTAATGATGTTATTTCAGAATTACCAAAACTAGAGAAATAGATCATAACTTATATCTTATCATTTCTAAGTACAATATAAGGATCCACGTTTCGTGATATTATCAAAGTGTTTCTATCTTTCAAGAACATGAATCGATCATAAATGATTGTAAATATAATTGACAATCACCAACTTTGAATTGTTGAATTAAGATGGTGAAACATTTCTCTTCAAAAGATATTGCAAGATAACCATGTACTTTACTAAACTAAATCATATGTTAAATATAATCATCAAGTAAAACAAAGCTTCTTCAAAGATTTTAGATGGTCAATGAAGTTTAGCTCATAATGAGCATTGTTATGAACATTAAAAGAAATGATGATAACAAACGCATGATTAAGCTAGAACAATCTAACCAAATGTGGATGAATCTTCCTTCTTAATGATGATGATGGACTATGATGATATTGATGATGATGGATGATGATGGTAACCTCCAAGCCTTCAAACTTCTCACAAGATCTTCAGTATGAGTGTTAGTGGGTGTTTTTATAAGTGAAAACCGTATAGAACTCTCTTCAAGGCACACTTGATCAATGCAACATGAGCCACTATTTATAGGCAGTATGGAGGATGAAGCACGGCCCCGTGCTTAGGTAGGCACGCCCCCGTGATTTTATTGACATGTGCTAAATTTGTTTTGTCTTTTTGTTGAGGGTGACCATGGCCCTGTGGTCAAGAGGCACAGTCCTGTGCTTTTTGTCACACCCCGACCAAAGGCGGAACATGCCGGGGCGTAACGTATTGATTGGACAGTAGCTCAGAAGACACTAATTAAAGCGTTATTAATTATTTAACTTCATTAACAATAAACAAGTACACAAATTCACTAATCGTAACAAATACATCATATTTATTGTTTGAATATATATCCTAAGGTAAAAACTAATATCTTCCATCTTGATCAATGTAAATTACTTGTACCTGTAGCATGTATAAAAATAGAGAATGTCAACACGAAGGTAGGTGAGAATACATAAGTTTTAGTTGAGATACATATATAGATAAAAACCACAATTCATGTGTAAATGATGCGTATTACAATTCTTATGAAAATTTAAACAACTAAATAGATGTGGACCCGTTCTTATTGATACGAAAATGTACTTGGGTAAATGTATGATTATACTAGATGATGATAGATGAGGATGACATACCGACCACCAAACGTAAAATAAATAATTAAGCACATAGAGCATTATCATAGAGCATGCAATAATCACACATAAACATATATTGAATTGTGTATTGAATAGATGTAGAAATAAAAATGAGTAATTTAAAAAGGGTATACATGCCACCCCCAAAATTTAAAAGATGAAAAAGGGGGATATGTAAACTCACCTTAACGAGTGGATTAATGAAATGAGACGATGATAAGAAATTAAGATATAAATGGATGAGCTTCCCGAGTTACGATGACAAAAGTTCCTAGTTGTTAACGATAGTATTAGTTACTTATAGAAGCAACAAAAACAAGTCTTATGATGGATTGGGAATTAATATGGTTTAAGTACATTATTTGATAAAAACAAAAGATGTTATTAAATTTGTAAATAATATAAATTAGAGGGTATAATAAAATAAAATGACACGACATAACGGTTACAAATCGGTTTAAAAGGATTTTGGAGTCATTTAGGATTTAAACTATTATTATTATTATTATTATGTTTAAGTTTTACATAAATAAGGTAGATATTAATAATATATTCATATAACACGAATACGTAAGAAAAGAGTTGTTTCGAGGTTTGGTTCATCAAAACAATATTTATTTAGATGATATATATGTATAATAATAGTAAAACCCTTTGGAAAATGAAATTAAAAAAAATAAAACACAAAAACCGGGCCTGGGGGATTTGAACCCGCGCCCCAGGCCGGTTCTACGTAACCTGCGTTGGCCATCAGGCCAGCGCCTTGGCTTGTATAATAACTGAAAACGAAACAGTATAAACACATCTAATCTTGTTCTTCCTAATTAAAACCCTAGAAAATAAAATCCATTCAATTGTTTGTTATTGATTCAAATTAAGTTAGGGTTAAGGATTGTTGTTTAAAAACGAGCATAACACAATGTTTAATTACCGTAATAGATGACGAATTGAGGGTGTACGACGAGATGGGTTCCGCAGCTCAAGATATATATCAAAATCGATATTAACGAACTTATATGTTGTTATTAGGTTAGGGTTTTGATTCGCGAGGTTGAGGTGAGTGTGTGTGCAGTTTTAATTGAAATATAAACGTGTTTATATAGAGCTTTAAGAGTAAACTGGTATGTGGTTCGTGATTAACAAGTCATAGCTTTCATTGGCCGTCAATTTCCATATTTACATGACGATTGAACGTGTAATAGGTGCATTGACGCGTAAGGATGATCAATTACGTGATTCCCGGCTGATTTTATGGATCTGAAGTCACAAAGGGGGGGGTCAGCTTTTACGTGAAGAAGAAAGGAAAGGAGGGAGGTTAAAAAGTTATTTGCATGTTGGTCCCTGGTGTATGGTAGTGGGTGCAATAGTTGATCAATGTTGGCTAAGGGTTGTTTTTGTACAATCTTATAACTAAAATCAAATAAATAAATAGTAATAAAATTTAAACGAGTCGGGTTTTCGGGTCTGAAAATTGACGAATGTTACAGTATTCACAACTTTTTGAAAATTTCGTCCCGAAATTATAGAAAAGCCATTACATAACGAATGAAGTAAGAGTCTAAGAAAGAAAGAAAAAAAAGTTTTTTTTATACATAGTAACACAAAACTTCGAATGGCCCGTTTAACGCTACAAATGGAAGATATGATAAGGACACTTATATATAGGATGTACCAGCGGCGTATCCACCATGCTCTTATCACATCTATATTTGTACCGTTACCCAAAATCACCCTAGGTTCCGAGTTATGACACACAACCGTATTCACCCTGAGTTCCATGCGAGGATTTCGATAATTATGCATGCACACATAATTATTTAGGTCGTCGCATGATGCACATGGTTCGTCCCGTTGTGCGGTTTGAAAACAAAGGTAAAAGAAAACTAAAAATTGATCAAGAGCAAAAGCAATTAACTAAAAATTGAATTAAATTGATGAACATAATTAACTAGTAAAATACTTAAAAATGACGAAATTGTTGAAGTTAACCATCGAAAGTAATAACAACAAAATGTGATAACGAATTATTCATTCGTTTGCCACGTGTTACACACTTGTTGCCACGTGTAACAAATGTGATAACGAATCAGCTAATTCGTTAATTTAAAAGTAGCGAATCAACTGATTCGTTGCTTTGAAACCTGTGCCAATTCGTCCTATATAGGGAAATATGTTAACCGATTCGTATTCATTCACTGTTTTCATTTCTTCTTCACTAAGAGAAGCTCTCGCAAATTTTTTCCAGAAATTTCGACCCTCATTATATTTGTTTTTGTCATCATCTATTCACCGTAAGGTAATAAGAATCAAAACGTGATAAATTTCATCAGTTTTAATCACCGATTAATGGGTTTATTAATCGACTATCTATGTCGGGTTTAACTTATTAATATAAACCTTGACAACCTATGTTATACCAATGTTCTGTCAAAATGAGTATATGTGTTGGTTCTCGAGATGATTCCGAGTTGATTTAAGGTTATTGTAGATCATTATATCGTCATACATGTTTCATATTGGATCTGAATTGCATGTTTGACTTTCAAGATCATCTTAATTTTGACCTTGACCTCTGATTTGTCAAAGTTCATAACTTATTGGTGACAATTCGTTTCTTTGTAACGAATTGAATCTCATTCGTGTTTAATTAGTCATGATGACATAACGAATTAACTCCTTCGTGAATTATATAACGAATTACTTCACCTTCGTTCTTGAATTCGTTATGTCTACAAAGTTAATTCGTTATAACTAGTTCGTGGTTTTGTATAAATAACAAGCTAGGTAATTCGTTATCACGAAGTATCTGATTCGTTATAACGAATCAGTAAGCTTAACGAATCATACTTAGACTTATTTTGAATTTTCAAAATTAATTATATATTATTTGTTACTTACTTTTGAGTTTATATATTTTCAGTTATGGCTGACAAGAATGTTCAGGATCCTCTTGCAGTTGAATAACAAACGGTACAACAACAACAAGTACATGACCTTCCTTTGTTACTGTTCGACAAAAAGCATAATGTCTGTGCTTTTGTCGGAACATATTTTGCAGACGGGGACATATCTGGAGACTTGTTGGCGTTTATTAGACGTTCTCGTATACATTTTGTTGCCACTGCTAAGCCGACTGTTCATTTCAGCATTATCCGACAATTCTGGAACTCAGCATGTTACATTGAGTCCGAGAACCACATTGTGGCTGAAGTCAACGGGCAGCCTATCATTATTACTCTCGGGGTGATCAGACGGGTGTTGCAGTTTGGGGATAATATGGACAACCCTAGTGAGTTTGATAAGGAGTTGATTCAGGGGTTATTCGATCGTGTGTTCTACACGGGTGATCTTGATAAGTCTATGTATAACAAGGAGTACTTGTGTCCCACATACAAGTATTTATTACACGTCCTCATTCATTGCCTTGGTGGACGAAAATGTGGCTTTGACGAGTGCCGGATTATGCTCCAATCGGCATTCGTCGCGTTGATCTTGAACAAGCCATTCAACTTCTCGGAAATGATCTTCTATCATCTCAAAGAGAATTGCCTTGTCAAGAATCGACGTGGTAAATTTCTAATGTATCCCCGATTTATTCAGTTGATCGTTCAAGACCTAATTCCAAATTTGGTGATTGATCGAACTTTGGTGGATGATGTGCTCAAGTTGGAACATATGACAACTGATACTGTCAAGCGGATGAAGTCATACAGGCAAGATCCTCATCCAAAGACCAAACGCTTGATTGGTCACTTATCTGATCCAACATACGAATGTCCTTCTAATGATCGCTGGATCCACGATGATTCGGATTCCGAGCGTGAAGAGGGTCCAGGTAGGAACGACGATGGTAATGATGATGGTGACGATGGTGATGAAGATAGAGATGATACTCAACGACGTGCTGAATTTGAGACAATTATTGTTCAATCTGCTCAATGGAAGCGGAAAGGGAAAGAGGTGGCTACTGATGCACAATCTAAACGTCGTGTGACTCAAGGTGCTGGAGTGTCATTTGGACCTCAGGTTCCAAGGTCGCCTGTTCCTCAAAGGCCGGTGGTGCAGCTTACTACTAGCACTCCGGAATTGACATTGACGACTTCACTTACTTCGGATCCTAGGCTTGATATGATTCCTTAATCCGTCTTATCTACATTACCAAGGTATGCTGCTACATCGGTGGTTTGACTATGATGCGGGACATTTCATTCATGAGGCTTAATCATTCTCAAGGTCCTGTGCAGCCGATCCCTCCATCTTTTTCCAGGAAAATCAAATGAACATGCTCTTGAGTTTGATTCATCTTTATGAGAATCAAATGGCGGCCGATCGTCAAGATCAAGAGCATATGTTAAGAAATCAAAGGCGTTTGATGGGATTTATCTCGTATTGTCAAAAAGAGACAAAGGAGCTGCGTGAGATTGTCACGTGCAGGGGGTGAAAATCAAGGAACAAGAGGATCTTATTCTGCAGCTTACATGCAAAGAAGATGAATTAAAGAAGCTAAAGAATGACGATGAAGATTCTGATACGTCGGGTACCAGAGGTAGTGAGCCGAAACAAGCTCACGGTTCATCCTTTCGTGCTGGAACGAGTGGTGTTGGTAATTTGGATAAACAGGTGGTTGTTTATCATGACTCGACAAATGTACAAGCAATCGAGTCGTTAAAGGCAAATATTGTCATATTTATGGATAATATAGGGGTGGTGGGGAGTATGGTGAATGCAGATGAGATTGAGGAGGGACAGTTTGTTAATAGGTCCCTAACACGTGAGCAGATTTTGATACTGTTGGGTTTGAATGATGAAGAGCTTAATGCTTTGGAAGTTGAGGATGACGTGGAGGTAATAAACGATGAAGAAGTCTTACAGGATCAGACGTTTCCTGAGATGCACACGTCTTTTGTTTATGAAGATGAAGAGATCGAGATAGAAGATGTGACCACAGAGGAATACCCCGACCTTTATCAACGATCCAATGTTGAAGAGAATATTCCAACCTTGAACGAGGTAAATGTCAAAGCTGCTAAAGATCATCTAGAAAAGGTCTCAAAGGGCAAGGAAAAGAAGTTTGATTGGAATCCTGATCCGTCGATTGCTGATATTTAGGAATGGTTTAAGTATCGGTGCAAACGAGCATGTAAGATTATTGAGGCATACATGTACGTGGATGAAGAGCAGAAACAGGATGCGATCGCACGTGCTAAAGCCAATAAGAAAACAACCTTTAAAGTCGTGTCGACTATTAAAGGTGATATCGTTTCCTGGCTTTAAGATTCTGAACTTAAGGTGTGCATCATCAAGTGGGAGAATGATGTTCAATACTATGAAAATATCACTGACGTTCTCTCACTACCGCGTTGGGATGTTCGTACCCTCGCGAGTCGACCTTTCATCAACCGCGGTGGAAATCTTCGAGCAGAATGGTTTCATCAACATTTGCTCTTTGAGGTAAACCGCAGGTTTAAGTTCTTTAAGCCGCAGATTCCGATCCGTAAGCGTATTGACAAGATTGATCCTCATACGAGATAGAGGATGCTCGTGCTTAAGGTAAAACCACCGAAAACGATGAAGTATGTAACGGTGAAGACTTTCCCGCAAGGTCTTCACCTAACTTTTAACCGTTGGTACTACGATAATCATACTGGTGGTTTGAAGACTAACTTTATCAGAGTTATCGATCCAATGTGGCTCATTAACTTATCAGAGACTGACAATGACGTGCTGTTTGTAAATAAGATATTGATTGAGCGCCAGGAAGACTATGACCGAGCTTTGCAATTCCAGCGTGTCGTACGTGTATGTCACGAGTTCGGGATTCATAGTTGTCGTGATTGGGTGACAAAGCGTTTCATGTAAAGTAAAGACAAAGAGCTCAAGATGAGGGGGTGTTTGTTAGTGCATAATTTTTTCTTCTCGAGTCTTTGTAATTATCACATGTAATTTATAAATATTTTAATAGTAAGGGCATTTATGTGATTTACTTGAGTTCGTTTATGTAAGACTAATTCGTTAAGGATGTTTAACGAATGGACTGCTAGTTCATTATGTATGTTCCCATTCATCATGGAATGTTGACGTATGGGGCATAACGAATCAAAGATTCGTTATGCTTTCCTTTATGTGTCTGTAAGTTAACAAACTGGATACAATTCGTTATGGGTTGTGTAACGAATTGGTTCCATCGTCTATTTATAGGGGTTCATACCCTGTTAATGTTAAGCTTTGATTACTGAGTAACGAACCTCTGCCCAGATTCTCTCTCGATCAATACTTCACTTAACCTATTACTAATACACATATCTAATAACTAATATATATATATATATATATATATATCTAATTAAGTGTATAATTATGAACTAGATCCGTTTAAGGGATTAGATCTTTTTAGGTAATCGATGTCGTATTGATAGATTTAAGGTGTTTACATACTTTAATCATGTGTATGTTATATTCATCTCCTTTGATGTTTATAAATATATTTATCATGAGCTAAAACTCCATTTACCATCTAATTTCTATGAAGAATCTTTGTTTTACTTGATTATTATATTAAATATGTGATTTAGTTTTAGAAAAGAACATGGTTATTTTGCAATTATCCTTTGATGAGAAATGTTTTCACACTAACTCAACAAATCAAGATTGATGATTAACACTCATTCATGATTCACTCATGTTCTTGGAGACTAGAAATGGTAAAATGAATATCTTTATATCTTATATAAGATAAAATATGGATCCTTATATTATACTTAGAAATAATGAGATATAAGCTATGATCTATTTTTCTAATTTTGATAATTCTGAAATAACATTGTTAACGTGAGTTCTTAGGTTATCATACTAGTTAAAGAAATCACATGTTAAAGGAATGTGTAATTATATTCTACTTAAATCAAGGGGAGGTTGTGTGTCTAAACTATAGCCACCCGAAGTTGTTAGAATTGGTATTTGAGAAATTGAAGTCAATCCTAATCTTTATACTTTACTAAAACCACTTGCTTACTTAAATTGACATTCTCGTGGTATACATGAAGTTATGCATGCTACTTTCTTTTATGTCATAGGGTAGTTCACTTAGAAATGAAGGGCGATTCTATCATATATTATTTTAGAAAGTTTATCACATATTTACTTTATAATCATCAAGGAAGAATGAAATGGATTTCTTATTTTAGATGGTAATCTTCATATAATTTATTTACTCATTTAGAATTTCTCTTGTTGTTCACCTATACTATATATATATATTATATATTTATATATATTATTTTAAAAAAAGTTTAGAAATCACCCTAAAATGATTATCTTCTCCAATTAAATTAAAATGAAGACTTATTATTAGAAATATTTTTGTCCACAGATCGAATTTTGATTCTTACCAATACTATTCTACATATACGATAGGTACACTTGCCTATTTTGTGTGTGTGGTTAGTCTTAGTATAACTCACTTTTATAACTTTAAAACACGATCTTGTGCGAAAACTAAATCCATCATATTTTACGACACAATCACCACACATCAGTACGCTTCCTTGTTGAGAATCAACCATTAGATCACGGCGATGTGTTCGACTATGAGATCGATTGAAGACTAGAGCTAACAGACTAAATACTAAATACTAGAGGGAGATTGTAGGGTCCCCTTTTGTTTATTAGACTTTTGTATTTACTCATGCTATAAACGTTGTACCTTAGTTAGCTCGCCTGTTTGTTTTCTTGTATGTTTGGGCCCGAGGCCATGTAAACAAAGCCCATTGGGCCGAAATAATATTAGAATGGTGCATGAGATCATACACTATAAATTGGGCCGAAATAATATTAGAATGGTGCATGAGATCATACACTATAAATAGTGTATGCCTCTCATGCAAACAAAACCTTTTGAAAAACAATCTTATTCATACTCACCAACTCTCTCCCTCTCTTACTTTCTTTTTTTCCATTTCGGGTAAATAATAACCAAACAAGATCCGAGATCTCAGTTCCTCACTAGTTATTTCCGCTAATAGTGTTGAGATTGATCCAAGTAGACTAGTGTTGTGTTGTTTGATCCATCAATAAGACCAACAAGTATTTTATGTTTTTCAATTTCATAGTCTCAAATGAAAGTATAGAATGTCTTAGTTGCGTTGAACGGTTCGGGTCAGGTTAGGTTCATCACATAAAAAAAACGACGCAATAATACAAAAAGACATTGTATTTAATTTACCAACATAATTTGTTTGTTGAGAATCATGCTCGGTTGGTTGACATGGACATCTACGTAGATATGCACGTTTAATCTCATCGTTTGACTTGGGTGATAAGATGAAATTAGTTTTTTTCCAGGAAGGATACCATGGAAGATCATTCAAATCTACTTTCGAAATCTAACTAACAGTCTAACGGCTTGAAGAGGATGACCCAAGTCAGCGGTGTACGAAAGCGGATATGTGAATTCCGGATATTAAAAAATTATGGATAGTGAATAGTACAAGCATGGGCATGTAAACATAACCTTTTGAAAATATTCAAACTCTTTCTCTCTCAACCTTATCCTTTCACCAACTCTAAATTTACCAAAAATAGTAAAATAACAAAACACACAAGATCCGAGATCCTTGTTGTTATAGGTGATTTACGTTAGCCTATAACAAGGATTGATCCAAGAACAAGTTGTGAGATCCATTCTAAGGACCTACAATTGGTATCATAGATTTCGGCTCTACTAGTTGAGGTTCTTGGGTTAAGACCTTGAATTTTGGTATTGTTTAGTATTCAGAGGATGGAGAACACTTGAAGACCCATTTGTTGGGAACCATAGAGAGGATACTTTCTACTTGATTACATCAACATATTATTCTTCCCATTCCTTTTCTTTTCAAGAACAATGCAATATCGGGTGCGAGGCCATCTCCGGCAGTATACATACTATTCCGGTTGTTATACTATGGGAGATAAGTGACTCTTTAGTAGAGACCCGAAATCTGTTTTAAGGGAAGTGTATTGAATGCGTGCCTCAACCACCCTCAATATATATTTTTTTGTTCATCTTTTGTTGTAGTCAACGGAGTTAGCAAACTAAGAAGAATGTGAAGATACTCAACGAGTGTAAGACTTGATTCGAGAAGTTTTTGTTGAAGTCCTCACCAAAGACATCAACATGAATCTTTATATTAATATAAAGGGCAAAGTTAAAATACAAATAGAGACAAAAATAAGAAGCGTGAGAAAGATTTATGACCACACAAAAAACCCTTAAAAATAAATTTAGAAAAGATAATAAAAAAATCATAACTCAAAATATAAATTAAAAAAAAATTAAGAAACTGAAATGTTTCCGTCATCATTCCCGTTAAAAAAATAAAAAAAAAGTTGACGAAAAGACACGATGACGAAAATGAGTCAAAGACACAATTATAACTAAAAAAGACAATAGATCGCTAAATATAACACAGTGTCGAACAAAATATAGCACAATGCTGAGTAATGTAACACAATATAAAGAAAAAAGATACAATGTAAAGGAAAAAAGACATAATCAATGACGAAAATAAACTCAAAACACAATGATAAACAAAAAGACACGACTTTTATCACTTACAGTTGTGTGTGTGAGTGCGTGTGTTTTTTATGAGAACGAGAAAGACGGTGAAAATATTTTTATGCTTTTACTTTTTTCATTTTTTATTAAATTTTTAGTTAGATTTTTTTATCTATTTTTTTAAAAAAAAAATTTTAAGGTTTTTTTTGTATGGCTACAAATTCTTCTCATCCTTCTAATATTTGTTCCCCTTTTGTAGAATAATCAATCAATCAATCAATCATACTCAGTGAAATCTCAGCAATAGCAAAGCTACAAGTAGCGTCTAGGGAGGGTGGGACATAGGCACACTGTACCTTTATCCAATGGGATAGAGATGTGGCTTTCAGGAAGACCCTCAGCTCAAATAATCATATGTATGAGAGAATATAAGTGGGCATGAAAGTTTAACGGTATTAATTATAATTAGTATAATTGATAATAATAACACGTAAAAATAATAAAAGTAATCTTCCTATTCTAATAAAATAAAATGTCTGGGACACGTGGCGGCTGGAGAATGCATCTCCCGCTCATTTACATACGGGTCGGGTTATGTTAAACGGATTTGATACCCACTTCAAATGGATCTTATATATAGTATGATATTATTCTCTCTCTAACCTAAAAAACTCAGAACCCTCATCGCTCTCCTAGGGTTTCTAACAATATCGATCTGCTATTGACTTTCATACTAGCAAAATTAATGAAAGGTATGTATTTCAGTTTCAATTTTGTTTCGACTTAATGGTATTTATTAGATTTAGGGTTGTAATTGAACCAAACTAAACAAGAAAACAGTTCACTAACACCTAACTGAACGATATGTATCAGTTTGGTCCGGCTATCAAGTCAATGCTGGTGTTTGTATTAACATTCATATGTCAATTTACATGTAAATTAAATCACATATAAGTTTTAACATTCTATTTTGATTAATCAAAATAATTGTTCCCGTGTATAATGTATATTGGAGTCAGCTTTGATTTAACTCCATTAATATAATTGTTTTAACTAATTAGGAGAAAGTCACATACCTTCAAAATCCATGTAAGTAGAATAATTTATCACTCACATGTCAAAATCCTTCAACAACTGAACTAAGCAGACATAAATTTGGTTTTGTTGAATAAATAAATGTTTGAGTTGTTCTTAATTTCAGTTTATTGTGACAGTTTGGTAGATGTTGCTGCTGAAGATTGAACGGGACTTAACCCAACCAACCATATCTAATCTTACTCAACCATGATATGTTGGTTTAAGGTTCCAGAATGCACAGAGAAGCTTTCAAATGTTGGGATTAATATTTGGTGTTAACCGATGATAAGATGGAGATTGCAATAAATGTAGGGTATAATCAAAAAATTATTTTACTTCAATATTTGTTTTAGCTTCAATCATTGACTTTTATCTTTGAGTTTTACAAGAATGTGTGCCAGTTACTAACACAAGGAATGAACCAGATTGTGATCACATTAGATTCTCCTGATATTAAAGCCCTTGAATAACAAAGAGATCGGAATGTCATTGAGTTTTTCTATAAATTTATTAAAAAAATTAATTAATAATTGTCATACTCACTTAAAAAATGCTTTAGAAATTTGTTTTTTTGTAGGTATCTAGAGAGTTGAGAGAGCATAACGAAGCAGTTGGAACTTGGAAGAAGGAAGATCACAAATTGATTGAGCTAAAAATATAGTAGCTCAATTTCGTTTGCTTTAATAGTTGATGGTAGATCTTTAGCTTTTGCTCTTGAATGCTTATTATTAAATGTCAATTGAGTGTTCATCAGTCATTTGTTGTTTTCTTCCTCTAAACAAAAAGCTCTTTTAAGTATTTTTTTTAAACATTATTTATCTTTTATTTGATGGACTTCATGTTAACGCAAACTTACGTAACTTTTTAATCAACGCAGGTTACTAAGATGGTAAAAGAAGGAACAAGAAACACAACATTAGCAATCTGTGATGGGGCAAAAAGTTCAGGAAGCTGATATCGGAGTTGGAATTAGCTGTGCATAAGGAACACAGGTTTCTTTTTAAATCGTTTTCTTCAATTACAAATTATGGGTTTTTGGTAATTTATGTAACTGATAATTAAAATGCAGGCTATGATGGTAAGTGATTTTGCAATTGCTAAAATGGTAAAAACATATTTCCGTTATCTTATTCTCTTTCATTATTATGTAACATAAGTAAAACTTTAGGAAATTTTGTTTTTTTTGTTTTTTTTTGTATGCATATATGTTACTTCTATAAAAACATTGCTTTTGGGTTCACACTTTTTTGGTTTGAGGTCCATGCTTCTATCTCGGGCCAGCCGTTTGCAATGATTGGTACATGTTTTTTACAATGTTTTCTTCACCTCACTTCCCGTAATTGGTTTGGGTGTTTTTGATCAAGACGTGTCTGCACGACTCTATCTAAAGGTAAGACTTTTAACGGTTTCATTACCACTTATCATGTTTTGCTACATTATTCAAAATCACATACTTTAACAACAATTATTACAAATTGTTTTAGGCCATTGAATACATTTTAATTGGATCCTTTTATATGAAATGAATACCCGTAGTTTTAGTACATTTTGTTATGTGTTCACGAAAATGGAACGGAAGTTGAATGCTACTGTTTATGAGACTTTGCGAACAGTTAAAGACCGGTGCAGATCGTTGAAAACATGAACATTATGCAAAACTTTGTTATAAACATAGCATAGATAGAAGTACAAATGTAATACAATTTTTCACATACAATATGTATATGTTGGTTAACTTCATTTCCTCTTTTATTATTTGAATCATTTCGTGTGTTACACGGGTTCAAAAGCTAGTACATGTATAGACAATAATATATAAATATATAAAAAGCAAATAACATAATGGTGTGTGACCAAATATAAATTGTACTTTATTTATTTCCATTTTTGTATTTGTCATGTATAACGAGAGCATTGTTATACTTATTTTTATTTAATTATTTTTAAATAATATTGTGACCCATGCCCTGCAACAACCTAATTATACCATGAATCATAATACACTCCTAACAGTCATTTTAACTCAATTTTATCTATTATATACAACTATGGAAGGTGGGGATGAGATCATGACCTTATTAGCTTAGACTATATAACTTGGTAGAAGATTGAAATAACAGTCTTTGGTTTTTTGGATGGTAAATATTTACCAAAATAGGGAGTTTGAAACTTATTTACCAGAATATGTGATTTTATAAAGGTTTGTCTTTTTCACAAATAATCTTATTGGGTAAAATTAATGTCTATTAAAAAACTTTATTGAAGATAGAAAAAGAAAGAATAAATTGAAAGATAATAAAATTAACATTTTTAATTAAATTTTTCTTCCTAGTTTCTTGAAAATAATTGAGAAAATGTTTATAAAAATTTCTGTACATAACAAAAAAACATAATTGTGCTTAAAACTAAAATACAACATAAAAAAATTAATATTAGCGAAGCCATGATATAGCCAAATAACGACATTAATATATTTTATTTAAAATGCTCCTTACGTAGTACAAATTATTTTTTCTTTTATAAATATATTTTCATCATTATGTGTAAAAGTTACTTCCGTTTGTTAAATATTTAAAAATAGTAGAACACATAGTTGTGTTTAACTTTTTCTTCTCAACATTCCGATATAATTTTTGTTAAGAACAAATTTGTATATGAGTATTGGTAACGTAGTATTGTGACAAACCAAAACGATTCCGACCAAACAACATGAGTATTGTTTTGTTGAAACGGTATAGTTCAACAATTTTTTATAATATAGTATGTTTTTCGATTGCCGGTATCGTATTAGTACGGATGTTGATCCGAACATCATTTGATTAAGCAACGTCGATATTGGTATCAATATTTCAAATTCCCCATTTTGGTAAATATTTATTCCTTCCACCCCATTTTGGTAAAAACTCTCTGCAAAAACCAAATTATACTATGAATCATAATACACTCCTAGCAGTCATTTTAACTCAATTTTATCTATTATATACAACTATGCAAGGTAGGGATGAGATCATGATCTTATTAGCTTGGACTATAACTTGGTGGAAGATTGAAATAACAATCTTTGGTTTTTAGGATGATATTTAGTGTTCTCAAAAAAAGGAACAAAAGGCAATGGATCTAAGATTGTTGTTTCGGAGGTTTCGCATGGCACCAAGTATTTTCAAGATGATGAACAAAGTATAATGACTGTCGAAAAAGATTTATTTATGCAGTGTTGTTTCTCATTCTAACTAGAGCTTGTTTATCTCAGGTGACGGGTCTATCAAGGGGTTCTTCATCTCTAAATCCTAATTGATGCCCATGATGATTCTCTATATGGTGACAACTGGGTCAATCTATGCTTTAAGGTATTTGATTTAGGGATAAATCTAATAAAATGAATGACTATTTAACGACTCTTTCCAGTTAGTTGATTTCATACAAGCATAACAAGTTTAGATTTATCATCTCTCATCATTTTTATAAGGTATTCGATTGTCAATTACAATTAGTCTATTTGGATTTCATTTTCCCGATTGCTTCAACTATGCATTTATTATGCTATCATAATGATGGTAGTGATGATTATTAATTGTTGTTTTTTTGGTTGTTCCTGTCAGTTTTGGGTATTAACATATATGATGGTAGCTTGGAAAATTTTTACATTACAGTTTGAGGCACACCAAGTGTTCGATAAAATGCCACAATGATTAAAGTATGAGATTTAAATAAAAAATGTGACATTAAACATATATACGTATGAATATGGTAAAAATCATGTTGTTTAATATGAGGATTGAATTTAATTGCCTTACCTAACGCATTGTTTTACACCAATTCACTACTTTGTGTATTACACCCAAATCAATGAAAACTGAACCCTATATGCAGAATGTTAATTCTATACTTTTTGCCAAAAAGCATTACTCTTTGTGTGTGGATAAAAAGGTAATTATTATCTTTATCAATGAGTTCCCCTCAAGATTTCATACCATTATATCTTAAATATTTATGCCACAAGTTTCTTAATTTGTACTGGAATGACTGAATGTGTGTTTGGTTTTATATCTATAAGAGTATCAACCTATGACATTTTTTGTTTGCTTTTTTGTTTTGATTATTGGATTCATTGTGTTTGATGAACGATTTCCACTCCGGTATTCGTCTCCATTGTTCATCAACCTGGTAAGTTTTCTATTTGGTTTGTTGTGATTGTATCTATTATTTATATATTACCTTTACGATTGATGTTTTATGTTGGGCATTTTATATGTAATTCTGTTACTTTCAATATATTAATATTCATTTTCTCTTTTGCAAATCACGACATTCAAACCATCTCTATCAAGAATGAGTCATTGTCGTTGAACTCAAACATGCTTTGGGTGGTGCTATTCCTGGTGACTATTTAAATATGAATCAAGTTACATTGTTTTTAATTTTGTAATGGTGATTTATTATGTAATTTTTTTAATTTGAAGGGCCTTGCTATTACTATTTACTAGAATACTATTGACTTCTTAAAGCTTTAAATCTCTGGTCAAGTTCTAATTTTTTTATTATATACTTTTAATGAATCAATTTCTTTTATTATTAATAAGGTTTTGGATATAAGTCTATAACTAAAAGCTCATGTTTTGAATTTGATGAAATGTCCAACAACATAATGAGGATCACACTAGTAGCTGTTGTTATTCCAACAACACTTTTAGTTGATATGAGAGCACAGTAAGTTTTATTGTGAGAACTTTTTTTTATATATAAATTTGTGCTTGCTTATTTAACTAAACTTGGTAAAGTTTGTGGGTTTGGGTGACAAGTCTAAACAGGTTAGAACGAATTCCGAGTAAAATAAGTTCATGTCAAAAACAGGCAAATTTTTTTAATATTTGATTTGGGTCAAAAATGCACTCTAAGTCAAATTAGTTCGGACCAAAACAGGTCGTTTGTAAAAGAGTTTCAATTTGGTGAGGGTCAGGGTCGGGTCATAACAGTTTCTGACTAAAATAAGTTCATGTCAAACTGGTCGTTTTAAAAAAATGCCAACTTGGTTTGTGATTTTTAAGCTACATCATTCGTTATTATTAACCATTTGGTGAATTGCACTTTGCTTTTGCATTTCTTCTTTTATCATGAGTTAATATACTAATTAATATATGTTTATGTATTAATGTAAGGACTGCTAGGATGAAGAAAGTTGCATATTTTAATACATGAATGTTTTGTTTTATCATCATTTGCATTATTATACACATAGGTTGATAAATTATTAATTGAAGTCATAGGAGGCGGGGGCATTTTGGCAATATTTTTGTTAGTTTTGATTGCGGGTCAATCTGATAATATTGCTCGTGCAAATTTTTTTTTTAATTTAGGGATAAATCTGGCTTCATCATATATATTTACTATTTGAACATTTGCTATCCTGTATATTTTTTAGAGGGGTATATATTTCAATTATGTTAAAATTAAATTTATAGATAATGTGATTATAATGGCAGGTAAAGTTATTATATTGTTTTTAAATTTTTTTAGGATAACATGAATTGAATTTATCTCATTTAATAACTTCCAATTCAATTTTTAAATATCTCTCTCCATATATTTATCTCATTATTTATCTCTGTAAGTTAGAATTTTACGTATCCTACTTAAATAAATACTAGATTCAACACAATTGCATTTACACATAGCAACACCAACAAAATGGACGATGATGTCCAGATTACCATGCTCAACAAACTTGACGTGTCAACTGATGTTTTCAATGTGAAGGTGCGTACTATAAGGTTGTGGAAGTATATGAACTATAACGATCATGGTGAAGTTTACTCTGTTGAGATGGTTTTAATGTATGAAGAGGTAATTTATTATGTATTGTTTAAACACACATTTTGAATACTTCCGTTTATATTCAATACTAGGTTTAACCCGTGTACTACACGGAGCTGAGAATTAAAAAATAATCAATGTGAGAACTTCATTATCATATTATCTCCTCATTTTAAATTTATAAAGTTATTATACATTATATCATTAAGTCATAAACTATCATTTTCAACTTTTTAAAATTAAGGCAAAATTATGCATTCAGTAAACAATTTGTTCAAAACCATCAAACCACAACCAACTAAACTGAACCATAAAACCGTCAAAACCAGCCCAATTGATGATCAAGAAATATGGTGAAAATAATCACACACACGAAAAAAAAGGTGTTGTCTTCTAACCATGTAGTCTTAAAAATACATAAATAACCACATAGTCTTACAAACAAAAATAGTGTAGACAATAAGAGAAATTCAAAGCTAAACAATTAATACCCATTTGGCATGCCATGTCGTCAACTTCTTTCAAAGAGAGCCTAGCAATATCCCATTCTCCATTACGCTAAATGTAGAGAACTAAACATCACTAAAACATGCTAGCTTGTCAATGTTGTAGCTTAGATAGCAAAGAATCACCAACAAAAGTCAAACTTCAGTAATATTAATTAAACCGAAAAAATATACACCCAGTTCATCATTAATCAAGAAACCCAACACATGCAAAGCTAACAAAAATCATTATAAATCAAACACATTCTTATTTTAGGTTACCCGTGGCAACAAAAATGTCAAAGCATACATTAAAAATGGAAAGACCACCCACCAAAATCAAGTTTTATTCAGGAGTAACAATGATAAACGACGCCATAGATTTGTAGAGAAACTTGTTTTAATTCGGTTCCAAGCTCTTGCCCGATCTTATATTTACACCACAAAACACATTATCATAGATTTAAAGTAATGAAATGAAAACTTTGTGAGTTTAGAAGAATATGATGAATATGCTAAGTAATTTCAAATTACATAAATATAAATGGGCCGTTTCCGTTTATGATTTATTTTTAAATGTCAAAAGGGTTATGCAATAATATTTAACTAAATTAAAAAAAAAGTCCAATGGCTTGAAAGTCACCGAGCATGCAGTCTATCTTTTCCATTCCTGGCGAAATAGGTGAGTCACGTCGAATAAGTATCCCAGGTCATACGGTGTTCGGCTCAGATTGGGTTCGGGTCAAAACGGGTCAATTTGAAAACGATTCAATTTGGTTAGGGTCAAAACGGGTTATGTCCAAAATATGTTCAAGTCATAATTGGTCATGGCTAAATTCATTTTAAGGTCATGACCAAAATTTTCAGGTCAAAACAGGCCGTTTTAGAAAAGAAAAAAGAAACAATATTTATTTTAATATGCATATAAGCAAACACCAAGTACCAAAGCAGATCCAACAAAATATAATTCAAAAGGATTTCTATGACCCAAGACATGAAAACATCAAATCTCTTTGTAAGCTAAAATTATGATAACCCAATAATTCAAAAAGATTTCTATGACCCAAGACATGAAAACATCAAATATCTTTGTAAGCTAAAATTATGATAACCCAGTAATATCTTTGGAACATCTACACTGGAAAATGATAAATTTGACACGTTAATTGAAAATGATGTGTGATCTGTTTACTAAAAACAACATTTTGACCCGCTTGCTAAAATTATATATTTTGACCCGTTGACTAAAAATGATAAGTTTGACCCGTTTAATAAAAATGAGAAGTTTGACCCTATCTTACCTTAAGATCTACCTGAATGTAAACATTGGCCCGTTTTGACACAACTCCATTTTGGTCAGAACCAAACCCGATCCATAACCAAAAAGTGACATAGTTGCTACAACATTGTTTCCAATTGTTCCTCAAATTAAAGCGCATTTAACTTTCTTGAAATGTTTACGTGATATGAATGTTGCAGCCATACATGCAAGGCCATGCTCACTAAGACTGGTCCACACAAAGATCAAGGGATTTTTAGTGTGAAAAACTTACCAACAATCTGTGACAAATGATCTTCTGCATGACGAAACGCATCCAGTTCCTTATTTAGCTTGTTTCGCACCCATGATGTTAAATGTATTGATTCTTTTACAATACTTTACGCACGCCTGCGATTTTAAGAAGAATTAAACAAAAAATTAAAATTAAGTTAAATTGAAAACAACCATCATGCAACTACATAAAGGCGTTTTGTAAATAAAATTATGTACAATTAAGTACATAATGAGTTTAATGGTATTTTGGTAACAGAATAATTTGATTGAGCATAAATCAATCAATTTAAAATATTACATATTTAAAATAAATTCCATAACTATGTCAAAAAAAATTATGGAGTTAACATAAATAAGTTGAACCAGGAAGTGATGATACCTGATATAAAGCGGGGGAGATTAGTATCAGCATTATATGATCTGTAACACTTGCAGATAAAATTAAAATCATCATAGAAGATCGATAGCGATCTGGTGGATGCCTTAATCATCATTATATGATCTGCAACACTTCAAACAATCACTTTATCATCATCTTGACTGTTATTTTAAGAAGAAAACAAATTAGTTATTGTATCATCAATCAAGTTATAATAAACAATCCTTTTAAATAACTTTTTTGTTCTTTAGTCATACATGAGATGCTCACCAATTACAACATGAAGACATTCGTTTAAGTAAAACCACATAGAATGTTCACCAATAAAAAAAACAACACGAGTCATTACTTAGCACAATTATCGACAATATGCAAGTTGAATCAAACATGATTAAAAGATTGAAAAATATAAATCAACTTTTTTACAGCAATCAAGAACATAGAAATGAGGAAAATAACAAAAATTTGTAAGTAGCCTGTGATAATTGAAAATGCTTTTATCTACAAATCAATAATTCACATCAACTTTGGAGTTCATATGTATCATATTGGAACTACCGATATAATTTAACAAAAACATATAATAATCAACAATATGAAACAAACTCTAATAAACAATATGGAACAAACTCTAGATCACAAGCTAATGTCACAAGTTAATAATCAATAAAGTCAGAAATACAACAAATCTAAACCAATATATGAAAATTTGCAAAGAAATTTCAAAATACCTGAAGCAATCGAACAATGATGATTGGAAACATGAAGATACTGATTCGTTTTTTAGCATAGATCCACACAAGAAAACGAAGGATAACGATTTAGGGTTTTGAAGATAGTGATTCGTTTGTGAGCATAGATCCACACAGGAATCAAAATCGGCTAAACCTATAATGGTTGTTAAACAACTGTTTAGATATCTATACTGTGATAGAAATCCTCAATTGAAAAATAGAAAACCAACCCCAATACTAATAGCCCCCAATTTGCTAAAGCATTAAATGAACAGAGGCTTCAATTTGAAAATACAAACACAACTTAAATTAAAAAAAAAAGATTAATTTTCAAATCGTAGAATCAAGTATGCCTAAATAAATGAGTAAAGCAACCTAATCGACTGAAACAAATGATTATGAACTTAATCCAAATTAAAAAAAATAACGGCTAAACCTATAATGGCTAAACCTATATATTTAAATTAAACTGTGATAGTAATCGAAGAAAGGCATACCGACCGACATAAAAGTTCCGATTGAATAGTAACGATGGCGAGGAGAGGAAACTGGAAGGTGATTTTGAATATGGTCGGATCTGTGGTGGGAGGCGGGTAACGATGAGACGTGGATGATGGCGAAGATGATGATAAGATGGCGGAATTTGTGGTGGGCTGCAGATACACGATGAAGAAGATGATGAAGACATGTTGATGATGAAGATAAATTTAGGGTTTGGAAAAGATAAAATGAATGTTTTGTGAGATAAAATGGGTTGGATACCCGGTTTGGAAAAGATGTTTTTTGAGAGCGGGAAGTGATGAGGAATAATGTGGTAAGGAGATGACACGTGGCACGAGGGAAGTTTTATTTATTTATTAGTATAGATTAACATCTTTTTTGTTGTTTAAAATATAGGGAAACAAGATGTGGGAAGCATCATTAACGAACATTGGCAAAAAATTAAAAGTTTGATTGAACTTAACTCTACTATTTTAATTAGTAATGTGTTTCTTGCTGAAAATCGTGCTAGCAACAAGTTTATGGGGAATCCTAACAAAGTGTCTTTTAATCATGACACTAACATTATTGAAGTTAAAGATTTCGTGGGAGAACCATATGGTATTACTTTTGTAGTCCACAATTTCGTGGGAGAACCATATGATATGAACAACAATTTGTTTCCACAATTTCAAACAGTTGGGTAGTCAATTATTTTTATTTATAAACTTTTTTTATTCATTTCACTTATGCACTTTAATATCTAATGTGTAAACACGTATCATTGGTCTCTTCACCAGCTCGGAAAAGCCCACGACTTTTCATGGTAAAGGACAGAATCCTACACCTAAAATTACCGTTTATCTTGAAGATTTGAAGTTAGTTTCCTTTTTATTTTTAAATTTTCTTAATTATTTATATAACTTTATTTATTTATATTTTATAAACTAAATGATCTACAGCGCTAATGCTATCAGTGTCACATTCTTTCGGATTATGCTAATAAGATGAAAGATTTTATTTT
This sequence comes from Bidens hawaiensis, assembly GCF_021521415.1. Lineage (NCBI taxonomy): Eukaryota > Viridiplantae > Streptophyta > Magnoliopsida > Asterales > Asteraceae > Bidens > Bidens hawaiensis. Next base: position 44,247 of record NW_027492837.1, read on the forward strand.
TAAAAAATCTAGGCAAAACAAACGTTGTCATTATCTTGCAGTTTGGTAGATTCAAGTTCTGGCAAAGTACGTTTTAGTTGTCGTTTATTAATTTAATTTCATATAATTTTTGTTAATTTTTTTTCTAACATAAACATTTTAAACTGTTGGAAACTTTACTAGATAAAACATTGGCTTCAAATAGCTAAGTTAATTCCAAACTTTTCATCGATGAAGACATAATTTCATTTAAGCAAAGGTTTGTTACTATATAAATTAAATGTTTTTTTAATACATAATAGATATATATGAATATATATATATATATTAAGCTTAGTACTATATATGTATAACTGTTCTTTAATATATTTTATTTTTAGGCTGACTCAAAAAACAAATGGACAAACGTTTCAAGTCATAGGACGATTTCTTCATCTGTCAATTGCTCTGTTCAAGATGATTTTCTTATCAAGACTGAATTCAATAACATTTCACAAGTAAATATTAAAAAGTTTTATTATTATTATTATTATTATTATTATTATTATGTTTTACTTTGATTAAAAAACATAATGGTCCATAACTACAATACTTTTTTTATTATTATTACAGGTTAGATCACTTGTCATTCTTGGTACCATTAAGTATGTACCACAAACTCAACAATGGTACTACTTATCTTGCAACACATGTCCAAAAAGGGTTTAAAAGGGCGATATAAAATGCAGCAATGATAGATGCAAAGATAAAGACTTCTCTCCAATCAATAAGTATATAAACAAATAGCTATCAAACCCACCATTCCTAATCAGATTTTGGCATTATAATTTTGTTTTATTTTTTTAATTTTGAAGGTTTAGAATACTTATACGAGTACAATATCCTACTGGCATCATTGATTTGATATTATGAGAAATGGATGCAGTTAAAATCTTGAAAGTTACTGCTCATGATTTCGTGATTTGGTTGACAGATTTATAAAGGTATAATTAATATAACGAAATGACTAATGAATTTAATATATAGGTGTCTTATCTTTTTACTTATTAATCGTTTTTGTTACTGGATGTTGATTCCGAACCATTTCCCGGTGTTTTGAATATTTTATTGGGGAAGAAGTACGCTTTCAAGAAATATAATGTGGATAGACAAGAAAAGTGTTTTGGTATTACCAAATTTTCCAATGATGAGAATATAATTTCCGATCTAGAGAAAAATTTCAACCTAGACCAGGTAAATTTCATTCTTATATAAGTAATCTAATTTAATATTTATAATTAAAATAACCAATTTCTTTATTCTAAACAGAGTGACTTTTCGGACTCGAGATAGCGTTTCTCAAGATACTGTTAATATGAAGGTGCCCTTTCATTGTTTGGACATATTATTTTAATATTTAATCCAACAGAATATTCATTAACAAATTCGTTTGCCGTTTTCTTATACTAGGACTCTTTGTCGTTCACCGGTGATAATACAACACCCGTGTCAATAGGCAACTATGATGTTGTGTCCTCAAGTAATCTAAAGCGTAATTTGGTTGATGTGTATGACGATGATGAGGTGGAACCAAGAAATTCAGGAACAAAAGGACTGCCAAAGTCTTTGAAAGGCGATAAAGAAGATGGTAAGCTTGGAAATCTATTGACTCCAAAAAGGGAAAAATAATCCGTGGGTTAAATTTTAAAGACACTTGTCATTTGCTTTCGGATGTTTGGTTTATTTGTTTTTAAGACAATTGCCATTTGCTTTTGGATTGTTTGGTATGATGGTTTTTAAATTATCACTTTTTATTTTGGATTTTAGATGCTTGGTATGATGGGTTTTAACACAATTATAATATGGTTTTTGGATGTGAAGAAACACTAAGTGAACCCACGGGCAGATTATAGATAATCTGGGGGTTAAGTAATGTTTCCCACGAGGATGAGGTCCAGCAGAGAAGGTTGTTCTTCAGGGGACCTGCAAAACAGACACCGTAAGCTCGTCACTGAGAAGGGGGGGGGGTTCCTCCTTGTGACCACCCTCCGGCGTGAGAATCAGACTAGATTGCTCTGAATATAAGTGTATATTAAGAGATTGCTAGATAAGATTGAGATATCAGATGATCCTCACCATTCCAAGGTGTTGGAGTATTTATAGCCGAAGGTAGGTTTCCCAGAAGGTACAGCCGGCTGAATAGTATTCCTGTTTTACCAACAGTGGACTACGCACAGGCCATGCTGGTTGGTGGGTAGGCTACGGCCAACAGTAAAGGTCGGCTGTATACTGTTCCTTTACTGCCGGCCACACACTGTTCCACCAACTGTAGGCTGCGCACGTCCCATCGTAAGGGTTGGTGAGTAGGCAGCGGCTAATAGTGACAAACAGTACTAGAGGGGTGCTCCTCCTCGTATTGTTGTCGGTGAGCTGTCACCCTGTGATTGGTTCATGGGCTGCTCTGGTCAAATTGTCTGTTCCGTCCATACCTTAGTAGGTATAGTACGAAAGACCTTCCAGAAGCATACGGACTGGCTCATTTATGCGGGAGTATTCCCGCCTTGCTCATTCCTTCATGTGACTACTGAAGTAGCGAATGCCTTGTGCGTGTAGCCTTGCTGTTAGTGCGGGTAGCCTTCCCTGATGGCTTGTATCCGCAGCTGCGGGAACAGGCGGGGTACTTCGCCATTGGGAGGCTTTCCCTGCGGGTACAGCTGGCGTACTGCGCGTAAGGTTCTCTGAGCATGGTGGGTCCTGCTGGAGCAGTTGGTCATTGCGCTGACGTCCCTATTCAAGGTGAGTCTTGCGGGTCCAACTGGGCTCTGCTGGGACCTACCTCTTCAAGTCCCCCCAGTCCAATGTTCTTCTCATGAATTATTAATAAGTGAGGTGAACTTTTGGACTTACAAGGAGTTTTTTGAAAAGGGTTTAGTTTTTAGGTTTTCCGTGGTGATTCTTCCCGCGGTTTTCCTGATGTCACGCAGAAATTCCCGACTTTTCTGCTTGATCTTTGGGTGTGAGGCGAGTAGGTTTGTAACCTCCTCGTACGTCAGGAGCGTTGAGTCCCATTTGTGTGGATTCTCCGTGGGGTTTTGGTAGTTTACAACATACTGATCAATTATGCTAAAACCACCAATCCCATCATGGAGTTTCGAACAATATAGTTCTCGACGTTCCCGTCATGCGGGGATGTTATTCCCATTTCCGCCAGCATGGCCCAGAAGATCCTTCTTGGTTTGAATTCCCTGCAGAGTGCTAAGTATGTGAAGGGTTTTGCCTTGACACTGTACCCGCACTTGTCTTACGGTTACTTTGCTTCCAAGGTATTCCCGTCGTCAATTCCCTGCGGGTGCTAAGTATGTGAAGGGTTTTGCCTTTACACTGTACCCGCATCCATCTTACGGTTACTTGGTTGCCGAGGAATTCTTGGCTTCAATTCCTTGCAGGTGCTAAGTATGTGAAGGGTTTTGCCTTAACACTGTACCCGCACCTGTCTTACAGTTACTTGGTTGCCAAGGTAAGGGGTATTTTCCCGCTTACTTTTGAATCTTTTTGAATTTTGAATTTTGAAATTCGAAGAGTTGGTGGAAGGATAAGAACAGTCCAAACCTCTGACACGTCGTGCGACGGTTTCTTCTGACTGTGTCAGGTCGTGCAGGAAGTTATGGTGACGTGACAGTACATGGTCATTCCAGACGCTTTTTCAGGCGCGTGGGCGCGATTTTTCGGGCGTGGCCGCGAAATTAATGGTATGCGTCCTGTCAACAGCTGTTGCCAGCTTGCTTTTTGCCACGTGTCATAGTTTCATTGCACCTTCGTTTTATCTCTCTTCCGCATTAATTTCATCGCATTAATTGCGATTAATATATAAAGGGGGAGAGGGTTCTTTGTAATCCACACTTTCACTCTTCTCTTCATCTTTTTTGCGATTTCCGGCGAATACTCACCTTTTCAGGCAAGCATTCTCCCGAAATCGTTTTCTTCTTCTTTTACAAGATGTCTCGTGATCTCGAATCTGCAGTCGATGACAAGAGTACTGCTGGCGAGTGCCAGTGTGCTCTGCCTGGCGATCTGTATCGGTACGTCGTCAGGAAGTTCATGCTCGAGTCACTCGAGCCTGAGTTTCCTGAGCCCCACCAGACGGTGTACGATGCCCCCAGAGGCAAGATCGGGGTATATGCTGCATTCTTTGTCTATGGGAATCTTAGGTTCCCATTGACAAAGTTTGTTTACCGTGTCCTTGAGAGGCACGGTGTTCATTTGACCGAGTTGCACCCCATGGCGATCGCCAAGATTCGCCACTTCGAGTGGGTGTGCCGGATTTTGGGCGTTGAGCCCTATGTTGACCGCCTGATGACCTTCTACACTTGGAGGTGCATCCAGGGGTGGTATACCCTGACAACCCGAATCAAGGGTTTAAAGATCTGCGCGACCGAGCGCAGTCTTCGCTCGTGGAAGCGGGAGTTCTTCTTCATATCCGCTCGCGCCATCCCCATTGCCATGAAATTCAAGAATGGGCAAGCACTTCCCAGCCTTCACGCCTCCAACTACCAGGAGGCGGAATGGTTTGCGAAGATATCTCGGGTCCAATCTCCGGTTTACCGGTTTGCGGAGTCCGGGATGGTGATGCTGGGGATGAGCCGGGTGTGGAAGGCTGCGGATGCGCATAAGATCCCAATCGTCCTCGAATACGGTTCGAACTCTGTTCCTTACGGTATGCTTTCTTTCTTTTTGTTGATTTAGAATTTCTTCTAACTTTTTTCCTGTTTATTTCAGAGGGGAACGACTTGCAGTCGCTCCTGAACCCGCGGGAGGCTGACGGTCCCGCACGGATGGGTACTCGCGCTCTAGATGAGAACGAGTTGCCCATCCTAGAACAAACGGCGGATCGGTTCGTGGAGGTCTATCCGCTAGGCCATGAGATCCTTAGCGCCCGTCGACCAGGTAAGGCGCTCTTCGACCCTCGACCCCTCAATGTTGAAACCTCTGCTGGAATTCCTCTAATCGTATGTTCTGATGAGGAATCCGCAGATGGTCCTCCGTTGGTGCGGAAGAAGAAGGCTGCCGGCGGGAAGGGGAAGGAGAAGGTGGCCTCCACAGCCGATCCAGCGCCTCGGTCTGACTCGGAGACCGAGAGCGAAGAGGTGGCGGGGAATCCCGGTGGTGACAAGATCACCATTCCGGAGGCTGTGACAACTGTCACCGAAGAGCCCAGGATGACAACGGTGACCGGCGTGAAGAGGCCGGCTCCATCGGGTTCATCCCCGCCCGTCCGTACTTTCAGGCTCAAGAAAACCCGTAAGTACAAATTTCCTTTAGCTTTTATCTTCATAGCTTAATATCATTTAACACTTTTCTTTGTGCAGGCGTGGATGTTGACGCATTCCAGGGTGGAGCGCAGAGGAGTACCTCCCCGCCAATGACGGTAGGCCCGGTCAGCCTACCTGAGGCGACGACCCAGGCGGCTGCGCCTGCGCCTGCTTCCACTGGTTCAGTTGCTCACTCCGTTGAGCCGACTGTCCCAGTTGTGATGACGTCACCGCCGGCTGTGAGTGCTATTTTTACAGCATCTTTCACCGAGCCGGCGGTAACTTTTGCTGCGGATTCCGCGGCGGCGACCGCGGCGGCTGCTACCATGCCCCCGCCATCGGCAACGACGGCCGATCCATCAGGTACGCATGGGGCTTCTCGCCAATCTCTGCCACCTTCCCATCTGCCTGACCTCTTGGATGGATTTCCGTTGGGTTCAGGTGATGGGTTCGGCGGCTATCGGCCTGTAATTGACCCTACAGGTGCGTAGGGTTCTTTTGGCCCATTTATATATATTTTTTCTTTATCATCTTTTTCCTAACTGCTTTATGTTTTTTGCAGTGTCGGATTCCAATGAAGTGTATGTTCCACGATGGAACATTCGCCGAGGAACAACCCTTCGCACCCCTGTGGAGTGCGTGGAGTGGGCTCGTCACGCTGCTCCTAGTGGTGCGTTGGGGGAAGCCATGGCTAGCTACCAGGAGGGTAGGCTAAGCAATGAGTTTCGGGTTCTCCTGGCCCGGATGCAGCCGCGCGTCGAGCTGCTTTGTCGTGAAAACGTGTGACAATCGTCAATTCCAGGTTAACTCCGTTAACTCAACTCCGTCAATTCAAACTTTAAGATCGTTGAATCTATAACGCACACTTCATTACATTTAAACTAGGGTTTAAATGACGCTTAACACTCACTACATGGGTAGTCTTTCGGGATTTGCACCGAAACGCAAACGAGTTGACGCAAACGATTGATAAATAAACGACAAACGTAAAAACAATAATTATATGATTATTATGTGTTAGGATTATGTGCTATGTGATAATACTATGGTCATGTTAACTTATTGTCCAAGTATGATGGAATGTTCTAGAAAAACAACACTTGAAAGTAGAAGGACTAGAGTGTAACTTGTTTGCTTATAAATATATCCTAAACTAAACCCTAACCTATTATTATTATTCCTTCCAAATCCCGATCGGAGCTCTCACCTCCCCTCTCCAAGGCTGCCGTCACTTTCATACACACATACAAACCCTAATCAAGTGTTTAATCCAAGAACTAGGTGCTAGGAAGGTATAATTGATCATCCTTTACCTTCTTGTTGTTTAATTTTGATGTTTAATGGGTTAATTAAGAACCCTAGGCAGCCGATTTTGATAAGTATGTATGAGTTAACATGATGGTTGTTGAATTCATGATGATTGATAAACTAGATTGATATTGATACATGATTGATTGTTGTTCTTGATTTGAATTAAAACACAAACCCTAATCTTGTATGTATGGTGTGATTGATATGCATGGATAGTAGTTATAGTGTCTAGAGGGTTATATGGATGCATAATAGTTCATAGATTGTTATTTTGTTGAGTTTTGATGTGAACAGATTCTGGACAGAATGTATATACGATGTTTAACTGACTGTAACGAAGTGTAAACGTGAAAATTTATTGAGATTGTGGGTACTGCAGTAAACTAGGTTGAGTCTAGTTTCTATGAAGTATAAATTCGTAATTTTTGGATAAGTGGAAGTATACTTTTATGATTTTACAAAAACGTGATGCAAAGCTGAGCTGTTAGACCTGCTGTTAGGTTATGTTGTAAATGTTATATCTCATGAACCACGAGACCAATTGGGTTGGTTCCACTTCTGGAAGTTGACTCACTGAGTTAGGAACCAAACCCAAGTGGTCTTGCATTTATTGGATTTTTCGTTTAACGGGAATTTCAAATAACATTCTGTTGCGCATGAATCTGACTGATATGAGTTTACTGTAGTGTTTTGATCATTATGAGCAATCTATATGGAATAAAAATAAGATAAAACATGTTCTGGAAACCTAAGATATGTATGCTTCTGTGGTAATTTTTGGTGAATTAATTGAGACGTTATAATCGGTGAACTAGTGTAATCTTTCAAGTAGAAATTCTGTCATAACGAAACTAGCTGCTGAGTTGTATAGGAATGCATGAAATATGATAGTTTTTATATAATTGTTGTATTTTGACCAAAATACCCTTGCGGGGAATAGTTGCTAGTTGATTGCCATGAATTGACCAAATTGCCCTTATGGGGAATAATGGTTAGTTAGTCTTTGTTTGTTGACCAAAATGCCCTTACGGGAATAATTGCTAATAAGTATGTTATTAATACGTGACACGAAAGTAATTGCTCACTCATGTATCGTATCACAATTGTACTTGTTCAAGTCACACACGATTCACAAACGAAACACGAAACATGTTACGTGCATAGGTATTATGTGCCGAGTCTAGAGACTCGTTAAACATTCCGATACTTAGAAAATCTCTTTGTTATTTTAGAACGCTAGAGAGTTTTCTACGACGCGCATCACTCGGTGATCTAGATCGGATATTCTTCGCAAACAGTGAGTTCACTTACCCCACTCTTAAACTGTTTTCAAACGTTTTTCACTTGGGGGAGATAACATACTCCGATAAACATATTTTCTGAGATAAACGCATATGAAAGATTTTGTTATAAATTATATATCACTTGTAAAGGCTAAGCGGCATACATAACATTTGAAGTCCCACACATCGGACCGGTTAATATTTGGAATAGCGAGTCACTTTTGGGTAGTACTACTGGGTTTGACAAACCCCACCCGACGCTAAGCTCAACTGGAGGTTGAGTGGGTGTAAATTTTGGCTAACACTTACCATGGTCTGGAGGACCTGGTGACGGGCACTTGATAAACAGTCAGCTTCGGTCGCGAACCACTTAGCGATACTTGTTGTATAGATTAGCTACCTATCGATATATAATTTGACATAACACTATCTGGTAATGCAAAACACTTAAACGCTGTAACGTGGTTACACACTCAAACGCCGTAACGGGGTTACGCAACACTTAAACGCTGTAACGTGGTTACACACTCAAACGTCGTAACGGGGTTACGCAACATTTAAACATCGTAACGAGGTTACGCAAAACGCTAAACAATTTACCTTATTTAACTTGTGAACTCACCAACCTTGTGTTGACACTTTTAGTATGTTATTCTCAGGTAGCCGAGGCGGGCGCGCGGTTTAGGAGCATGCATTAATGAAAACACTTTTATTCTGCAAACTTAATTTTAACAATTACATTTGGTTTTAAGTCGTCCTGCGTGACGCAACTTTTGAATTAAGGTTTTACGCTTCCGCATTTACTTTCATTTAAACGTTTTTCTTTGGTTTAGTTATAACTAATGAATCCGATCCTGCCAGTTCACACCCTCTGACGGTAAAACTCCGTTAGTGGATTTTGAGGGTGTGACAGATTGGTATCAGAGCCATTGGTTATAGCGAACTAGAAAGCTGCATGCATACTAGACTATAACCGCGACGACCCATTAGTTATAATGATACGCACTGCATAGGTTTGTGTAGTCTTGAAATCTTATTCCCTTACCTCCTTTACTCATACGCGCGCATATACACGGCTTACCTGTAGAAATGTCGACGCCACCCTCATCATCATCCGATTCGATGACGCATGCTCACGGGAAGGAACCGCAGTTACCTACTGCCTCGCCACCCCCGCGTAGTCCCGGAACTCGAAGCTCCTGCACCAAAGAGGTACCGCCTATCCGGAGGCTTGTATGACAACGACGTTAGCTGGGAGTGGTACCCCAACATGATCAGACGTATGGTCTACCGTGAACAAGTTCCCCCATTGCCTCACCCGAACCACCCTGCTTACCCTAACACTCTACCACCTATACCCGAACCTGTAGAGCGAGTTCTCGCAGCTGTCGTTTCTTGTTTGGAGCGTGATGTGGGTTACATGCGCTACACTAGAGAAAATGTTGCCAGACTGTTTAAAGATGGAACCGAGACTCAGGAGGAGATTGCCCGCATGGCAGCGGCAACGAAAGAAATGCAAGAGACTAGTGAGCAACAAACCAAGGTTATGATGAAGATGCAAGCCGAGATGATAGACTTGCAAGAGCAACTCAAAGAAGCAAGGACCCGAACCGAAATAGCATTAGAACGTTGCGATATCTGTGACACCCGGTAAATTCCCACCCCCTTAAACTAAGTAATCAACCTAATAATTAGGTGATTGTAAATATTATGCGCGCCATGTTAGCCAGCGCGTGCATGTGTTATGTGCGCCCTGCGCGAGCGCACCATATTAAGAACCTGCGTGAGCATATATTATATGCGCCATGCGTGAATGATTTGGCTTTATGTTTTCATGTAACTTAAACGTTATGTTGTCTATGGGTTGACCATCCCGCATGATGCTAAGGCGGGTGCATCCTACATCGTTTATGCGCGTGCGGAAGGGAACTAACCTACCCGCATGGCGGGAACGTTGAGAGCTAGTTTGTCTGAAGCTCCAGGATGGAATTGACTTCAACATGACTGATCACTATGTTGAAATACCAAAACCACCTGGAGAATCTACAAATGAAACTCAAATGTCCTTAACTGCGAGAAGGTTACGCACCTACCCGCAGCAAAGAAATGTCCTACACGCAGAAAGCTATGCGCACCAAGTTATACGCGCAGAACAACACTTAGTCAAAATGTTCAGATTTAAGGAAATTGTCCCCGCCCAAAAGAGGGCGGTAGCGTGTTTCAGAAAACTTCTACTTTTTACTGTACACTGTCTAAAGCACTGAAAAAGCAAACTGTAAAAGTCAACTGCCAGCCACCCACTCTCACCAGCCACAGCCCTGCATGTCCTGTCCATATCAAATCAGAATCTTTAATCTACTTTTCTACTCTTTTTAATAAATAATAATAATTTTCATACTTTATCATCATTTCAAAAGATTTCAATTCCCTAAAGCAAGGGATTATGTTCCCTTGAGTTTGCCTATAAATTTGTAGCCTAAATTATCACCCAAAACACACTTCAAAGAACTACAAACTTGCACTAATCCTTTCCCAAGCATCCGTTGTTTCCAGCTCCGATCCTGTTACTAGGTAAGCCGAGATTATAACCTTGAGATCTACCTTCCAACCCTTATATCTTGATCTTAATATATATATTTGTTATTTAATCGTATTCTAGACCTTCGATTCCGAGGCCAACACCAAGAAAACCCGAATCTCGATTAATCCCTTAACAAGAACCACAGGTGAGTCTCACAGCCCCTATTTTCACTGTTTTCACTACTTTTAAACTGTTTTCGGGGCGAGGGACACGTACTTAAATAATGTTTTATCATGGTATACTTACAAGCTAAGCAAACGACTACGTGTTTAAGTTATGTTTCATGATGAGCAATGCGAACAGTTATCTATGGTTTTTTCGATGATAGTGCACCAGATTCGAGTAAGTGATCACTTTACCATTGGAACTCCAAGGGTAGGGACTGCTGGTTTGATCCGCCCACTCGTAGGGGTCGCACCTCTTACACAGACGAGTGCCTAGTATGGTCATGGGGCAGTACTATGGGTTTGAGCCCGCTCGTAGAGGTCGCTCCTCTTACGCAGACGAGCGCCTTGTTTTCCGGCACAACGTCCGCGCGTAACCCGCGGGACGGTATTACAGCATATATTCGCTCGTAGTGGCAGCGCCACTTACACAGACGAGCACAGTTTTCCAGAAGTGTCCGCGCGTAACCCGCGGGACGGTATTACGTTATTTTAGCTCGTAGTGGCAGCGCCACTTACACAGACGAGCATAGTTCCCAGGAATGTTCGCGCGTAACCCGCGGAACGATTTTATCAGAATATGCTGATAGAGCTATGTTTTACCAAGCATGTGTTTTAATGATGCTAACAGAATTATGTTTCAGAATGATTATGATGCAATACGATTTGTCAAGTTACTAAAACTTGTGAACTCACTCAGTTTATACTGATTCAAATGTTTTTACGTGTCTTTCAGGAGATAACTAGGTAGCGCATGGAGTCACACTTAGAGCACCACACGCGGAACATCTAAAACAAGCTTTTTGGAAGATTTTGGTTTTATCCCCTCGATGCGCACGGTTACCCGCCGCGCAAGGGGATATGGCGAGAAAATCTTCAGTTTTTGTACTTGGATGTTTTTTATGTAATCTTAAACAATGTAATGTATTAAACATTTCATGTGCAATGAAAATCTTTGAATGTTTTGCAATGGCCCGTGCTTAATTATCAATCCCCACTCGCGCGCGCCCGGCTGTTTCCGCCGCTCAGGGCCGGGTGTGACAGATTGGTATCAGAGCACTGGTTATAGCGAACTAGGAAAAGAAGTTTTTAACCTAGACTATAACCTTTGGGGAATCGCATGAAATATTTTCAAAAGAATATGTTCAAAAGAAAAATCACACACGCACTTAGGAACACGGGTCACAGTGTCTAGAGATAAGAACATTATGTGCTCTGAGTACATGCGCTAAGTTTGTTATATTTTCTTTTTATGAAAAGAATGCCTCCAACCAGAGCCAAGGGAATTACCATGACACCCGAGGAGCTCGCAGAAATAATCGCGCAGGCGATTGCAACACATGAGGCCAGCAAGGCCGAATCTAGTCAGGGTCGCCAAGAGAACGAGACCCCAGAACCCGAATCAGGAGCCTTGGACAAAGGATGCTCCTATAAAACATTCATGGCCTGTAGGCCTTGGCCGTTCAAAGGCACCGAGGGAGCCATTGGGATCTACAATTGGATTGACAAGATGGAGACCGTTCTCTCCATCAGCGGATGTAGTGAAAACCAGAAGGTCCTTTACGCGACCTGCATGTTCCAAGAAGCAGCTTCATCTTGGTGGAAGCTCCAAGTAAAGACTTTGGGGCGAGAAATTGCTCTTCACAAGACCTGGGAAGAATTGAAAGAAATGATGATGAGAAAGTTCTGCTCTCGCGCAGAAATTCAGAGCTTGCAACAAGAATTCTGGAACCACACCATGGTAGGAACGGATATCGATGCCTACACCAATCGTTTCAACGAGCTTTGCCAGCTGGTGCCAGACATGGCAAACACAGAAGAAAAGAAAATCGAGAGGTACATCTTTGGGTTACCTCCTGTCATTAGAGTCCCGCTCAACGCCGCCGCACCTCCGACCTTTGACGAGGCGGTTGCGCGAGCCATCACCCTCACAAGGGATACGGTTCGTGCGGGTATGTTGACTGCTCGCTTGAACGAGCAGCGAACCTCTGACTCCAAGAGGAAATGGAACTCCCACCGAGGATCAGACTTCAAGCAGCCACCGCCCAAAAAGCAGGAAAGCACAAGGGTTTACGCGATTCAAGCCGCGGAACCATCAAGGAAAGGATACAGCGGGCCTTACCCATGGTGCAACAAATGCAAGTACCACCACGAAGGCGAATGCGCGAACGTCACGTGCGCCAAATGTGGCAGACCAGGACACAAGACGGTGAATTGCCGTGCTAAAGAAGCTGGAGCCAATGACAACTGCTACGCATGCGGGAAGCCTGGACACTTCAGTCGGGATTGCCCACAGAAAGGAAACCAAGCTCGCGGGAGAGCTTTTGTGATCGGCGCGGGTGAAGCAAAGGAAGAGCCGAATGTGGTAACCGGTACGTTTTTGCTTAACGGTCATTATGCATCTGTCTTATTTGATACTGGCGCTGACCTAAGTTTTATATCCCATGAGTTTAAAAACTCCCTGGGCTTAGCGACCAGTAGGCTAGACAAACCTTATACTATAGAACTAGCCAATGGTAGGCAGTTATGCGCGAATGAAAGGACTGAGCAATGCGTATTAGTCATGGGAGGTCATGAGTTCAATATAAACTTGTTGCCAATAGATTTGGGAAGTTTCGATATTGTGGTAGGTATGGATTGGTTGGTCGAGAATCTCGCGGAGATTGTTTGTCATGAGAAGCAGGTTCGGATTCCACTGTTGAACGGAGAAACTTTGATGATCCAAGGGGAAAGAAAGGGAGTTGCGACGAAACTGATTTCGTGCCTAAAGGCGCGTAAGTGCCTAAGGAAAGGGTGCTACGCCTTCCTGGCGCATGTAGTAGAGAAGAAAGATGAGCGAAGAATTGAAGACTTACCGGTAGTGCGCGAATTCCCAGAAGTTTTTCCTGAAGATCTGCCCGGGTTACCGCCGCCGCGACAAGTCGAGTTTCATATTGATTTGGTCCCAGGAGCTGCGCCAGTAGCTCGAGCGCCTTATCGCTTAGCTCCATCTGAGATGCAAGAGCTATCCAATCAGTTACAGGAACTATTGGATAAGGGTTTCATACGCCCAAGCTTTTCACCTTGGGGAGCTCCAGTACTGTTTGTAAAGAAGAAGGATGGTTCGTTCCGGATGTGTATTGACTACAGGGAGCTGAACAAGCTGACAGTCAAAAATCGGTACCCCTTACCGAGGATTGACGACTTATTTGACCAGTTGCAGGGATCCAGTTATTATTCGAAGATAGATCTACGGTCAGGATACCACCAACTTAGGGTCCATGAGGAAGACGCGCCAAAGACAGCCTTCCGAACCAGATATGGCCATTATGAGTTCTTAGTGATGCCTTTCGGGCTAACTAATGCGCCGGCTGTATTCATGGATCTGATGAACCGTGTATGCAAACCATATTTGGACAAGTTTGTGATTGTGTTTATAGATGATATTTTGATTTACTCTCGAACCAAGGCCGAGCATGAGCAACACCTGAGAATGATTTTGGAATTGTTAAGGAAAGAAAAGTTGTATGCGAAGTTTTCCAAGTGCGAGTTTTGGCTTAGAGAAGTTCACTTTCTCGGTCACGTTGTAAACGAGAAAGGAATTCACGTCGATCCTTCTAAGGTTAAAGCCATCGAAAACTGGGAAGCGCCAAAAACCCCAACAGAGGTGAGGCAATTCCTTGGACTAGCTGGCTACTATCGACGCTTCATTGAGAACTTCTCCAAGATAGCTCTACCTCTGACCGCGCTAACTCAGAAAGACAAGGCGTTTATTTGGGGAGAGAATCAGGAAGCGGCATTTCAAATGTTGAAACAGAAGTTATGTAGTGCGCCAATCTTATCCCTGCCCGAGGGGACGGATGACATCGTTGTTTACTGCGACGCTTCACACCAGGGACTCGGATGTGTCCTTATGCAGCGAGACAAAGTTATAGCGTATGCCTCGCGCCAACTTAAGACCAATGAGAAGAACTACACAACGCATGATCTGGAACTTGGAGCTGTTGTCTTCGCGCTAAAATTTTGGCGCCATTACCTCTATGGTACAAAGTGTATAATCTTTACGGATCACAAGAGCCTTCAACATATATTTGATCAAAAGGATTTAAACATGAGGCAACGAAGATGGGTTGAATTGTTGAATGATTATGATTGCGAGATCAAGTATCATCCGGGGAAAGCGAATGTGGTAGCAGACGCGCTAAGCAGAAAGGAGCGAATAAAAACGCTACGAGTCAAGGCTCTAAGGTTGACCATTCACGCAGATCTCTCTACCCGCATCCGAGACGCTCAGCAAGAAGCCTTGAAACCAGAGTTTGTTAAAAACGAATGCCTTGGGGGTATGATTAAGAATTTGGAACTAAAAGGGAACAACACTCGATATTTTGCCAACCGCATATGGGTCCCTCTCAAGGGAGGATTGCGCGAGCAAGTTTTAAACGAAGCTCACAAGACGCGGTATTCCGTACATCCTGGCGCAGACAAGATGTACCAAGATGTTAAAACGCTGTATTGGTGGCCCAATCTTAAAGGCGCCATCGCGATGTATGTCAGTAAGTGCCTGACGTGTTCAAAAGTAAAGGCTGAATACCAGAAACCATCGGGGTTGCTTCAGCAGCCAGAAATTCCCATGTGGAAGTGGGAACAAATCTCTATGGACTTCATCACCAAACTGCCAAGGACACCTGGGGGTTATGACACAATATGGGTTATTGTGGATCGGTTAACTAAGTCAGCACACTTCCTGCCGATTAAAGAAACTGATAAAATGGAAAAGCTAGCCCGACTATATATTCGAGAAGTAGTTTCAAAGCATGGAGTCCCAGTGTCCATCATTTCTGATAGAGATAGTCGGTTCACATCAAGGTTTTGGAGATCGTTACAAGGAGCTCTAGGTACTCGCCTTGATATGAGTACAGCTTATCATCCTCAAACGGATGGGCAAAGCGAGCGAACAATCCAGACATTGGAAGATATGCTGCGCGCGTGCGCGATCGATTTTGGAGGTAGTTGGGATACCCACCTCCCGTTGGTTGAATTTTCTTACAATAACAGTTATCACACAAGCATTAAGGCTGCGCCGTTCGAAGCTTTATATGGGCGCAAGTGTAGATCCCCACTGTGTTGGGCTGAAGTGGGCGACAAGCAAATGACTGGTCCAGAAGTGATCCAAGAAACAACAGACAAGATTTTTCAGATAAGGGATCGCCTTAAGGCAGCACGCGACAGACAGAAAAGTTATGCTGATATGAGAAGGAAACCGTTGGAGTTTCAAGTAGGGGATAAAGTACTTTTGAAAGTCTCTCCATGGAAGGGAGTCACCCGTTTCGGTAAGCGAGGAAAGCTAAATCCGCGCTACATTGGACCTTTTGAGATCCTGGAGAGGATCGGTCTAGTTGCTTATAAACTCCGTCTACCCGCCGAACTCAGTGGAGTTCATGATACGTTTCATGTATCCAACCTCAAGAAATGTTTATCTGACGAAACGTTGATTTTACCGGTGGAAGAAATTCATATTGACAAACAGCTGCACTTCGTAGAAGAGCCTATAGCAGTAACCGATTGGAAAGAACAAAGGTTGCGCAGAAGCAGAATCAAGTTGGTAAAAGTTCAATGGAACTCAAGGCGTGGGCCTGAATTCACTTGGGAAAGAGAAGATCAGATGCGCATAAAATACCCACACCTCTTTCAGAATATGGCTTCTGCCAGCAACGTCTCCTAAATTTCGGGACGAAATTCGTTTAACGAGGGGAGAATGTGACACCCGGTAAATTCCCACCCCCTTAAACTAAGTAATCAACCTAATAATTAGGTGATTGTAAATATTATGCGCGCCATGTTAGTCAGCGCGTGCATGTGTTATGTGCGCCCTGCGCGAGCGCACCATATTAAGAACCTGCGTGAGCATATATTATATGCGCCATGCGTGAATGATTTGGCTTTATGTTTTCATGTAACTTAAACGTTATGTTGTCTATGGGTTGACCATCCCGCATGATGCTAAGGCGGGTGCATCCTACATCGTTTATGCGCGTGCGGAAGGGAACTAACCTACCCGCATGGCGGGAACGTTGAGAGCTAGTTTGTCTGAAGCTCCAGGATGGAATTGACTTCAACATGACTGATCACTATGTTGAAATACCAAAACCACCTGGAGAATCTACAAATGAAACTCAAATGTCCTTAACTGCGAGAAGGTTACGCACCTACCCGCAGCAAAGAAATGTCCTACACGCAGAAAGCTATGCGCACCAAGTTATACGCGCAGAACAACACTTAGTCAAAATGTTCAGATTTAAGGAAATTGTCCCCGCCCAAAAGAGGGCGGTAGCGTGTTTCAGAAAACTTCTACTTTTTACTGTACACTGTCTAAAGCACTGAAAAAGCAAACTGTAAAAGTCAACTGCCAGCCACCCACTCTCACCAGCCACAGCCCTGCATGTCCTGTCCATATCAAATCAGAATCTTTAATCTACTTTTCTACTCTTTTTAATAAATAATAATAATTTTCATACTTTATCATCATTTCAAAAGATTTCAATTCCCTAAAGCAAGGGATTATGTTCCCTTGAGTTTGCCTATAAATTTGTAGCCTAAATTATCACCCAAAACACACTTCAAAGAACTACAAACTTGCACTAATCCTTTCCCAAGCATCCGTTGTTTCCAGCTCCGATCCTGTTACTAGGTAAGCCGAGATTATAACCTTGAGATCTACCTTCCAACCCTTATATCTTGATCTTAATATATATATTTGTTATTTAATCGTATTCTAGACCTTCGATTCCGAGGCCAACACCAAGAAAACCCGAATCTCGATTAATCCCTTAACAAGAACCACAGGTGAGTCTCACAGCCCCTATTTTCACTGTTTTCACTACTTTTAAACTGTTTTCGGGGCGAGGGACACGTACTTAAATAATGTTTTATCATGGTATACTTACAAGCTAAGCAAACGACTACGTGTTTAAGTTATGTTTCATGATGAGCAATGCGAACAGTTATCTATGGTTTTTTCGATGATAGTGCACCAGATTCGAGTAAGTGATCACTTTACCATTGGAACTCCAAGGGTAGGGACTGCTGGTTTGATCCGCCCACTCGTAGGGGTCGCACCTCTTACACAGACGAGTGCCTAGTATGGTCATGGGGCAGTACTATGGGTTTGAGCCCGCTCGTAGAGGTCGCTCCTCTTACGCAGACGAGCGCCTTGTTTTCCGGCACAACGTCCGCGCGTAACCCGCGGGACGGTATTACAGCATATATTCGCTCGTAGTGGCAGCGCCACTTACACAGACGAGCACAGTTTTCCAGAAGTGTCCGCGCGTAACCCGCGGGACGGTATTACGTTATTTTAGCTCGTAGTGGCAGCGCCACTTACACAGACGAGCATAGTTCCCAGGAATGTTCGCGCGTAACCCGCGGAACGATTTTATCAGAATATGCTGATAGAGCTATGTTTTACCAAGCATGTGTTTTAATGATGCTAACAGAATTATGTTTCAGAATGATTATGATGCAATACGATTTGTCAAGTTACTAAAACTTGTGAACTCACTCAGTTTATACTGATTCAAATGTTTTTACGTGTCTTTCAGGAGATAACTAGGTAGCGCATGGAGTCACACTTAGAGCACCACACGCGGAACATCTAAAACAAGCTTTTTGGAAGATTTTGGTTTTATCCCCTCGATGCGCACGGTTACCCGCCGCGCAAGGGGATATGGCGAGAAAATCTTCAGTTTTTGTACTTGGATGTTTTTTATGTAATCTTAAACAATGTAATGTATTAAACATTTCATGTGCAATGAAAATCTTTGAATGTTTTGCAATGGCCCGTGCTTAATTATCAATCCCCACTCGCGCGCGCCCGGCTGTTTCCGCCGCTCAGGGCCGGGTGTGACAATATCCTACAAATGCAACTTGCCCAGAATGCAGCAGAACCCGAGGCAGAGCCTGAAGAGGAACCTGAAGAAGATCCCGAAGAGGAGCCTGAGGAGGATCCCGAGGAAGATCCCGAAGAGGAGCCGGAGGAGGAACCGGCTGAGGAGGAGGCACATTCAGAGGTGTCCTCCGATGACGACATCTAGTGATGATGACACTTAGATGGAGGGGTTGTCTCCATCCTAACTATTATTTTTCTATGATTTTAAGGATTGATTGGAAATACTTTGTAGCGAATACAATGGTTTTAATCATGAATTTTTATTTAGACTAATATGTGGTTGTGATGTGATGTTGTTTTTTTTTATTTCTTACCTATCTTTTATTTCATGTATGGTGTGTTGTATATGAAAGAAAAATTCACGTTTTATGCTATGATTCTAGGAAATGGCCGGAAGAAACGCTGGACGAGGACGTGGTAACATCAGCATGACTGCAGCTGAACTCCAAACCCTGCTGAATGACCATGTTGCTGCCGCTTTAGCTGCACACGTTCAAAATCAAACAGGAGGTCCGAATGGAGCATGTACTTTCAAGAACTACCTTGACTGCAAGCCCAGTACGTTTAAGGGCACTGAGGGAGCTATAGGCTTCCTGCGTTGGGCTGAGAAGGCCGAGTCGGCCTTTGAGATGTGTAACTGTCCCCCTGCCAGTAGGGTCAAATTCGCTGCTGGGACACTTGAGGATTCCGCCCTCACTTGGTGGAATTCGAACGTCCAGATCCTTGGATTGGAACTGGCTAACGCGATGAACTGGGAGGAGTTCAAAAACATGATGCGAGAGGAGTACTGTCCGAGGGAAGAAATTTCGAAGTTAGAGTCGGAGTTTTGGTCATTGAAAATGGTGGGTTCAGAGATTGAAGCCTACACTACTCGTTCGCACGAGTTGGCGGTGATGTGTCCGCGGATGGTGGATCCGCCGAGCAAGAGAATAGAGATGTACATTGATGGGTTAGCACCACAGATTCAGGGTATGGTGACGTCTTCCAGACCAGCCACGATCCAACAAGCGATCCGTTTGGCTCACAAACTGACGGATCAGGCTGTGACCCAGGGTGCGTTACCACCGAGGGGTTCGACTGCTAAAGCCCGTGACAACCCGAGTAATGACCACGTCAGCAACAGTAACAACAACAGCAACCCGAACAGCGGGAAGAGAAAATTTGACAACACCAGATCTTCATCCTCAAACCTCCCACCGCAACACCACTACCGTAAGCCCGAATTTACTCGGAGTTTCAACACTCAGAATCACAACAACAACAACAACGGTAGCGGGCAGGTTTCGAGCGGATATGTTGGGAAGTATCCAAAGTGCAACAGGTGCAACTTTCATCATGTTGGTCAGTGTGACCGTGTCAAGTGTCAAAGATGTGGAAAGATAGGTCACCTAGCGAAGGACTGTAGAGGAGACCTTGCGGCAAAGGGTGCTCCTAAACAACCGATGACGACTAAGGGATGTTTTGAATGTGGACAGGAAGGTCATTTCCGGAAGGATTGCCCCAAGCTAAAACATAATGACAACAATGGGGGCAATGGAAGTGGCAGTAACGGTGGAGGAAATGGCAAAGGAAGAGCGTTTGTGATTGGATCGGGTCAAGCCCGCAGAGATCCGCATGTGGTGTCTGGTAAGTTCCCTATAAACGATTGTTTTGCTTCTGTTTTGTTTGACACTGGAGCTGATAGGAGTTTTGTGTCAAAGGCCTTTAGCCAACTTTTAAACCTTACTCCAACCCCGTTAGACGCTGAGTTTCCTGTTGAATTAGCTAACGGTAAAACTGTAATAACAACTCATATACTTGCGGGATGTAAGTTGAAACTGTCAGGTCGTGTCTTTGACATCGACCTTATTCCTTTTACGCTTAGTAGTTTCGATGTCGTTGTCGGCATGGACTGGTTATCTGAGAACCGAGCGGAGATTATATGCCATGATAAGATCGTCCATATTACCACCCCTTCTGGCGAGATCATTTCGGTCCGAGGCGAGAGAGGCGGCATGACCACCAGCGTCATTACCCTTATGAAGGCACAGAAGTATTTACGAAAGGGTCATCCGGCAATTTTGGCGCAGATTGTTGAGAAACCCGCGGAGGAGAAACGAATTGAAGACATACCGGTTGTGCGAGACTTTCCGGAAGTTTTCCCGGAGGATTTACCTGGACTCCCTCCTATTCGTCAAGTCGAATTTCAGATCGAGTTGACACCCGGTGCAGCACCCATAGCACGAGCCCCGTATCGGCTCGCACCGGCGGAACTTCAGGAGTTGTCCACCCAGTTGCAAGATTTGTTGGATAAAGGTTTTATCCGACCTAGCTCATCGCCATGGGGAGCCCCTGTCTTGTTTGTCCGAAAGAAAGACGGGACTTTCCGAATGTGCATCGACTACCGGGAGTTGAACAAGGTGACGGTCAAGAACCGTTATCCTTTACCCCGAATTGATGATTTGTTTGACCAGCTTCAGGGATCGAGTTACTACTCGAAGATCGATCTACGATCCGGTTATCACCAGCTGAGAGTGCGCGAAGAAGATATTTCAAAAACGGCTTTCAGAACACGGTATGGTCACTACGAGTTTTCGGTTATGCCTTTTGGCCTAACCAACGCACCAGCCGTATTTATGGATCTCATGAATCGAGTATGCAAGGCGTACCTCGACAAGTTTGTGATTGTTTTCATTGATGATATTCTCGTCTACTCCAAGAACGAGACTGACCACGAAGAGCATTTAAGGATAATTAGAAGGAACAACTGTATGCTAAACTCTCGAAATGTGAATTTTGGCTTCGCGAGGTTCACTTCTTAGGACATGTGATCAACGAGAATGGCATCCATGTCGATCCCGGTAAGGTAGAGGCCATCAAAAACTGGGAAGCACCTAAGACTCCGACTGAGGTGCGACAATTCCTAGGATTGGCCGGCTACTATCGGCGTTTCATCGAGGGATTTTCAAAGATTGCTCAACCCCTCACCGCTTTGACTCACAAGGGCACTAAGTACAACTGGGGTGACGCGCAAGAAACCGCTTTTCAACTGTTGAAAACCAAGCTTTGTAGCGCCCCTATTTTAGCTCTCCCCGAGGGAACGGAGAACTTTGAGGTACACTGTGACGCATCTATACAAGGTCTCGGTTGTGTGCTGATGCAACTCGAGAAGGTTATAGCCTACGCCTCTAGACAACTACGGGTTCACGAGAAGAACTACACGACCCACGATTTGGAACTCGGAGCTGTAGTGTTTGCTCTAAAGATATGGAGGCATTACTTGTACGGTACCAGGTTTACCATTTACACCGACCACAAGAGTCTCCAACATATCTACGATCAGAAAGAGCTGAACATGCGACAGCGTCGTTGGGTCGAGCTGCTTAAAGATTATGATTGTGCCATCAAGTAGCACCCTGGCAAGGCCAATGTGGTGGCCGACGCCCTCAGCAGGAAAGAAACAGATAAACCCAGACGGGTGAGAGCATTGCAACTCACGATTCATGCCAGCTTACCCGATCAGATTCGCGGTGCGCAACTGGAAGCTTTGAAAGATGATAATCTTCCATCGGAACTCATGCGGGGCATGAGCAAGCAACTTGAAACCAGATCGGACGGGGTCCGATATTTTGAGAACCGGATTTGGGTTCCACGATACGGAGAGTTGAGAACTCTAGTGATGGACGAAGCTCACAAGTCCCGATATTCTATCCACCCTGGCTCAGATAAAATGTATCATGATTTAAAGGAACTTTACTGGTGGCCGAACATGAAAGCCGACATCGCCACCTACGTGAGCAAATGCTTGACTTGTGCCAGAGTCAAGATAGAATACCAGAAACCATCTGGTCTACTGCAACAACCGGAACTCCCAATGTGGAAATGGGAACAAATCTCAATGGACTTTATTACGGGTTTGCCTAAGACACCGACGGGATGCGATACCATCTGGGTGATCGTTGACCGATTGACTAAATCGGCACACTTCTTAGCAATTAAAGAAACAGACAAAATGGAAAGACTGACTCGTGTCTACATGAAGGAAGTGGTGTCGAGACACGGAGTGCCTGTCTCGATCATTTCCGATCGAGATTCTCGTTTTACCTCACACTTTTGGAAGTCGCTGCAAAGCGCACTGGGCACACGTCTTGATATGAGTACCGCATACCATCCTCAGACGGATGGGCAAAGTGAACGGACTATTCAGACCCTGGAGGATATGTTGCGTGCATGCGTCTTAGATTTCGGAAAGAGTTGGGAACCCCACTTACCCTTGGTAGAGTTTTCGTATAATAACAGCTACCACGCAAGTATTAAGGCAGCACCGTTTGAAGCGCTGTACGGACGGAAGTGTCGATCACCACTCTGCTGGGCAGAGGTGGGTGATAGCCAAATCACTGGTCCGGAACTGGTACTCGAAACCTCGGAAAAGATCGTTCAAATCCGAAATCGCATGGCAGCAGCACGAGATCGCCAAAAGAGTTACGCCGACAAGCGCCGAAAACCTCTCGAATTTCAAGTAAACGATCGGGTGTTACTCAAAGTCTCACCTTGGAAAGGTGTGGTTCGCTTTGGTAAGCGAAACAAACTCAACCCACGGTATGTTGGTCCGTACCGGATAACTGAGCGCATTGGTCCGGTGGCGTACCGACTGGACCTACCAACAGAACTCAGTGGCGTACACGATGTATTCCACGTTTCAAATTTGAAGAAATGCCTATCTGATGAAACCCAAGTAGTCCCTTTGGAGGAACTACAAGTCGATGAACAGTTACGGTTCATTGAGGAACCAGTTGAGGTTTTGGATTGGGAAACCAAAACGCTCAAACACAGCAAAATTCCAATCGTTAAAGTTCGTTGGAACTCGAGACGTGGACCGGAGTTCACGTGGGAACGCGAGGATCAAATGATGAAAAAGTATCCCCACCTTTTTGAAGGGCTAACCAAACACCGAAAACCGCGAAACCCGGCAAACCGTCAAACATCACCGGAGGTATGAATTATATTTCGGGACGAAATTTCTTTTTACTAGGGGATGATATGACAAACTGAAATTTTTCTTCTTACTCTTTCAGACTCTCATCACGACTTGACTCAAATTTTCGGGACGAAAATTCTTTAACAAGGGAATGATGTGACAATCGTCAATTCCAGGTTAACTCCGTTAACTCAACTCCGTCAATTCAAACTTTAAGATCGTTGAATCTATAACGCACACTTCATTACATTTAAACTAGGGTTTAAATGACGCTTAACACTCACTACATGGGTAGTCTTTCGGGATTTGCACCGAAACGCAAACGAGTTGACGCAAACGATTGATAAATAAACGACAAACGTAAAAACAATAATTATATGATTATTATGTGTTAGGATTATGTGCTATGTGATAATACTATGGTCATGTTAACTTATTGTCCAAGTATGATGGAATGTTCTAGAAAAACAACACTTGAAAGTAGAAGGACTAGAGTGTAACTTGTTTGCTTATAAATATATCCTAAACTAAACCCTAACCTATTATTATTATTCCTTCCAAATCCCGATCGGAGCTCTCACCTCCCCTCTCCAAGGCTGCCGTCACTTTCATACACACATACAAACCCTAATCAAGTGTTTAATCCAAGAACTAGGTGCTAGGAAGGTATAATTGATCATCCTTTACCTTCTTGTTGTTTAATTTTGATGTTTAATGGGTTAATTAAGAACCCTAGGCAGCCGATTTTGATAAGTATGTATGAGTTAACATGATGGTTGTTGAATTCATGATGATTGATAAACTAGATTGATATTGATACATGATTGATTGTTGTTCTTGATTTGAATTAAAACACAAACCCTAATCTTGTATGTATGGTGTGATTGATATGCATGGATAGTAGTTATAGTGTCTAGAGGGTTATATGGATGCATAATAGTTCATAGATTGTTATTTTGTTGAGTTTTGATGTGAACAGATTCTGGACAGAATGTATATACGATGTTTAACTGACTGTAACGAAGTGTAAACGTGAAAATTTATTGAGATTGTGGGTACTGCAGTAAACTAGGTTGAGTCTAGTTTCTATGAAGTATAAATTCGTAATTTTTGGATAAGTGGAAGTATACTTTTATGATTTTACAAAAACGTGATGCAAAGCTGAGCTGTTAGACCTGCTGTTAGGTTATGTTGTAAATGTTATATCTCATGAACCACGAGACCAATTGGGTTGGTTCCACTTCTGGAAGTTGACTCACTGAGTTAGGAACCAAACCCAAGTGGTCTTGCATTTATTGGATTTTTCGTTTAACGGGAATTTCAAATAACATTCTGTTGCGCATGAATCTGACTGATATGAGTTTACTGTAGTGTTTTGATCATTATGAGCAATCTATATGGAATAAAAATAAGATAAAACATGTTCTGGAAACCTAAGATATGTATGCTTCTGTGGTAATTTTTGGTGAATTAATTGAGACGTTATAATCGGTGAACTAGTGTAATCTTTCAAGTAGAAATTCTGTCATAACGAAACTAGCTGCTGAGTTGTATAGGAATGCATGAAATATGATAGTTTTTATATAATTGTTGTATTTTGACCAAAATACCCTTGCGGGGAATAGTTGCTAGTTGATTGCCATGAATTGACCAAATTGCCCTTATGGGGAATAATGGTTAGTTAGTCTTTGTTTGTTGACCAAAATGCCCTTACGGGAATAATTGCTAATAAGTATGTTATTAATACGTGACACGAAAGTAATTGCTCACTCATGTATCGTATCACAATTGTACTTGTTCAAGTCACACACGATTCACAAACGAAACACGAAACATGTTACGTGCATAGGTATTATGTGCCGAGTCTAGAGACTCGTTAAACATTCCGATACTTAGAAAATCTCTTTGTTATTTTAGAACGCTAGAGAGTTTTCTACGACGCGCATCACTCGGTGATCTAGATCGGATATTCTTCGCAAACAGTGAGTTCACTTACCCCACTCTTAAACTGTTTTCAAACGTTTTTCACTTGGGGGAGATAACATACTCCGATAAACATATTTTCTGAGATAAACGCATATGAAAGATTTTGTTATAAATTATATATCACTTGTAAAGGCTAAGCGGCATACATAACATTTGAAGTCCCACACATCGGACCGGTTAATATTTGGAATAGCGAGTCACTTTTGGGTAGTACTACTGGGTTTGACAAACCCCACCCGACGCTAAGCTCAACTGGAGGTTGAGTGGGTGTAAATTTTGGCTAACACTTACCATGGTCTGGAGGACCTGGTGACGGGCACTTGATAAACAGTCAGCTTCGGTCGCGAACCACTTAGCGATACTTGTTGTATAGATTAGCTACCTATCGATATATAATTTGACATAACACTATCTGGTAATGCAAAACACTTAAACGCTGTAACGTGGTTACACACTCAAACGCCGTAACGGGGTTACGCAACACTTAAACGCTGTAACGTGGTTACACACTCAAACGTCGTAACGGGGTTACGCAACATTTAAACATCGTAACGAGGTTACGCAAAACGCTAAACAATTTACCTTATTTAACTTGTGAACTCACCAACCTTGTGTTGACACTTTTAGTATGTTATTCTCAGGTAGCCGAGGCGGGCGCGCGGTTTAGGAGCATGCATTAATGAAAACACTTTTATTCTGCAAACTTAATTTTAACAGTTACATTTGGTTTTAAGTCGTCCTGCGTGACGCAACTTTTGAATTAAGGTTTTACGCTTCCGCATTTACTTTCATTTAAACGTTTTTCTTTGGTTTAGTTATAACTAATGAATCCGATCCTGCCAGTTCACACCCTCTGACGGTAAAACTCCGTTAGTGGATTTTGAGGATGTGACAAAACGACAAGTTAAAAGCAGCTCGCCTTCAGGAAGTAGCTCAGGCGCGGGCTGTCCGGGAGGAGAATAGGAGGCTTTCCGCCGCGGCGGCGGAGAAGGAGAAGGCGTTCAAGGCCCTTGAAGTCGAGGTTCAGGCCCGTCTCGAGGCTCGCTCCAAGGCTGCCCAAGCTGTTAATGAACAGCTTCGGCTGGCTAAGGAGACTGCTAGGAACGCGACTGAAAGGGCCACCAAGGCTGAAGCTGTTGCCGAGCCTCTACGCGTGGAGAATGAAGAGCTTAAAGCCAAATTAGAGGCTCTCCAGCAGGCTCATGATGCTTTGGCGATGGAGGACGCGAAGAAGCTTCAAGAGATCCTGGACCAGAGGGGCGTGCTTGACCACACTGAGCGGAAGCTAAAGGGCGTCGAAGAGGCTACTGCAAAGGAAGTGTTGCTTGCCAACCTTAATAAAAGTGAAGCCGAACGCGCCTGTACCCAAGCTCAAGCCGCCCTCCAAGAAGCTCTGGTTGCCAAGGAATGGCTTCTTCGAGAAGCGTTGTCTCGGGTAAGTCTAGCTTCATGTCTTCACGCTTTTCTTTATAAATAGAAAAGGTTCTGATACTTGTATTTTTTCTTTGTAGGTTGTGCATCGGGTCTTCTCAGAGACGTCTTATGACGATGCTATGAGCGCAGCCCTCAACGCTTCTCATGAGGATGGGGAAAAGGCCGGCTTCCTGCTTGGTCTAGGATTCGTTGAGAAAGGCATCCCGCCTTCCAACTTCCCTTTGTACGATGTGGATACTGAAGCTATTTACGACCAAGCAGTGAACCAGTATGCCGCCTTCCCGCATCCTGTGGTGGAGAAGGTGAACGAAGTCGCTGCTGCTGATGATGGGCTAGCTATTCTTAAAGCCTTCCTTGAACCACCACGCTCTACTGATGGAGCGGGTCCAAGTGAAAGTGGTCCTGAAGCCTGATTCTGAAGATCCCTTTCCACCATTAGCGTAGATTTTTGCTTTTGTATAGCTATCTTTGTAATGTTTGAATTTGATGAAATAAAGATTGTGTTTGTTCTTTGACTTGTTTATTTTACGCATGTTTTGATCTAACTTAGTAATTTCTTTAGTACTTGGATAAGTTAACTTTTTAACGTGGTAAATTATAAGTTTGTTTCGCTTCCTCTTTCATGATTGTGCGGGTATGACCGTCACTTACACTTAGTAGGATGGCTTAACTTTACTTATATCTGACCTGCGTGGAAGTTTTCCTCATCTTTTCCTTTGAAATTTTCTAAGTGTTCAGAATAAGTTAACCTTTGAACGTGGTAGATGATAGGTTGAAGTTTTGCTTCCTTGTTCGTGATTGTGCGGGTAAGACCGCCACTTGCACTTACAAGGATGGCTAAACTTTACTTACATCTGACCTGCGTGTAGGTTTTCCTTATTTTTAGCGGTGTTTATGCGGGTTTTGCCGCCTTCCACACGTAACGACTTACTTCTTCCCCCATTTGTGCGGTGAATACCGGCACCAGTGTGGGAAGTTCATAAGTATAAAGGTAAGGCTATCAACACATTGTGAAAGGAGAATCATTTCCATTAGAAGTGGCTCTAGGCCTTTTCTTTACAAGTTTGGAATTGATCTACATATAATATTTGCGTAATTGAGCTCCATTCCATGTTCTTGGGATGGGAGTGCCATCGAGCCTTTCGAGCCGGTATGCGCCCTTTCCCAGGACTTCTTTGATAATGTAAGGCCCTTCCCAGACCGGGGCCAGCTTTCCTGGGCGTTCTTGGTTCGAAGCCTCGTTGTTACGCAGTATGTAGTCTCCTACATTGAAGTTGCAGAGTTTTACCCGCGTGTTGTAGTACTTTTGCATTTGTCGCTTGTAGTTCTCTTCACGCACTGCGGCTAAGTCTCTGCGTTCCTCGGTTAGCATAAGGTCCAACCGTCTTTCCGCATCAATGTCTTCTGGCTGAATCAAGACCCTTGGTGAGGGTAAACCAATTTCGACCGGGACCATGGCTTCAGTGCCATAAGTGAGACTGAACGGGGTTTCTCCCGTACTGGCCTTCTTCAGCGTTCTGTTTGCCCAAAGGACGTGCGGAAGCTCGTCCACCCAGCCGGATCTGTGTTCCAAGAGTCTTTTCTTTATGCCTTCGACGATGCTCTTATTTGCTCTTTTCACCTCACCATTACCTTGCGGGTGTGCCACTGAGGTAAAGGTGTGGGTGATTTGAAGTTCTTTCAGCCACTGTTGTAGCTTCTTGTCAGCAAAGTTGGTGCCGTTATCGCTCACCAAATTCTGTGGAAGTCCAAAACGACAAATAATAAATTCCCAAATAAATTTTTTGATATGTTTCGCGGTTGTTTGGGCTAAAGGTTTTGCTTCGATCCACTTGGTGAAGTAGTCGATGGCTACCACTAGGAACTGAACATTTCCTGCTGCTGTAGGAAATGGGCCTGTCACATCAATGGCCCACTTCTGAAATGGCCATGAAGAAGTGACTGGAACAAGTTCATTCTTCGGGCGGTGCGTGTTGGGTGCGTAAAGCTGGCAAGACCTGCATTTTCTGATGTATGCCAGTGCATCCGTATGCATCCCCGGCCAAAAGTATCCCGCATTGTTTAGCTTAGCTACAACAGCGCGGGGACCTGCGTGTACTCCACAGATGCCTTCGTGTACTTCCCTTAGGAGGTAGTCAGCATCTTGGTTGTCCACGCATCTTAAGAGTGGGCCAAGAAAGTTACGTCTGTAAAGGATGTCATCGATGAGTTGATAATTCAGTGCTTTACAGCGTAGTTTTCTTGCCTGTGTTTTGGACTCCGGTAGTGTACCTGCCGCAAGGTATTTTATTATTGGTGTCATCCACGTTTCCGTGCCGGTTTGGATGACGCAAATTTCCTTGTGCGGGACCGAAGGTGTCTCGAGGAGTTCGATGCGTATATCCTTTCCTAAGTGGGTGAAGGCTAATGATGCAAGCTTGCTTAACGCATCCGCAGATTTGTTTTCACTTCGCTTGACGTGTATGACTTTGCAGTCATTGAAATCGCGCATAAGGGATTTTGCTTGTGCGAGGTACAGGGCCATTGTGTCGTTCACGGCCGTGTACGTCCCGTTGATTTGATTGGCTACTAACATGGAATCCACGTGGGCTTCCACGTTTTTCACTCCCATCTTACGCGCAATTCTCAGCCCAGCCAAGAATGCCTCATACTCGGCTTCGTTATTCGTACTTGGAAAATCCAGTCGAATAGCGTAAGTGTATTCTTGGCCCGCTGGGTTGGTTAGCTTTAGCCCTGCGCCTGAACCCTCGTTATTGGCTGCCCCATCAGTGTAGAGTCGCCAGACATCATTGATGTCTTGTGCTGGAGAGGGTTGAGCCTCTTCCTGGCACTCTTTTTCCCGCGATGCAGGCACTTCTGCAATAAAGTCGGCCAGAACCTGGCCTTTTATGGCTGGTCTTGGCTTATACTTTATCGCGTATTCTCCCAACTCAATTGCCCATTTGGCTAGGCGTCCCGATAACTCGGGTTTGCCTAGAACGTTTGCAAGTTTGAAGTTGGAGAGAATGGTGATTGGGTGACCCTGGAAATATCGTCTTAACCTGCGTGAAGCGTGTATAAGTGCTAAGACTAATTTTTCGAGGGTAGAGTACCGGGTTTTCTACGTCTGTTAGGATACGGCTGACATAATAGATTGGCATCTGGATGCCTTTTCGCTCTACTAGCAGGACTGCCCCGGTTGCTCTATCAGTTGCGGAAAGGTATAGGATTAACTCCTCTCCCGCTTCTGGTGCTGTGAGTGTTGGGAGTTCGATCAAGCGTGACCGAATCTCCTGAAAAGCTGCTTCCGCTTCTGGTGTCCAGCGGAAGTGCGTTTTCTTTAAACAGTTTCTCAACGTTGACACAAAGGGAAACGACTTATCCGCGTGGTTTGCCAAAAAGCGATTAAGTGCCACTAGTCGTCCATTCAGTGTCTGAGCCTGTTTGATGGTAGTAGGTGATTCCATTTTGATAATGGCTTCGACCTTTTCAGGGTTCGCTCTGAAGCCATCTTTAGTGATGATGACCCCCAAGAACTTCCCTTCTTCCATTCCAAAGGCACACTTGCTCGGGTTGAGCTTCATGTTTATCTTCCTGAGCGTGTTGAAAGTTTCTTCGATGTCTTTCAACATCGCTTCTGGGTCAGGGCTTTTGATGACCAAGTCATCCATGTAGACTTCCAAGTTCCTCCCAATTTGGGTAAGAAACTGGTTGTCCATCAGGCGTTGGTATGTGGACCCGGCATTCTTAAGTCCGAATGGCATCATTTGGTAACAAAATGTGCCATCGGGCGTCCGAAAGGCGGTTTTGTCCTGATCATCAACAGCCATGTGGATCTGATGGTACCCCTTATACGCGTCCAGGAAGCATTTAAGGCGGAATGGTGCCAACGAGTCCACCTTAAGATCAATTTCGGGTAACGGATAACAATCTTTGGGGCATGCTTTGTTCAAGTCTTTGAAATCTATGCACATGCGCCATTGTTTGTTATTCTTCGGTACCATAACGGGATTTGCAACCCAAGTTTGATATCTACTAACGCGTACGATGCCTGCGTCAAGGAGTTCCTTGACTTGGGTTCTACACGCGTTAGTTTGTTCTGGCCCCATTACTCTGCGCTTTTGTACGATCGGCGTAACAGCCGGATCGCATTTGAGCTTATGCTCTGCCTTATTCCGGGGTACACCAGTCATGTCAGCTGGTGTCCACGCGAAAATGTCGGCGTTCCTTTGTAATAAGCGCTTAAGTAAGGTGCGTGTGGGATCAACAATTGTTGGGCCAATGGAGACGGCCTGGTCCGGGTACTTGCCGTTGAAGGCCCATCTTTCTGGTTCGGTGATGGTTGGTTTAGCCATTTTTGGTTTGGGTTTAGATGAGACAGATGCGATGCATACGTGGGGAATGCCGGTGATCATCGCTACACCCTCAGCTGTTGGCCATCCCATCATGCCGTGGACTGAGGATACCACGGCGTTGAATCTTGTCATCCCGTCTCTCCCGAAGAGAATGTCGTATGTGTGGTGTGGCTTCCTCATCATGACAAAGTCCACATCTTCTGTGCGGGAGTGTTTCCCATCTGTAAGAGTGACGGGGAAAGATAGGATACCCAGGGGGTGTTTGTGCTGCCATCAAACCCTTCCATCGAGGCGCAGATCGTTTCCAGGCGTTCCTTGTCTTCGTCATCTAGCTTGTCTAAGAACTGCCTGTACATCACCGTTGACGAGGCGCCGTTGTCAGCAAGAGTGCGAGAAGTGATGTAGTGCCCCAGCTGGCTTTTGATGACGATAGGGCCTTCTTTGCTGGGTCCTCCTGGCACTCGCGGGAAGCGCACCTCAGCTTCCTTCCACGCACATGGTTCTGGCGTTCGCCTTTTTCTTCCTCTGATGTTACCATGAACCATGTTGATGCTGATGTCAACGGGCTTTCGTCCGTTGCCTCGGTACCGGTTGTCGTTCCGTCCTCCCTTCTTGATTGATGCCACCAGGTGTGCCAGTCTTCCATCCTTGACGAATGCTTCAACAATATCCTTCAAGGATGTACACTCTTCCGTACCATGACCTTTTGTCCCGTGGAAGTCACAGGATTTGCTCTGATCCGCATTAGGTCGGTGCCGGATCACTGGAGCTTTTGGCCACGGTAGCTTTTCAGTGGCAAATATCTCCGTGACGCTTTTGGTGAGTGGCGTCCACCGGTGCTTTTGGCTTGAAGGGTGTGTGTGATTTCTTCCGCCAACAAGAGGGTGAGAGCTGGATGAGGTGTCAAAGTTTACCCTTGACTGCCAGATACCTAGCTTCCTCTTTTTGTTCTGCCGGGCGATCCGGACATTGTTCTCTCTTGTCCTCTGCGTGTAGAGGTGTGTACTCTGGGGAAGATCCCTTCCCAGTTGCTTCTCCGTCTCGGCAAAGCGCTTGGCCGCCGTCATGATGGCATCCCATGTTGATGGCATGCCATCCTTACCCGTCAATGTGCGGATAAGCTCCGGGTATTCGGCGCCTTGGATGAAAGCGGCGCGAACAAGATCTTCACTTATGTTGCCGAGACTTAGCTTTTTGGAGTTGAAGCGGGTGATGAAGTCTAACAAAGATTCATCCTCCTCTCTAACGCAGTTGAGGATCGTCCACTGTTCTTCAGTATATTTCCTCTGTTGGCTGAAGTGCTGGCTGAACTTGTTCTGAAAGTCCGCCCAGTCATATATGTGGTGGACCGGTAAACGATCGAACCATGCCCTGGCCGCTCCAACCAGAGTCATCTGGAACATATAACACCACGTGGGTTCCGTCCAGTTACTGACGGTTGCCCCCGCAATGAATCTGTTCAAGTGGTCGTCTGGGTCGGATAGACCATCATAAGTGCCAATGTTGGACATTTGTTTGGCACTTCTCGGGGCGATTGCTTCCGCAATGTCCCTTGCGAACTTTGACTTTCCTGCATTTGTAGCAGTTGGCCTAAAGGTTTTGGAGAAGTCACGCGGGTTTCTCTCCGCATTCGTTGGTTTAAAAGCTTCCCCAAAATTCCTTTTCGGCTGGAAGTCCGTTTCCTTACGCTTCCCTTTCGCCTTATGGCGAGGGTTTGCGTCGGTATCGGATTCTTCTTTCTCCTCGTCTGAGTACTCGCACTCGCTGTTCATATTGAGCTGTTGGCGAGTACTGCCGAATTCGTCAGCCTGTTGAACTGAATGCAAGCGTTCATCCAATTCAGCTTGGAACTCTCTCTGACGTGCTTCGGCCCACGCCTTCACTTGATCTAGTGTTTGGCGAGGGGCCCTCGTTCGTTTTTCCAACTGGGCATCAGTGAACCCCAGTGGAATATTTACTGCACTTGCCCCGGCTTGGGTAGTCGGGGTAGTGTTCGTAAGATTTGTATAACCGCCGGTGTTCCCCCCAGTTGCTGGGGTTGTGGTTACCGGGGTTTCTTGGTCGGTTACTGGCCTTGGGACCGGTGTAACGTTAACCATTTCTTCAGAAATTTTGAAAAAACTAAATTAGTTCTAGCTTTTATGCACGGATGGCGCCAATGAAGAAACACTAAGTGAACCCACGGGCAGATTATAGATAATCTGGGGGTTAAGTAATGTTTCCCACGAGGATGAGGTCCAGCAGAGAAGGTTGTTCTTCAGGGGACCTGCAAAACAGACACCGTAAGCTCGTCACTGAGAAGGGGGGGGGGGTTCCTCCTTGTGACCACCCTCCGGCGTGAGAATCAGACTAGATTGCTCTGAATATAAGTGTATATTAAGAGATTGCTAGATAAGATTGAGATATCAGATGATCCTCACCATTCCAAGGTGTTGGAGTATTTATAGCCGAAGGTAGGTTTCCCAGAAGGTACAGCCGGCTGAATAGTATTCCTGTTTTACCAACAGTGGACTACGCACAGGCCATGCTGGTTGGTGGGTAGGATACGGCCAACAGTAAAGGTCGGTTGTATACTGTTCCTTTACTGCCGGCCACGCACTGTTCCACCAACTGTAGGCTGCGCACGTCCCATCGTAAGGGTTGGCGAGTAGGCAGCGGCTAATAGTGACAAACAGTACTAGAGGGGTGCTCCTCCTCGTATTGTTGTCGGTGAGCTGTCACCCTGTGATTGGTTCATGGGCTGCTCTGGTCAAATTGTCTGTTCCGTCCATACCTTAGTAGGTATAGTACGAAAGACCTTCCAGAAGCATACGGACTGGCTCATTTATGCGGGAGTATTCCCGCCTTGCTCATTCCTTCATGTGACTACTGAAGTAGCGAATGCCTTGTGCGTGTAGCCTTGCTGTTAGTGCGGGTAGCCTTCCCTGATGGCTTGTATCCGCAGCTGCGGGAACAGGCGGGGTACTTCGCCATTGGGAGGCTTTCCCTGCGGGTACAGCTGGCGTACTGCGCGTAAGGTTCTCTGAGCATGGTGGGTCCTGCTGGAGCAGTTGGTCATTGCGCAGACGTCCCTATTCAAGGTGAGTCTTGCGGGTCCAACTGGGCTCTGCTGGGACCTACCTCTTCAGGATGTTTGTCGAAATCATTTTTAAATTTTGTATGATTTTTATTTTTATAAAGTTGGTTTATCTAAGTGTAGTATGAGATTACTATCAATAAATCAAATCATACAAATGGAGTATAACCCGTCAATGTTGCACTTCACCTTAAAAGGCAACCGTGTGCACACGGGTTGTGAACGTTAACTCTAAACATGTTAATTAATAAAATAAAAAGTAAATTAGAAATTTAAAATAAATAAAATTAAAAAAAAAGTTTAATAGCGGATTGCCTATATACACAACGAATGCTTAGTTCAATAAGAGGAAATAAATGAGGTCAAAAGGGGAACAAAAAAGTCAACAAAGCTACATATGCAATTTTCTTTAGATTGAGTTGGGCTTTTGAGTTAAGTATGAGAATTTCTTGTTGAAGAACATAGTGTCCTGTAGTAAAAAGCTACAACATTAGCATGTTGTAAACACTATAAAGTGACTGCTATGGCCTAAACCACTACGAGCAGAACCAAAATGACCAATTTTATAGATAAAAAAGTCCGTTTCTGGATCGAACAAAAATTATCATTTCTAAAAAGAGTCGTTGCGGCCCAAATATTATTGAAGCAATCATATCCAAAAATTTACCTCAATTGATCTTTGACCTATTTCCTTTAAACTATTCAACTATTTTGCCGTTTGACAAACATAACCTAAATCAAGTAAACATTTTGACTTTCAAAATGCAAATCCTTAATACATACTAAACTTTCATGTAGTGCAACGACTATTGATCCCGCCGCAATAACCGCAAGTCCAATGAAGAAACAAACCGTCATGGCAAAGGTGTTAACTGAGGTTCCAAAATATATAATTTTTTGTTGCAACTCCGTGAACAAACCTACAAAATACATATATACCCTTTTAAGCTAAATTACAAGTAAAAACTAATCGTCATTTGTTTTTCTATTTCGTCTCCCTGTAAACATTTTAAAGTAAATTTTTTTTGTATTGGTGATTTTTAACGCGTATTACTATGAAAAATTATTAAACTCACCTCCAAATCTTCGTAGAGACTGAAGTTGTAACTGCTGAAGCGATTAAAAGAAAACGACAATGCAAAAGTTGGTGGTTGATCCTAAAAATGATCTAATCATGTCTGAAGATAGGTTGATCCTAAGAAATCAGTCGGCTCAATAAAGTCAACCAAAGAAAATTATATGTTGAGTCTCCTGCATCTGATGTTTCTAAAATTTGTTGTTGCCGATCATTCCCATAATATAAGATTGAAATTCAAGTTTATAAGAACGGAAAATAAAGAATTTTCCAAGATCTAGTCCCGTTCAAGCTCTTGGATCAAGATAAGTACTAGATTTCAAGAAATAAGGACGAAGCAAAGAATTTGACAAAGGTTCCTCGACATACTCAATCCTAGAGTGAGATTGTTGGGCTAATATTCTATAGTATTTTTAGGATTGTGTATTTCTTTCTATTTGCTTATAGTCGGTGTATTGGGTATTCAGACGTTTATTTTGTATGGATGATATATCCCAGTTGGAGAAAAGGGGGACCTATTAAACGGTCACTTTACCCATTTCTCCACAACAACAACCCACATGGAAATAAAACTTCTCTCCACAACTAACAACACGGATCAGAGTGTTGTTAGTGATTTCCCGCTAACTAACAACACAGGTTGATCCGAGTAAAGTTGTAAGATCGATCTAGAGGACCTACATGACGATTATAGCTTTCTAAATAAGAAATCTTTTCAACAAATTTAGCACCTTTAGTTTTATTTTTTCCCCTTTCGTTGTAAAGACGTATGAATGTTTTGTTTTGGTACTAGTTTTAGAATGTTGGTAGCTAAAATGGTTGTATTTTGGTCATTTTCTCGACTTAAATCAAGCTACAACATTAACTATTTTCTAAATGATAAAGGGCAATATTTAGGCCATTTAGACAAAGAAAAATGAAACAAAGGTCCCAACGATCTAGATCGCATGGTTTGTTCCTATCACGGGACGAAATTCCATGATGAGGAGTCTAGCTTTCTAAAGAAGCAATCTTCTCAACAAATTTAGCACCATTAGATTTATTTTTTATTTTTCCGTTGGTTGTAAAAGCGTATTAATACTATGTTTTGGTACTTCGTGCATATATATTAAGAATACTAATTTCGTTCGTAGAAGTTCAGTTCCTAAAATTTGGTTTACATTTAGATTCACACAACAGTTTTACATAATAGTTTTGATATTGAATACTAATTTTAGTTTTCCTGTTTGCATATGTAGGATGACACTAGTGATAAAAACTTATAAACCTAATTATACAAGGAATCATCATACAATCCTGACCGTTATTTTAACTCAATTTTATCTTTTGTTTACGCCTACACAAGGTAGGGACGAGATCATGGTCTTATTAGCTTGTACTATAACTTGGTGGAAGATTGAAATCACAATCTTTTGTTGTTAGGATGATAATTAGTGCTCTCTCAAAAAAACGGCCAAAAGGCAATGGATCTAAGATTGTTGTTTAGGAGGTTTGGCATGGAACCAAGTATTTTCAAGATGATGAATAAAGTATAATGACTGTCGGAAATGATTTATTTACATCTTTGCAGCACTTCTTCGTTAACATGGAACAACAACTTTAACTCTATGCAGTGTTGTTTCTCATGCTAACTAGAGCATGTTTTATCCAGCATGATCCACGTAACTGTTCATTGAATTTCGTTCAGTTATCTAAAAATCCGGTAAAAAGTACGGTACTCATGTTACCTCTTACAAAGTTCCAGGCTTTAACAATGAAGTGTAGAAATTTCAAAGTAAAAGTAAAAGTATATTTCAAATAAAATATATCAAACCAAATAACAATTACAGAAACAAACACAAAATTTATACGATAAAACACTCAAAACATTCATTTAAAATGACAGAATCAAGAACCATTAGAATGGCTGAATCAATGAAATCCGCTATCTTTTCCCCTGGTCCTGCTGGAAATGACGCATTTTTCCACTGTCTACTTCTTGGACGGTGGAGGAGCGAAGAAATTAGGAACGCTTGGAAGAGTGGCTGGAAGGTTTGGGATGGTAGGCATAGCAGGCAATGGAGGCATGGATATTTTTGGCATATTAGGGATTGTGGGGAGTGCTGGTATTGTTGGGATAGCGGGTATTTGTGGTTGTGGGAGGGTGGGCAACTGTGGCTGTGGGAGTGTGGGTAGCTGTGGCTGTGGGAGTGTCGGGATTGTGGGTATCTGTGGTTGTTGTACGGCTGGAGTAGCTTGCAGCAAATTGCGCGAAGCATGACACATCTCATTGGTTGTGATGGAAAATAGCGCAATGGCAAAAACGTAAATGTAGCAGGAAGAAGCCATTATGAGTAGGATGACTGTAAGCTGTTAAGGCTCTCCAAGTGCTTGATCAAGTTGTGAGTAAGAGGCTCAAATGAGTAAAATATATAGAGAATGCCTAGACTGATGTACCCAATAAACAAATAATAGAGTATGGGAATAGTTAAGTCAATAGGTTTTGGTATGACTTTAGATGGTTTGTTGAAACTGATATCTGCATTATTATTTTGGGTTCTTAGGTTGTTAAACAATCTTCAAATAACAAGAATTTGTTTATTGACATTCCAAGTTTAGGTAAGCTATATTTTGCATAGAAACTAACCCAAACTCAATCTCAAATGTAATAATATAAAAATGTTTTTTGTTGCAAATTATAAACTACTACAGGTAGACAAAAATTAAACTTGATAAAACCCATCAAAGACATACTGATTGAAGAGTGGCTCATATACTCTATATGGTTACACCATCCATGTAGGCTTTGACTAGACTTTGGAGAACAAGTTAAGAAAATTACCATAGGAAACCTACCCCTTTAATTTCAATAATATTCGGGGCGGATCCAAGAGTTTTTCAACGGATTCAATGTTTTCAGAGTTTTCAATTTCATAGTTGTCTATAAACGTTTTCAGGTCGGTTTCAATGGTGCGGGCATTTACGAACCGATTTTCACTATCGCTATATAATTTCTTTCTGATTCCGTTCGGCAATTCGGTCAGGAGGTAATTAATGAGGTATATAATTGTTTTTCTTCCAGTTGGGCCATTCTAGTCCAGTCGAACCGGGTCGGGTCAAATAGAAAAAAGTGAATCAAGCAAAATAGCATAAAACCAAAATATATATATATATATATATATATAAAAGATATCAAACTTCATTAGAAGTGCATAATTAAAATAAATAAATCTAAATTTGTTTTCTACGGGTTTTTATTTTTTGAAATCTGACCAAATCATCATATATAGTCTGCCATTTATAGGCAAGTCTTTCTAAATGAAACAAATAAAACAACCATTTAAATTTTCATAACCCATTTGATTACGCAAATCGAACATCACGTACTTCATTGCCGAAAACGATTTTCAGTGAGTGCGGTTGCAACCGGTAATACGAGAGTTAACTTCGATAAAGGATACATCAATTAAATGAAGTTGGTAAGCATTGTAATGTACATATAATTGGATATCTATATAAGGTATACTCCGAATAATTCAAATTGAAGCAATTAGATGTTTAATTCGGGCCTATGAGTCGAAACATTTTCTTATAAAATAAAACCACTTAATCTGTTTGACTCTTCCGATGTATTACTTGTGTCATAATAACCTTTTTTTTTACTATGTTAAATGTGAACGAGGCTGATAGTTTTGGACTTGGGAAAAAAGTTGGTTATAAATTTATTGGGCATTTGAGCTAAAATCCGTATTAAATTTGTTTCTATTAAACGCAAATTTAGTGGATTAAATTACTAATATACACTAATATAATTATAATTGTAAATATGTAAATATATTGTTTATTATGACATGTCTTGAAATTTCAAGGGGGTCGTTTTTGAAGTTGCACATAGTCGTTTTGTTATTCTCCAAATTCCACTGTGATCGATTTAAAATTTTCACAAGAGTCGCTCAAGATTTTAAAACATATACTACAAAAGATTTTTTTTCACAGGGTTGGTGTGGACACCCCTACTGAAAGAGTATGTCCGCCATTGGGTTCGGGTCATGTAAGGTTCAACGCATTAAAACTATACGATACAATAATAAAAAAGACATCATCATTAATTTACCAACATAATTTGTTTGTTGAGAATCATGCCCATTTGTATATATGGACATCTACGTAGATATGCGCGTTTAATTTCATATGTTTGAATTGGGTGATAAGATGAAATTGATTTTTTTATGGATACCTTGGAAAATCATACAAATCTAATTTCGACGGTTTAAGTACTTGAAGAGGATAATCCAAGTAAGGGGTTTTCGAAAGCGGATATCCAAATTCTGGAAACAAGAAAATTATGGATAGTTAACTTCATCTGAATCCGTATTAGAAATGGGATATCTGGAATTTTGGATACGATTTCGGATACCGAAATGGAAATCCGAATTTGATAAAACCCTTTGAAATATTGATACCATAAACAAGTGTCCAAACTAAATATCCAAATCAAGTATACAACCATGAGTACTTATAGATGACCGCAGAATGAATTAAATTCGTTGAAATAGAAATATGACGCAAATACGTAATATACGAAGTCAAATTCCAAATCAAGGCCAAGATTCGAGTCGCATACTAGATTAGTAGTTCCATGAACAAATCAATTCAAAATATAAGCATTCAAAATTTTAAAAAAGTCAACCAACATATTTTCGAAACAACTTGAAATCCAAAAGGCAAACTCAAGCTGAAATCGATAAGGGATTTACACCAGGTAACAGGTCAACCCGGTAAGAATTAATCGTGGACTTGGGAACATTTAAGAACTGGAGTTTTTATGAATGTAGAAAATATGGGTTTCGTACTTTAATTTTTTGAATGATTTTAAAAACATTTATTGTTTTATACCAGTATTGTTTTATGCCAATAAAACTGACACATTTAATTCTGACATACTATAACAAAATATCACGTTAGCACTAGTGAGGGCGGGGTGCTACGTAAAGGAGGGATAGTTTGTCGGTTATTTTAGTGTTATTGGAATAACTTGTCGATCGAGGAAATAACGTTAGAGATTAAACGAGTTAGGTGACGCGGGAGTGCGGACTCGATTTATCCTAAAGGTTATTTGGGCTTTACTATAACAATGGGTTTGTTATTTATTCACTTGGGCTTAAGTGGTATGTGAAGTGGGTTTAATTAATATTTGGGCTCATGTAAATTGATCGATAACTGATCAAATAAATTGATCGATATTTTCCTGATGGGAAAAATCTCAATCGAACATACAGAACAGAGAAGACGGTTACTTCTTCTCTGGTTCTTCATCATCATATAGAATCATCAAAATCCAATTCCATGTACAGAAAATCTCTGTCTTATCCGATAAATCATTGCGTGTAACCCGTAAATAGGTTTATCTGAAAGTGATTCACGATTCAGAGATTAATCCAGACAATTGTTCAAGAAAGTAATATTGAAATCATGATTACAGGTTTGCATCATTGATCGAATTCATTCCCCAGGTACGCAATTATACAACAAAGATAAACCTATAGGGTTTGATTTCAATTTTATTAATCGATTCACTATTTCAAAATATTAAACAGTGGTTTTGAATTAATTTTGATGAAAGTGGATGAAGTAATTTTCATATATAGATGATATATTGATAAGTGGTCGAATATTTTGATTATATGGTGATTTTAATATCTGACTTTAATTCATGATTTTGAACTGATTCGTGATTTTAATATAGTGTAGACAAATTTTGATGCCACTATTAAATATGGCGTGAAACCCAAATTTTCATTTATTGAATCTAATATATATAGTTTATATACAGTTTAGTGGTTTGATTGGAATTGGTAATCTTGATTACTCAATTGGTTGTTCCCAAACTGTCTTTGAAATTGGGTGAAAAGGCACAGGCATCATTATTTCGTTGTATAGGAATTATTTATTTCAAAATCATGATAATGTTTCATATAGGAAACTTTTGATTTTGGTGATTGAATATAAGGATTCAATCAGATCATTGTTTATTACGAACAAGAAGTTTTCTTTTGTTTTGGATGTGCATCAAATGGGGAATTTTGGAATTAAAAAGGGTGTGATCGAAAATTGATACTGGTTTTGTATCTGAAAGTAACCGGACAGTTTTGTTCTTTGGTTTCAATTCATCGATCTTGGCCATTGAAATATGTGTTACAGTTTATCAATATTTTCAATCTTGCTTAAACAAAAAGAGTAATGATTGGTCAAATAAGAATATTATTCAGATAGTGGAATTAACATCCATCCACTCATCATTCAGGTATGTATTTTATACTTTATACTTTCAATCTTCAATTTGAACAATCATGTTTATATGATTAACCATCATTGCTTATATGAATAAAATTCCATATGATATTACTAATTAATATATGTTATAAAAGTAACATGTTACTATGGTCTGATTTAATTATGAACATAAATCACTTTTGTGTGGATAATATATGTGTACGACAAATAAATAATGTTGACTTAATAGCTTGAATGAAATAAAAATATTGTTAAAGCATGTGCCTCGGTAGTACACATATTGGTTAATGGGCTACAATCCGGATTATAATGAACTCATTAGAAGTATACAAGTTGGAAAACCCTTTGGGTTGTGAAATAAACGGAACTCGATCTTTGGGTTTGTTATTGGACTCGAAAAGTCTATTGGTTCTAAAATAATTCGGTGAAGAATTATTTTGGTTTATTTCTTATTCCAATATGTACATGTTGACATGTTTGCATGGTGGGTAGACTCGGGCGATACGAGTCATATATGCAAGGATCTGTGGTTTGAAGAATTTGAACCGGTTGAAGACTTGTATTTACTTTGTGGAAAACAATTGTTTTGGATTATGTGTTTTATGGTTTAGGGATTGAAAGAACCTCTTGTTTGGGTTGTTTTAAAGAGTTTTTGAATTTAAGCAGGTTATTGGGTCAGATAAATTTATTTTATCTTGACATGGAACCCTTGTTGGATTCGAATATTTGTGTAATGTAGTATTTAAACTAAATATTAATGTTCTATATGTTATTGAATCTATTTGTATGTCACAATCATTTCAAAGCAGGGTAGACTATATGTATATATTGTGACATGGCAGGTTAGGTCATGTGAATTATTTTAGAGTGAAAAGAAAAATAGAATCTTGAAGGAAATGATTGGTTTCTTGTTATCTTACTCGGGTTTGAGTGATTGATTAGACAAAGAAATTATTATATTCTAGTTTTAATATAAAGAATCTGGGGAGGTTGATGTTATCCTACATATAATAATAAAAGGGAGTAACAAGGGTATAGATGACTCGATTTCATTATACTGAGAAAGTATTGAAGAAATTCAATCAGTTTGATTGTTCTTCGGTTAGCACTCCTATATATTGATCCTATTATCAAGTTTATATCTAATCAAGGTGATTCTATTTCACAATTAGAGTAGTCAAAGTAAATTATGATGTATGCTATGATTAGCATAAAGACTTACATAATTTATGTTGTGGGTAATTTGAGCAGATAAACTAGTAATCCTAGTGCTCAACATTGGCAAGCAGTAAACAAACTACTTAACAATGGAGGTGTATTCTCTTTTGGAGAATGATTCATTTCTTAGGTAATTAAGGAATGAATTTGCATCACTTGACAATGGAATTCGAGTTTCTAGCATTTGCAATAACCGCTAAAAGTGGTTGAATGGCTAAGAAACTGGATTTACGAAATTCTATTGTGGTCAACCACATATCACCAAAATCTCACTGGTGAAGGTGAGATAGTGATGACTATGTCAAATGTATAATGGAAAGTCTAGACGGTTATATGTTATATAATACAATGTGTGATATCAGTTGGTTTGTAATATATGAGTATAATTTGGCTGATGATCTAACTTAAAGGTTAGGAAGAGATCTCGTAAACATATTAGTCATGGGGATGAGTTTAAAGTCCATACATTAATATCATATGTCAAGACACCCAATTCCCATCTAATACAACGTTAGATGCTGAATTCAATGCGGAAAGCTTGTCATATAGATATTGGAACACAATATCATAAACATCCCAAGGTTTGTGTTCGGACCGCGAGATAAAGTAGGTTGAAGTATAGCTTCTTAATAGTTCATTGATAAATTGCATTGCGGGTGCGAGAATAATGAACTACCTATAAGAATATGAAGTTTAGCTGCTTCAAGAAGCTTTGAACTTGAGCTTTGATATATTCTTTGAAGGATTAGGACACAGGCTAGTAAAATATTGTGTGGAGTGGAATTTGAATTTAAAAACGTATGTGTATTTTGCCTTGAAGTATTCAAATGGATAGCAAGGGTTCAATCCATAGGAAACCCCGATATTCAAATATTTTGATCGTGTAATTTACTAAGATGAAAATTCAATCCGTAGGACATTT
Organism: Bidens hawaiensis; assembly: GCF_021521415.1. Taxonomy (NCBI): domain Eukaryota; kingdom Viridiplantae; phylum Streptophyta; class Magnoliopsida; order Asterales; family Asteraceae; genus Bidens; species Bidens hawaiensis. The sequence goes on from NW_027492837.1 coordinate 88,052, forward strand.
TCATTTATGCATACGTTTGTGTTTCTGTGACGATGGTTAAGTTATCATGGATATCACTAAAATAGGGGAGGATTGTTGGTTATTTTAGTGTTATTGGAATAACTTGTCGATCTAGGAAATAACGTTAGAGATTAAACGAGTTAGGTGACGCGGAAGTGCGGACTCGATTTTATCCTAAAGGTTATTTGGGCTTTACTATAAGAATGGGTTTATTATTTATTAACTTGGGCTTAAGTGGTATGTGAAGTGGGCTTAATTAATATTTGGGCTCATGTGATAATTGATCAAATAAATTGATCGATATTTTGATATTTTCCTGATGGGAAAAATCTCAACCGAACATACAGAACAGAGAAGACGGTTACTTCTTCTCTGGTTCTTCATCATCATATAGAATCATCAAAATCCAATGCCATGTACAGAAAATCTCTGTCTTATCCTATAAATCATTGCGTGTAACCCCCAAATAGGTTTATCTGAAAGTGATTCACGATTCAGAGATTAATCCATGCAATTGTTCAAGAAAGTAATATTGAAATCATGATTACAGGTTTGCATCATTTATCGAATTCATTCCCAGGTACGCAATTATACAACAAATCAAGCTACAACAGTAACTATTTTCTAACTGATAAAGGGCGAATATTTAGGCTAATTGGACAAAGAAAAATGAAACAAAGGTCCCAACGATCTGGATCGCATGGTTTGCGCCTATCACGGGACGAAATTCCATGATGAGATGTCTAGCTTTCTAAATAAGCAATCTTCTCAACAAATTTAGCACATTTAGTCTTATTTTTTTTCCTTAGGCTGTAAAAACGTATGAATATTTCGTTTTGGTACACCGTGCATATATATATTAAGAATACTAATTTTGTTCGTAGATAATCTAGTTCAGTTCCTTAAATTTGGCTTACGTTTAGATTCACACAATGGTTTTACATAATAGTTTTGATATTGAATAGTAATTTCTGTTTTCCTGTTTGCATCTTAGGATGGCGCTAGTAATAAAAAGTTATAAACCTAATTATACAATGAATCATAATACGTTCCTGACATTTATTAGCCTGGACTATAACTTTGTGAGTTGTCGGAAGACTGAAATCACAGTCTTTGGTTGTTGGGATGATATTTAATGTTCTCTCAATAAATTTATTGGTTATAAATTTATTGGGCATTTGAGCTAAAATCCGTATTAAATTTGTTTCTATTAAACGCAAATTTAGTGGAATAAATTACTAATATACACTAATATAATTATAATTGTAAATATGAAAATATATTGTTTATTATGACATGTATTGAAATTTCAAGGGGGTCGTTTTTGAAGTTGCACATAGTCGTTTTGTTATTCTCCAAATTCCACTGTGATCGATTTAAAATTTTCACAAGAGTCGCTAAAGATTTTAAAACATATACTACAAAAGATTTTTTTCACAGGGTTGGTGTGTACTGAAAGAGTATGTCCGCCATTGGGATTGGGATTGGGATCGGGATCGGGATCGGGTCGTGTAAGGTTCAACACATTAAAACTATACGATTCAATAATAAAAAGACAACATCAATAATTTACCAATATAATTTGTTTGTTGGGAATCATGCCCGTTTGTATATATGGACATCTACGTAGATATGCGCGTTTAATTTCATATGTTTGAATTGGGTGATAAGATGAAATTGATTTTTTTAAGGATGCCATGGAAGATCATACAAATTCAATTTCGACGGTTTAAGTACTTGAAGAGGATGATCCATGTAAGGGGTTTTCGAAAGCGGATATCTGAATTCCAGAAAATCGAAAATTATGGATAGTTAATTTAATCCGAATCCGTATTAGAAATGGGATATCTGGTGTTTTTGAGTTTTTATGTTAGGTTTAGATTTGGTTGAGAAACTCATATCTAGACCGATTTATTGGTTTTTAGACTAAAGTATTTTTTACTTTATTGGTAGTTTAGGTATTATCTCTTAAAAAGGGTATTGTAGCAACTCGATTCGAATTTACTGTAGCGTATTGTAGTAACTCGACTCGAAATACTGTAGATGACTGTAACAACACAATTCAAAATTACTGTAGCGTACTGTAGCAACTCGATTCGAATTTGCTGTTGTGTACTGTAGCAAATTAATGTAGTGTTGTTGTAGCAAAAAAAAAGCATTTTTTTTCTTCATTCTTTCCAAAAACAGAGGTCTTACGATCCAGAGCTTGAAGGAAACCTGGATATGACGGAAAGCCTAGAAGAAATATTACAAGGATAGTTCAACATGTTTAAACATATTCAATGAGAATCGGTTGTATTTCACATCATCAGATTTGAGTCACTCGTCACTAAATTAGAAGTTTTTGTATCATCGATGATTTGTCTTAGATCAATATGAAGTTGTTGAATTCATTGCGTTACACATGGAACAAAATTGTGGTTACCATCAAGAGAACCACAAACCTGGATACCATAACACTCTCATAGTTGACTTCTACCATCAAGTCTTTGGAAATGGATGACAAGTTGCGAAGGAACAATCAGTCCAAAGAAAATAAAGCTGGGACAAGTACTGCAGGTGAAAGCAGCCAAGAAAGTCCTATGATTACTGAGTGTGCTTATAGGTGGAAGCAGTCAAGCAAGTCTTATCCTTCCCGAGGTATACAAACACACTTGTGCTCTCAAGCATGCATAGATAAAGTAGAGAGTTATAGAACTCATAATGCCGCATTGGATAATGAAAATTTAGACATTAAAGGTCGGAACGATGAATACGAAATGGCTGAAAAGGTATTCACTACTAGAATAAAGTTGAATTACACGAGAAACTTTTTTAGTCTAATAAGCTAGTTGATATTCATGAAGACAAAAAGTTGAATTAAATGCTGAAATTGAAGAACTAGAATTAGACCATGACAAAGAAAAATAACTACGGAAAAGTTTGAAATGGCGTCTGATAAATTGAATGGGATTATTGGGGCATAAATTGGGGTAAAACAAAAGACATGTTTAGGCTATGATCATACAACAGTTCCTCCACCGCAATGACAACTACACTAGCCTACCCCACTTTAGTTTCAATACTTCACCTGACGACGAAATGTTATATGGAGTTGGTCATGTACCAAAACCAAATATATTTGTTCCTCCCGTTCTCGAATATGTTGATCCAATTCTGATGCTGGTTAGTTCTAGTAATGATTTATCTTGTTCAGCAGGTTATGTAGAAGAAATTGGGTCGGTGGAAATGGTGGAAATGGACAAGAGCTATGATTGTGAAACTATTCATGATGAAACTCTTGTTGAAAATTGTGTAAATCAGAAAAGGCATGTTGAGGTGAACATATCAAGTTGTTCATCATCAAGTTGTAAGACTGAGATAATTCAAGTAAAAGCAAAGTGTTTAAAAGTGATAATAAATCAAGTACTTCATGTAAATATGTGCCACCTAGCAAAATATCATTTTCTCAAACAACAAATCATTCATTAAGTCCTCGGTCATACAATTATTTTGATACACTAGTGTTTTTGATAATCGGGGTCATAGATCAAACGGGTTTTATAATAATGTTCCTTTCCAAGGATCATCTTTGCACCACATCAACCATATTATAGTTTGATGAGTTCTATCGCTCTCTTAGGAGAAAATGTTGTTTTGTGTGTGTTAATCCTTCTCAACTGGCAAGATATTGCAAGAACTGGTTCAAGCAACAAATTGATATTCAAAGGCGGCTTAGTCAGTCCCCAAAAAGAGCTTTTTTTAGTGCGGATTCAAGGACTGATAAAGTTGACAGTAAAGCCAGTGAAGTGGATGTGAGATCCAAAGTGAATAAAGTAACATGCAAAAGAAACCCTTTTTAGAAAACAAAGATGAATAAAGTCAAAAAGGATCCTAAGACTGTAAGGTCTGAGGATTCAACAAAAACAGTTTTAAAATAAAGAAAAGAAAATTTCAAAATTGTCAAAACCAAGGAACAAGTTTTTTGCTTGGATTCCTAAGGACTATTCTTCTTCAAGGATGAATCGCCATGAAATAAATTGATTTCAGAAAATAAAATCAAGTTTGGTCAGTTTATAGTTGACCTTCCTAGGACAAAATAGTCAAGAGTATTATGTACTTAGATAATGGTTTCACCCGACATACAATGGGAGACGAACCCTTTCTATATGATGCTAAACCATTCGATGGAGGATTCGAGTCTTTCATAAGTGTCATGGGAGGACAAAATTAAGGGAATGGGAAACGTTTCATATCTTACTTTGTGCTTCAACAACACCAACCTTGTTCAAATGGCTCAACAACAACTTGTCGAACGTTTCACAAACTCGCCTCGTCCACCTACTTCTCTCAAGTGACGGATCAGCATCAGTTGCTGGTTCGGTTTGAATCTCTTCAACTTTGTGATACAATGTGATAATGTGTGCTTAATATAGTCCATTTAACAAAAGACTTGATGGCCTTTTCACTAAATCCATCGATCATGTCTGGTTTGAATTTATGGTCGAATCGCTCGACATATTAAATTTTGATTAAAACAATATTTATATGATTTTATTTGTACATTTTTAAATATATTTCAAATATGTTACAGTTTTAAAGGGAGAAAGTAAGTTAAGTGTAACTCACCAAAAAAAAATTTTAATTTGTTTTAAGAAAAATAAAAATGAGTCACTTAACATGCCAAAAAGATTTTATACTCTCCTTAAGAAAATAAAAAAAAAAGTTTCAAAAATATATTCTCTTGTTTAGAGGGAGCTCCTTCTTAAAGGGAGTCGGATATTTTAAAATTTATAAAATTTTGAGAAATTGATCCAATCGTTGGAAAATGATACGAAAATGTCCTTAGTGATCTTCGAACATGAAAAGAGTATATCAAAAGCCAACAATATCATTGTTTGATGTGTAGATTGGAATGATAAATGAGTAAGTGTGAGAGTGATAAAAACTTAAATTATTGCCTCTACTAGTAGTTACAAGTTCATGCAGTAGTTGCATGACTCCGATTTAAGTCATATCCATGAAGGAAAAAATGTTATTAGTTAGTTATACACGAGCATGTTAGTAATTGATCACAAGAAAAATTATTCTTGCTTTAAATAAAAATATAGAAAGTCAAAATGATATTGCTGAAAAAGTACAAAGTGCTTAAAATAATTTTGAATTCCATACCAAAAAGGTTAACAATTCTCAACACAAAATGTTGATAATTAACAATCAAAAAGGGGTATATTATAACCACGTAACGTGAGGAAACAAGTAAGTCCTAAACACTTTATATAAAGACTTGTAAGTCCGAACTTGGCAAGTGCATGGTTCACCTGTATTGTTTGAAAAAGTTTGCAAAAAGATTAAATAAGCTTAAAATGTTTTGATCAATAATTTGGGGTCGGAGTCAATTCGGGGTGATCGCATAAACACAAACTATGCTCGAGGTATAACTGAGTCAGTAACTTGTCAGATTAAATGGGGACCACATAAGTATCGTGCCTAATACATACCTTAACATATCACACTAACATCTAAATACTTGTTAAGTTTAAGGTGGAACAAAAATATCTACAATCGACTTCGGATTCTTGGAATAATAACATCCAAATAGAAGTGTGATCTAGGACATTATCAATCAATGTGATTCCATGTTGTGATCTTTCTCCTAAAAATATTAAAGTCATTAGAAAATTTTGTAAATATTATTGTTATATAATATTAATCACATCTTCACTTCGATCTTTTTCATTTTTTTCTGTTTTATTTTATGTTTCAACTTTAAAATATTATGTATATATATTCGTAATATAATAATATATGAAAATGCCAAAAAGATTTAAGTTTTTATTATGTTCGTACATATTTTGTTAAATCTTTGTTTATTCAAAATCATACATTTTCTTGTCAAGGTTTTTCATGCAAAGTTCGTTGGAAGTTGAAAAGGCATGTTTTGAAAAGGCAATTCTTTTTTGACCTTCGAGAGGGTCTGCGAACGAATCTTATTCGTTATAAGTTTTGTGCAGTTATACGTGGACAAGTAGATCAAGATCACGTCTGCTGGATTGTGGATACTGAAGTTGTAAATGCTGAAGCGATTAAACGAAAATGAGAACGTGAAGTTGGTGGTTGAACCTAAAAATGATCTAATCATGTCTGAAGATAGGTTAAAGAAATAAGTCGGCTCAATAAAGTCAACCAAACAAAATTAGATGTCGAGTCTCCGCATATGATGTTTTTAAAATTTGTTGTTGCCGATCATTCCCAGAATATAAGATTGAAAGTCAAGTTTATAAGAACGGAAAATAAAAAATTGTCCAAGATCTAATCTCGTTCAAGCTCTTGGATCAAAGTAAGTACTGGATTTCAAGAAATAAAGACGAAGCAAAGAATTTAACGAAGGTTCCTCGACAAACTCAATCCTAGAGGGAGATTGTAGGGCTAATATTCTATATTATTATTAGGATTGTTTATTTCTTTCTATTTGTTTATAGTCGGTGTATTGCGTATTCAGTCGTTTATTTTGTACGGATGATATATACCGGTTGGAGAAATGGGGACCTATAAAATGGTCACTTTACCCATTTCTCCACAACAACAACCCACATGGAAATAAAACTTCTCTCCACAAACTTCACCTTTTTCTCTCTTTTGTTTATACAATCTAAGATCCGAGATAGGTTAATCATGTCTGAAGATAGGTTAGATCATTTTTAGTCGTTTATTTTGTACGGATGATATATACCAGTTGGAGAAATGGGGACCTATGAAATGGTCAGTTTACCCATTTCTCCACAACAACAACCCACATGGAAATAAAATTTCTCTCCACAAACTTCACCTTTTTCTCTCTTTTGTTTATACAATCTAAGATCTGAGATCAGAGTGTTGTTAGTGATTTCCGCTATCTAACAACACGGATTGATCCAAGTAAAGTTGTAAGATCGATCTAGAAGACCTACATGACGAGTATAGCTTTCTAAATAAGCAATCTTCTCAACAAATTTAGCACCTTTAGTTTTATTTTTTTTTTCCTTTGGTTGTAAAAACGTATGAATATTTTGTTTTGGTACTAGTTTTAGAATGTTAGCAGCTAAAATGGTTGTATTTTGGTCATTTTCTAGACTTAAATCAAGCTACAACATTAACTATTTTCTAAATGATAAAGGGCAAATATATAGGCCATTTAGAAAAAAAAAATTAAACAAAGGTCCCAATGATCTAGATCGCATGGTTTGTTCCTATCACGGGACGAAATTCCATGATGAGGAGTCTAGCTTTCTAAAGAAGCAATATTCTCAACAAATTTAGCACCATTAGATTTATTTTTTATTTTTCCGTTGGTTGTAAAAGCGTATGAATATTATGTTTTGGTACTTTGTGCATATATATTAAGAATACTAATTTCGTTCGTAGAAGTTCAGTTCCTAAAATTTGGTTTACATTTAGATTCACACAACAGTTTTACATAATAGTTTTGATATTGAATACTAATTTTAGTTTTCCTGTTTGCATATGTAGGATGACACTAGTGATAAAAGCTTATAAACCTAATTATACATGGAATCATCATACAATCCTGACCGTTATTTTAACTCAATTTTATCTTTTGTTTATGCCTACACAAGGTAGGGACGAGATCATGGTCTTATTAGCTTGTACTATAACTTGGTGGAAGATTGGAATCGCAATCTTTGGTTGTTAGGATGATAATTAGTGCTCTCTCAAAAAAACGGCCAAAAGGCAATGGATCTAAGATTGTTGTTTAGGAGGTTTGGCATGGCACCAAGTATTTTCAAGATGATGAATAAAGTATAATGACTGTCGGAAATGATTTATTTACATCTTTGCAGCACTTCTTCGTTAACATGGAACAACAACTTTAACTCTATGCAGTGTTGTTTCTCATGCTAACTAGAGCATGTTTTATCCAGCATGATCCACGTAACTATTCATTGAATTTCGTTCAGTTATCTAAAAATCTGATAAAAAGTACGGTACTCATGTTACCTCTTACAAAGTTCCAGGCTTTAACAATGAAGTGTAGAAATTTCAAAGTAAAAGTAAAAGTATATTTCAAACAAAATATATCAAACCAAATAACAATTACAGAAACAAACGCAAAATTTATACGATAAAACACTCAAAACATTCATTTAAAATAACATAATCAAGAACCATTCGAATGGCTGAATCAATGAAATCCGCTATCTTTTCCCCTGGTCCTGCTGGAAATGACTCATTTTTCCATCGTCTACTTCTTGGACGGTGGAAGAGCGAAGAAATTAGGAACGCTTGGAAGAGTGGCTGGAAGGTTTGGGATGGTAGGCATAGCAGGCAATGGAGGCATGGATATTTTTGGCGTATTAGGGATTGTGGGGAGTGCTGGTATTGTTGGGATAGCGGGTATTTGTGGTTGTGGGAGGGTGGGCAACTGTGTCTGTGGGAGTGTGGGTAGCTGTGGCTGTGGGAGTGTCGGGATTGTGGGTATCTGTGGTTGTTGTACGGCTGGAATAGCTTGCAGCAAATTGCGCGTAGCATGACACATCTCATTGGTTGTGACGGAAAATAATGCAATGGCAAAAACGTAAATGTAGCAGGAAGAAGCCATTGTACGTAGGATGACTGCAAGCTGTTATGGCTCTCCAAGTGCTTGATCAAGTTGTGAGTAAGAGACTCAAATGAGTAAATATATATAGACAATGTCTAGACTGATTGTAGAGGTAGGGTACCTAAAAGACCCAAATACCCTTAAGTACCACCCGCGAGTCATAGAGAATCCTCTTATAAGTCACCCGCGGAGTACATGGACCACCCGCATATCACGAATGAGGAGGAACGTCCTCACAACACGCGCGGAAGCATCCTGGCGTCCTCAAAAGTCGTCCGCAGGACAAGATATCCGTCCATCCGGAAGACAATGCCAGCGGGATAGCTGTCATTACTCAAATATCCTTTAGAAGAAGGTTCATGATTCTTACTTGAGGAATACGTGAATAAACAACCAATAAATAAGGGACACCTGGCAGTTTGTTATAACCGTGCACATGGCCAGGGTGCAATCCATCCTATCATTTTATCATTTGGCGACGCGTGTCTAGGTTGTTATACCCATGCACATGGGACGTATAGCTCAACCTATCATAAGAGGACACGCGTCCAGGCGGTTATCAGAGATCTTCTAGAAGAGGACAGCTGGCCCATCACCTTCCTATATCCTTCGGCTATAAATACCTTGTTAAACGGTATGAGGTATTCATTCACTCATCTACATTCTGACTACACTTAGTCTATTTACTTCAGTACTTTCTTCTTTACGAACGATACTAATTCTCACACCGGAGGGTGGTTACAGGAAGACCCCCCTCTTGTCCTTCCTTAACGAGACTCACGGTGTTTGTTTTGCAGGTTCCGGTCATTGGACTTTGGGAAGTTATACTCATATCTTAGTTGTAATTATCGTACTTTACCCTGTGGACTCATTGGATCCAGGACCCATACCCTGGGAGTGGATCCGTGTTTCTTCATTGGCGCCATCCGTTTTTGGTGTTAGAACAACAATAATTTCAGTTGGTTTTTTGATTCGTTTAATATGAGTAACCTTCTTTGATTCGTTTAATATGAGTAACCTTCCTGAAGGGCCGACGGGAACCCCGACACCATATTTTACGTGTAACTAACACAGAAGCACCTCCGGGTCTCAATGTTTTTGCACGGATTACGACTTTGAGTGGCCGTACTCTTGAACGTGTCACAGCTTCGGGGTCACGAATCACCAATGCAACACCTGGGGAGTTCATCCTGGAAAATGTTACAACACCGACCGGCCTCACTCCCACAGACATGGGACGTGCCTCGGCACCGGAAGGTTCCAATTTGGGTAATCTCAGACAAATTGGAGAGGCCAACCTTCCTGCAAGAGATCTTTTCTTAACATCAAACGTATTGATACTAGAGAGAAATGATAACTCCAACAATGTATTTGTTCTCAACGCTTCCCAAATTCCAGAAATAAGTCACTTCAACAGCCTTTGATGGTTATACGGGTATCCAAAATACAAACGAGATGGATGTTTGTTGTCCCAACCATTCTTTTAGTCCCAAGCCTGCTAAAGAAAGGGATAATTTATAACAAAGTTTTAGTGTTGTTGATTCCTAGGTGTAGTGCTTCTTCCCCTCTGCTGCCTATTGGTATTAGTGGACTAGGATTGACCTGTAATACCGAACCATAGGTATAACCTTTCGCTCAATACTAGAATCGAGAATTGAAACATAGCATATGAGGCTGCATTAATCGAGGATACACGACAGAAGGAATTGTTCTATTTCCAAACTTTACCTTCAACAAGCGTAGATTTTTTTATTTTCTTTTTTTACCGATCACGAATCGTGTGTATTTCTTTTCTCGTAAGACTGAGAGTAATAAAAAAAATCAAATCGCACCATCTCTGTAATAGGTAAATGCCTCTTTTTCTCCTGAAGTTGTCGGAATTATTCGTAATAAGATATTGGCTACAATTGAAAAGGTTTTATCAATAAAATTTCCATTTATCCGCGATCTAGACATACGTAGCAATCCATTCTATCATTGTTCTCATTACTTCTCTCGGGAAAATGATCCCCCAAGGAAAAGAATTCTACAGTACGAAATAACATAAAAACATATTCATTCTCATGAAAAAAAGAAAAAAATGGTCAGTCTATTCGATCTTAAAAAATTCAATATTCAAAAAAAGAATTGATTAGAACTAAGAAATCAATATGGGAACCGGATTCGATTCCATCTTACTTTACTGGAATAGTCTACCAATGAAAGAAACTATTCTTATTTGATTGAAGTTACAGCTTAGAATAACCTCAGTTGGTTGAATTATGATACAAAGAAGAAAAAAGAATCATTGTATGATGAAAATAGAATAACCGCCCATTTTTTTGTGTTGTATATTTACGTGTATACACTATACAATCAACTATAAAAAAATTCTTCAGTGATGAACTGTTGGCGGCAGTCCTACATTTTGTCTCTGTGGACCGAGGAGAAAGGGGGCTCGGCGGGAAGAGGATTGTACCGTGAGAGAAGCAAGGAGGTCAACCTCTTTCAAATATACAACATGGATTCTAGCAATGCAATGTAGTTGGACTCTCATGTCGATCCGAACGAATCATCCTTTCCACGGAGGCAAATCTTTGCCTGTTAGGTAAGAGGATAGCAAGTTACAAATTCTGTCTCGGTAGGACATGTATCTCTATTACTATGAATTTCATAAATGAAGTAGTTAATGGTAGTTAATGGTGGGGTTACCATTATCCTTTTTGTAGTGACGAATCCTGCATGTGTTCCTAAGAAAAGGAATTTGTCCATTTTTCGGGGTCAGAGACCCACCGAAACCAATTGATATTTGATCTGGAAAACAACTCGGGCGACTCCGATAGGGTGAGATCTCAACAACGTAACTCTAGACCTACAGGAACGTTAACTCTTGAAGAGTGGCTCCACGCACAACAACAAAGTTTAGTGGCTGAGTATGAACGCAGGAAACATAATGAAAGGTTTCACATTCGTACTTTGGATTATGAGGAATCTCCCCGGAGATCTCTTTCTCCTCCACCAACAGTGAGAGGAAGTCAGATCCGTTACAGTCAGCAGGAGCCAGAGTTTGGTGAAATACCAAGGTTACGCCCTCATCCTCGCATGGACATGCGGATGCCATCCTACTTGGAGGAATTTGATTTCTATGATTCAACTTATCAACCGGGTGAATACAGTACGTATACCGGAGATAGTGGGATGTGCTCCAGAGCAAGGAGTAGTCGCCCGCATGACATAGTCCCCCACACCGAATACCACAGCAATGCTGAACGAGATCTCACTAAACCATACCAATGTTCTAGGCTTTAACAATGAAGTGTAGAAATTTCAAAGTAAAAGTAAAAGTATATTTCAAATAAAATATATCAAACCAAATAACAATTACAGAAACAAACACAAAATTTATACGATAAAACACTCAAAACATTCATTTAAAATAACATAATCAAGAACCCTTCTAATGGCTAAATCAATGAAAGCCACTATCTTTTCCCCTGGTCCTGCTGGAAATGACGCTTTTTTCCATCGTCTACTTCTTGGGCGGTGGAGGAGCGAAGAAATTAGGAACGCTTGGAAGAGTGGCCGGAAGGTTTGGGATGGTAGGCATAGCAGGCAATGGAGGCATGGATATTTTTGGCATATTAAGGATTGTGGGGAGTGCTGGTATTGTTGGGATAGCGGGTATTTGTGGTTGTGGGAGGGTGGGCAACTGTGGCTGTGGGAGTGTGGGTAGCTGTGGCTGTGGGAGTGTCAGGATTGTGGGTATCTGTGGTTGTTGTATGGCTGGAATAGCTTGCAGCAAATTGCGCGTAGCATGACACATCTCATTGGTTGTGACGGAAAATAGTGCAATGGCAAAAACGTAAATGTAGCAGGAAGAAGCCATTGTACGTAGGATGACTGCAAGCTGTTATGGCTCTCCAAGTACTTGATCAAGTTGTGAGTAAGAGACTCAAATGAGTAAATATATATAGACAATGCCTAGACTGATGTTCCCTATAAACAAATAAAAGAATATGGGAATATATAGTTAAGTCAATAGGTTTTGTTATGACTTTAGATGTTTTGTTGGAAACTGATATCTGTATTATTATTGGGTTCTTAGGTTGTTAAACAATCTTCAAATAACAAAAATTTCTTTATTGACATTCCAACTTTAGGTAAGCTATATTTGCAGAGAAGCTAACCCAAACTCAATCTCAAATGTAATCATATAAAAATGTTGCTCAAGGCAAATTATAACCCATTAAAGACATTAAATATTGAAGAATGGCTCAAATACTCTATATGGTTACACCATCCAAGTACGCTTTCACTAGACTTTGGAGAACATGTTAAGAAAATTACCATAGAAAACCTCCACCCCCCCCCCCCCTTTAATTTCAATAATATTCGGGGGCAGATCCAAGAGTTTTTCAACAGATTCACTGTTTTTAGAATTTTCAATTTCATAGTCGTATATAAAAGTTTTCCAGTCTGTTTCAACGGTGCAGGCATTTACGGACCGTGGAATGTTTTTCACAGGCTCGAAAATTTTAGAATAGGTATTATTTTGACTATCGCTGTATATATATATATATATATATATATATATATATATATATATATATATATATATATATATATATATATATATATATGTATGGGAATGTTCATATACATCTTAATATTAACATGAGAACGTAGGAACCAAAAGTAATAAAAAAAATGAGAACGTAAGAAACAATAACAACTAAAATAGCTATCTACATAAAAAATTATTTTTAATAACAAAGAATAAAAACCAAAAAATTAAAAAAAAAAGAATCAAAATTAAGAACAAAATAATAACAACAAATACCAGCTAATATTTATAAAAATAAAAGAGAAAATCTAATAATAACAACAAAATATAAATCAGCAAATTCTTCTAAAGTCTCATAATTAATCATTAGCAAATACGAACAAAAAGTAACATCAAACATCTATAATAATAAACCTAATAATAATAGAAAATTGGTTCTCACTGTTTTCATGTTAAGAATAAAATCTATTTGATTATGTTTCTAGGGGAAGGTTTAAGTACATTTTAATCTTAACATGAGAACGTAGGAAATAATATTAATTTATAGAAAATAAGAACGTAAGAGACAATACAAACTACAATATCAATATACATAAACAATGATTTATAATAACAAAGAAAAAAACCTAAATATTACAACAAATGAATCAAAATTAAGAACAAAATAATAACACCAAATACCAGCAAATACTTATAACAACAAAAGAAAAAAATCTAATAATAACAACAAAATATAAATCAGCAAATACTTATAACTTCTCGTAATCGAAAATTAGCAAATACGAATAAAAAATAACAACAAACACCTATAATAATAAACCTAATGATAACATCAAACTAGTTCTCATTGTTTTCATGTTAAGAATATTAAAGTAATATTCTTCCCACTCGCTTAACGAACCAAACTATGTTAAAGGTTCAAAATAAATTCCCATTAATACACACACACACACACATTTATATGTATAATATTATACTATCAATCATTAATATCTATGTTATTCATCAAACATAAATACAAAATCATTATAATAATAATAATTAAACTAATAAAAATCTAATAACAAACTGTTACTTAAAACCCAATCAAATCCCGAATTCATTATAAGTCTTTTTGTTTATAATTAATTAATATTGTCGTTAACAACTAGAGACCTTGGTTGACGTATCTCAAGGAGTTTGACTGTTTCAACCTTAACTTTAACCTATCTTATTAATCAACTCGATAAGGTGAGTAATTCACATGCCCCTTTTTACCGTTTTATATTTTTGGGGGCGTTATGTGTTCAGAACTTAAATAACTTATTGTTTTCACTACAATTCTATTATTTCCGTTTGTATGATATTGCTCAATTAGTTATACGTGCGAATGTGACTATGTGTTTATTTTCGAGTTATGGTTATGGTATCTCATCCTCATTCTCATTAGTATGATCATACGCCGCTGGAGTAACTCGACCCGTTTGGGACGAGGGAAATGGCCTTTTATTTTGTTGTTATGCAAGTTGTTGTAATTCGTATTTATCGCAAGGAATTGTGTAAGGCACATTTCTAGTGATTAGTCTTTCGTATTTGCAAAATGTATTTTGTGTATGCTATGTTTAATTTATCTTTGTATGTTTGGGTCAAGGCCATTTCTACTTGTAGCCCATTGGGCCTTTTATAATGAAATATGTGAATGAGAATACACACACTATATATTATGTGTGTATCTCATACACAAGAACAACCTTTTTGAAAATCTTATCCTTAACTCTCAAACTCTCCCTTTCTCTTTAAGCCTCACGACAATAAACATACACATTCAAGATTCGAGATCTCGGTCCTAACTAGTTGTTTCCGCCGACTAGCGTAGAGGTTGATTCAAGATAACAAGTATTAGTTTTTGTGTTGTTAGTTCTGGTCAAGGGACCTACAGTTTGTATCAGAGCTTTCGGGCTCTACTAGTTGTAGATCTTGGGTCACAACCTTGTATTTTGGTCTTGTTTGTGTTAAATGGATTTTCAAGAGATTTTGTGGGTTTGGGTTCATAAAAGTTCAAGAAAAGTGTTCAAAAGTTCATATAAAGTGTGTTCAAGCTTCAAAGATTCAAAATTTTATGGTTAAAGTACAAGAATTTTGGGTTGGTGTTTGATCTTCATAAAATGGTGTTTGAATTTATGAAAACTTTGGGGTTTGTGTAGATCCATAAAGGGTGAAGGTGAAAGAAGTGGCATTCATCAATACAGATCTTTTGGAAAAGGTGACAGGAAAGTACATATTGTACCTTCCCAAAGTATAGCCTTCATTCGAATAGAGTTCCTATTTGAATTGAATCACCATTCGATTCGAATACAGGTTGTAATCTAATCGAACTCAAGATTAACCGAATCACCATTCGATTCGAATGCACTTCATTCGTGATTGTTATGACTAGAAACCGAACCTAATATGAGCTTAGGGATCACCCTAGCTCAGATCTGGATCGAACGGGGCGAAAAACGGTGAAAAACGAGTCAAAACACGTTTTTCCGGCGAAACCGCGTTTTTCCGGCGACGGCGCTGGAAAATATACGAGGTTAAGGGAATGTCAGAGAATGTTCTGAAATTCTCTGACCTAACCCTAGTTCGTTAACGGAGGATTAACGAACTAGAGGCAATTCGTCAGCTGATTTGCTAAGGAAAGATTAACGAACTAGCTTCAGTTCGTGTTCAATTCGTTAAGGGAAAAGATAACGAATTAGCCCCAATTCGTTATAGTCATTCGTTAAAGGAGATAACGAAGTAGAAGGTTCAATTCGTTACTGAGGGGTCATTCGTTATAGGGTTCAATTCGTTATAAGGACCAGTTCGTTATGAGGCCAATTTGTTAAGAACCAAGTAACGAACCAGACCATGTTGAGGTAATGAACCAGATTAATGAATCAGCTAACGAACTAGACCATGGAAAATAACAAATTAGTTAACGAATCAGGCTTGATTCGTTAGGGCAAATGAGTTAGCGAATTAGAAAAATATTTAAAATTCTAATGGAAAATGTGTTAGCTCGACCCCAGCCAGGGGCTCTTCCCCTTGGACCTTGCTAGGGGCTGCCTCCCCTAGACCTCGCTGCCAGGGGCGTTGCCCCCGGACCCCCGTTCGTTGAGGTTTATAACTAGACTAGAAACGTGATGTGAGTAGTGATAGTTAGATTAATATGTGTACTTGTTATACAGTTAGTCGAGCACAGCTAAGGAAAGGAATAATAATTAACAGTGAACGTAACCGCGTTCAGGTGAGTTTCTAGCCCCTTTCCTTATTATGTTTTTGGGGCTGTGTGCATACTCGATGTGATTTGTTAATACACTTATCCTAAGTGATAAGTGTATGCCCTATGTGATATATGTGAACGGTATGAAGGATTGCTTGTCGGTACGTGAACGGTCTTCGGATATTGCACGTACTGTCAAGTTATAGTTATGAATATGAATGCTATGTATAATGTATGAATGATTGCTTGTCGGTACGTGAACGATCTTCGGATATTGCACGTACTTCCAAGTTATAATTATGAATATGAATGTTATGTATGAGCCATGACTGACACGTATGTATGTTATGAATGAATGGAAAAGATAGAAAGGTAGAAGAGGGACTGGACCCTAACAATATCCAAGGTAGAAAAGGGACCGAACCCTTTAATAATCTCGAGGTAGAAAAGGGACTGGACCCTAATAATATCCAAGGAAGAAAAGGGACTGGACCCTAATAATATCCAAGGCAGAAAAGGGACTGGACCCTAATAATATCCAAGGCAGAAAATGGACGGGACCTTAATAATATCCAAGGTAGAAAAAGGGTCCGGACCCTAATAATATCCGAGGCATAATAGAATAATGTAAAGTAGAAATTATAACAAAGTATGAAGGTAAGTATGTATATTATGAATGAATTATGAAAGTATGAAGTACGTATGGAAGTGCGTAGTTATGAATGTATTGAATGTTGTATGATTAACTAGAACTCACTCAGCGTAGCTGACTTTTAGTATGCACACAGGCTAATCGACTAAGAAAGTTGGCTTGAGGAAGAAACATGGCAGGATCCGAAGAGGCTGGCATCTGGAGATTTGTCGTGATGTTTGAAATTCTATGTTTTATGTTATGTTATTGAAAGACAAGTTATGAACTTTTGTAATGAATGGTTGACTTTTATATTATTCCGCGAAAGTTTTTATTAACTCTGATATTTAGAAATGTGTTTATGAGTAAATCCAACGTTCAAAGTAGGGTACAGGTAACGGGGCCTCACACATTCGACGACGTCAATATGGTGGAGCAGCTGAATCATAATCTGCTGAATGTTTCTCAAATCTGTGACAGACAGTATTCCACCTTGTTCACTAAAAATGAAAACATGATTCTCAAAGCAGGTTTCAAAGTCCCAGAAGAATGGATATTGATGCGTACTCCGAGGCATAATGATGCTTATATAATAGACATGAATAGCTTTTATTCAAGTAAGATCACTTCATGATTGTTATCTAAGGCCTCGGAGAACGACTAATATCTATGGCATAGACATCTTGGTTATGTGAATTTCAAAAATTTAAACAAGTTGGTTAAAGGAGAACATGTGAGGGGCTTGCCTATTAAATCTTTCTCTTGCATTGAAAAGTGTATTTCATGCTCTAAATGCAAGCAACACAAGCTCCCTCACAAACCCAAGACGATGAACACCATGGATTCCATTCTTCAACTGTTACATATGGATTTGTTTTGTCCTATCCATCCTATGGAAATCGGCCGAAAAGCCCTTTGTCTTGTGACTACTGATAACTTTTCCCGCCCAATTTCTGATCAAGTTCGTTACCTTGGTGGAAAGACATACGGATAAGAAGGTCAAGTGTATAAGGAGCGACAATGGAACTGCTTTTGCAACAGAACAGTAGAAAATTTTTGCAGTTCGAATGGAATACAACGTCATTTCAGTGCACCTTATACTCCTCAACAAAATGAATTTGCTAAACGCGGAAACATAACACTAAGTGAGGCTGCAAGAACAATGTTACCAGATTCCAAACTTCCTTTGTTCTTTTGGGGTGAGTCCATCAACACAGCTTGCTTCATTCAATTCTGTGTGTGCATTAACAAACGTTTGAAGAAAACCCCCTATGAAGTCTAATATAAGACGAAGCCGCAAGTCAACTACTTCAAGACTTTTGGATGTCCTTGCACCTTTCTCCGGATTGGTGCTCAACATGATCCCAAGTTTGCAGAAAAGACTGATGAGTGTTATTTTGTTGGGCACGCCTCTAAAAAACCGCTTATCGAGTCTACAATAAGAAGACCAAGCTGATATTGGAATGCTTTAATGTTTAATTTCAAGAGCTGAACGTCACTGATGCTTGCATGGGACCCGATTGGTTGTTTTATTACGATGACCTATTCAAACAATTTCGTGGCATGTCTATTCCACCACCTGCTAATACTCAAGTTCCATCTTCTTCACAAGAACCTGTGTTGATGCAAACATTGATCAACAGTCTGCCTGAGGTAGAGCTGTCTGCCATGCCTCAACATAGCTGAACCACCTGCATTTCCACCTCCAACTCAAGAAAATAATCAAGTTGTTGACAATCCCGCTCCTATAACTGCTGAAGCAACCGAGTTAGTTGCTGTTAAAGATGCATCTGATACTAATTCAGATGACTCCTTTCAGTCTGCAGACAATGCGGAACAACACCATGTAGATCATGTGGCATAAAATAATGCAGCCCCAAGCATGGTAGAATCTATAGCCACACCTCTCTCCCAAGAAGAAATTGTTCAAGCTGCTCATGCCACATATGACAATGCTACTGGTGACTCTGGCAACACTACATCAACTCCCATCGATGTGACTGATGTTCCCTTTGGTGAATATCTTTGGGAAGAACAAATTGCTCAAGAGAATAGAGTTGATCAACCTGACTCTGTTCTATCAATTACTGATGTTCTTGAAAATGCTCCTCGCATCTTTCATCCTATAGAGACATTGTCTATCAATATTCAAGCAGAAACCCGTCACCCTAATTGAAGATATTCCTCAGCTACTGATCCATCGACGTCATCCCACAGAGAAATCATCGGTTCTCCATCTGCCGGCATCCAAATGAGAAGCAAATATGGTACCATTAACAAATGTCTTTTTGCATGTTTTATTTCACAGTTTGAGCCTAAGGACTACAAAGTGGCCCTAAAAGAAAACTCGTGGGTTGAGGCTATGCAAAAAGAGCTGTTACAATTCAAGAAGATTCATGTTTCAAGACTGGTCAATATGCCACTGAACAAGAGACCTATCGGGACAAAGTGAGTTTTCATAAACAAGAAAGATGATAAGGGGGTAATTATAAGAAACAAAGCAAGATTGGTTGTGCAAGGTTACTCTCAACGTGAAGGCGTTGATTATTATGAAACTTATGCACCTGTGGCTAGGCTTGAAGCTATTCGCCTTTTTCTAGCCTATGCCTCGTACATGAATTTCAAAGTGTATGAAATGGACGTGAAGACCGCTTTATTGTATGGAAAAGTAA
The DNA here is from genome assembly GCF_021521415.1 of Bidens hawaiensis. NCBI lineage: Eukaryota > Viridiplantae > Streptophyta > Magnoliopsida > Asterales > Asteraceae > Bidens > Bidens hawaiensis. The sequence continues at coordinate 107,705 of NW_027492837.1, forward strand.
AGGAGAAAATATATGTGAAACAACCGCCAGGTTTTGAGGATCCTAATCGTCCAAACCATGTTTATCGTCTTGATAAAGCTCTTTATGGCCTGCACCAAGCACCTAGTGCATGGTATGCTACCCTAACAGAACACTTACTAAAGAACGGATATAGAAGAGGAGTTTCGATCAAACACAATTTATCAAGAAAGTAAAGGGCGATCAGATCTTGGTCCAAGTGTAAGTTGATGACATTATCTTTGGATCTACATCTGATAAGCTGTGTAGATAGTTTTCCGAGGTCATGTAAAGCCGGTTTGATATGAGCTAATTAGGAGAGATGACTTTCTTTTTGGGTCTTCAAGTTGAACAAAAGGAGGACGGAATTCTAATTTATCAAGAAAAGTATGTTCGAGAAATCATCCAAAAGTTTGGGTTCAAAGGTTCCTATCCTTTTCTCACTCCGATTGCTACCAGACCTGTGCTTGCTCCATATCCATCGGGACTCCAGTTGATCAACATCTTTACAGATCCATGATTGGCTCCCTGGTGTATCTCACTACCAGCAGGCCGGACCTTGTCTGTCAGTGTGCCAGATATCAATGTTATAAAAAAGAATCCCACCTAACTGTTGTAAAGCGTATTTTTCGGTACCTTGAGGGAAAGCCTTGCTTAGGTCTTTGCCATCCCAAAGACTCCCCTGTGGTGTTGCATGCATACACCGACAATGATTATGGGGATGCAATCTAGATAGAAAATCAACATCAGGTGGTTGTCAGTTCCTAGGTGATAGGTTGATCTCCTTGCAATGCAAGAAACAAGTCACCGTGACCATCGAGCAGAATACAATGCTGCCTCTGCTTGCTATTCACAAGTGATATGGATCCAGCATCAGCTGCTGGATTACGGTTTGAATTTCTTTAACACCCTATTAAGTGTGATAATAAAGCAGCAGTTTGCATTGTCAAAAACCCGGTCCAACACTCAAATACTGATTACTAGAAACTTGTCACTATTGAACGGTCCATACTGATTACAACTTTGCAGACCTGTTTACAAAATCCTTTGACCGTGCCCGATTTTTGTTTCTTGTTGAGTCTATGGGCATTATCTCTTTTGTTCAAAATTAAGTTTTTTTAATTTTAATTTTATTTTTCTAAATTCTAATTTTTATTTTTATTTTATTCTCTTTTACTTTATTTTTATTTTCTCTTTCATTTTATTGTATCTTATCTTCTTTTATTTAATTTTATGTTTTGAATTTTTAAATTTTGTTTGTCCTTTATTTTTATTTTCATTTTACTTTACTTTTAGGTTCTTATATTTTATTTATAATTTTATTTTGTTCTAATTTTAGCTTCGGTTCTAAATTATTTTTTTTCTTGTATAGAAAATTGTAAACATTTTCCAAATATATCACAATTTTAGAGGAAGAAAATGAGTTAAGTTTAACTCACCAAAAATATTTTAAATTTTCATTTTTATTAAGAAAAATATAGTCACTTGACTCACAAAAATATTTTATATTTTATTTTATAATTTTAAGTAAACCTGAAAAAAAATTTATATATATATTCTCTCGTTTAGAGGGAGCTCCTACTTAGAGGGAGTCGGATAATTAAAATTAAGAAAATTTTGAGAAAGTGATCCGACCTTTGGAATATGATAAGAAGTTATCTGTACTGATCCTAGCACATGAAAAGAGTATATCAAAAGCCAACAAGATCATTGCTTGATGTGTAGATAGACTTGACAAATGAGTAAGTATCACAGTGATATAAACATAAATACCCACCTATGCTAGTGGTTACACTCTTATGAAGCGGTTTCCGACTCCAATATAAGTCATATCGATGAAGGCATGAATGCTATTAGTCAGTTATACACAAGCCAGTTAGTGATTGGTCACAACAAATTATTTCTTGCTTTAGATTCAAATATTGAAAAATCATAATTATTAAAGCAGAAAAACTGCAAAATGTTCAAAAATATTCAAAATCAACAACTAAAAGGTTGATAATTTATCAAACAAAAATGGATATATTAGAACTACATGACGTGGGGCAAACAAGTAAGACCTAAACACTTTATATGAAGGCTTGTAAGTCCGGATGGAATGTAAGTCCATGGTTCAAGCTTTAACTTTGTTTGAAAGAAAATTTTCAAAAAGCTCAAATAAGCTAAAAAATGTTATGATCAATCACTAGGGGGTCAGAGTCAATTCGGGGTGATACTGATGAACACAAAATATGCCCGAGGTATGATGGAGTTTGTAATATGTCTAATTAACATGGGACCACATAAGCGTTGTGCCTAATTCATACCTTAACATATCACAGTAAAATCTAAATACTTGTTAAGTTTAAAGTGGACAATTATATTTTACAATCGACTCTGGGTTCTTGGCATAATAATATCTAAATAGAAATGTGATCTAGGACGTTATTAAAAATATGATTCCATGTTGAGATCTTTCTCACTAAAACAAGCATCTCTCAAAATATGTATATTAATTAATCTTATGTAAGGCCCCGTTACCGGTGCCTCACATTGGACGTTGGATTTACTCATAAACACAGTTCTAAATATCAGAGTTAATTAAAAACTTTCGCGGAATATAAGTCTTTCATTAAGCATTACATATAACTTCAAAAACATGTCTTAACAAACATTCTTGTCTTTCAGATTAAACATAAATAAACATAAAACTTCTAGAGTCTTCAGACGCCGGGCTTTTATTCTCCTGCCATGTGCCCCGCTCAAGCCAGCTGCCTCATTCTACCCACCTGCGTGCATACTAAAAGTCAGCTACGCTGAGTGAGTTCTAGTTAATCATACATTACATAATCTGTCACATACTTGCACACGTGCCCGAAGGGGTGTACGTTAATCATACTCATTCTACATACATAACTATCCATCCTATTTAAAGAGCCTTCCGCCCTATAACCTCACAGTTATTATAAGGATCTGGTCCCTAACATTACAGATATTATTAGGTCTAGTCCCAACCATCACAGATATTATTAGGGTCTGGTCCCTACCATCACAGATATTATTAGGGTCTTGTCCCTTTGTTTCATGCAACTGTACCATACCTGTTCTTACATACTTTCCTTGATAATACGTGCAATCTCCGAAGAGCGTTCACGTACCATCAACATATCATACATACATTATGCATACATCATATATATTCATACATATATCTTATCATACCTCATACATATCAATCACATCTTTAGCTACCACCTGACGGTACATGCAATATCCGAAGATCGTTCACGCACCGTCAAGCAATCATCATACATAAATCATACAAGGCGTACACTTACCACTCAAGGTAAGTGCATTAACTATCACATCGAGTATGCACACAGCCCCGAAAACATAACAAGGAAGTGGGGCTAGAATCTCACCTGAATGCGGTTACGTTCACCGTTTATGGTAATCCCTTTCTTGAGCTGAGCACGACTAGTTCAATTATGGCAGCGCCCCTGGCAGCGGGGTTCTAGGGGCGGCAGCCCTTAGCAGGGTCCAAGGGGCAGAGCCCCTGGCTGGGGTTAAGCTGCCAGGTCAGCTTGGAAAATTTTTTATTTTCATTAACTGTCCTAACGCATTTTCCATTAGGATTTGAAGTTATTATTTTATTCTCCTACTCATTCATTAGCCCGATTCGTGGTCTAGTACTAGATTACCTTTACTTAGCATTTTAAGCGAACTTTTCATTAAGCGAACTTAACATTAAGCGAACTTATCAATGGCGAACTTGAATGTAGCGAAGTTATCCACAGGCGAACTTGCTGCAGCAAACTTGTTTGGCGAACTTTGTGTTCAGCGAACTTGCCTAGCAGCGAACTTATACACGATGCGAACTTATCGGGCGAAGTTAATCATTAACAACTACGGGTTTGATTTTTAACCCAAAACATTTATATTTCAACATGTATACCCCATGTATGTTGTTAACCAGTCCCGTAATCATTTCTATAGTCATTTTTGGATAAGATTCGGCCCGAAAACGTATAAAGTTTGGACCTTTAAGCTCAAAACGTTCAATACTAGATCTAATGTTTTGTTTGAACGAACCATACATGTTTATGGGTTTATTAGGTTCGCTCTAACATCAAGTTCGTTACATTACGTTTCGTTTAGACCCGATTTACTCCCGTTCTAAGTTTCAAGACTAAACGTCTATAAAAACGTAAACTTTAAAGGTAAAAAGGCTTACCTTTATGTGTTCTTCGGCCTTGGTTAGCTTGTTTATGGACTCTAAATCTTGTATGTGGCTCATATAGCAAAGATCTACCAAAACCAAAGTTCGCTCGATCTCGTTTCTCCTCTTTCTCGCTCGCGGCCGGATGTGGTGTAGGTGTATGTGTGTTTTTGAGTGTGTAGAGAATAAGATGGAAAGAAATTAGGGTTTAGGGTTTTAGGGTGGTTTAAGGGAGTATTTATACTCCTAAGTCTCATGGACCCTAAGCCCATCTTATCCATAATCCCATCTTGTTTCATCTAAGACCGTGATCTTTCCTTTATTAATTATTAACACGAAATCACTAAGCGTAACTTTCTTTATTTAATCCTAAAATATTTATTTAACACACGACAGCTTAACGAAATATTTATTTAATATTATAACTTAACATTACAAAATCTAGGATGTTACATCTTAATATTAGCATAATTAATATTATATTAATTTCATCTTTACTTCAAATTTTAATTTTATTTCATTTTAATTTTTAAGTTTTTCTTTTGTTTTTGTTTACATATTAAAATTACTAGAACTTTTTTTTATTTTTAATCTTATTTTTCTCTATTTTATTTTATATATTTATTTTTGTTTTTAATTCTTTTAAATTTCATGTTTAAACCTTATTTTATCTTAATTTTTGTATCTAGTTAAATTGGTTAATGTTTTTTTAACAAGGTCCTCTATGCAATGTTTGTTAAGTGTTGACCCGATAAAAATATATCTTATATATATATATATATATATATATAGTGTTTGGATTCGGTGGGTAAATGTTTTGCGAGTTTAAATTTGTAAATATGTTAAAAGTTTGGGGGTTGAGAGTGTAAAATCGTTTATAACTCGAGATGTTTTGACCCTATCGCGAGATAGGCTGACCCTATAAAATAGGGTCAAACGAAAATATATTTTACTTCATTCACTCATAACCTTATCCAAAACTTTTTATCTCTCTACCTTTTCATCTCCTCCCACCGCCTTCAAATTTCTTCAAGATCTACAAGATTTCAAACAAAAACTCAAAATCTGCTTCTTATCACACTTTAATCATCAACAAACATGGATTTATTCTCTGTGGTAAAGCTTTTACATGTTTTAATTCATACTTTGTTTTCTGGACTCAAGAACAGTTCTTGACGGAACTGTTCGCGTCCGATTGAGTGTCTAAACGCTGTTCTTCGTTGGATTTGTTGTTATAATATTGTTTGCGATATCATAGGACCCTATGTGTTGGTTTAATCGAGTTTTATTATGTTCTGTGTAGATTTTGATATTTTCGGGTTCTTCAGTCATATTTTAGGTTTATAAACTCAGAAAAAGGGTTTGAATGTGGGAAAAAGTTGCTCAGATCTTCATATCGGATGAGCATGAACCCAGAAAGGTGTTTAAAGTTTGAGTTTATAAAGTTATGGAAAGTTGATATGTTTATTCGAATGGACTGATATATGTATTTGAATGAATGTTTGATTCAAACGGTCTTGTATATTTCAATGAGAATTTGAATGGAATGAATTGATGTGTGGAGAATATGTGAAGGACTGAGGATTCAAATGGCTATTCGAATCGAATGGCTATTCAAATGTTCGAAAATTAACATGTATCATGTAATCTAATGAACATTTGATTTGAATGGACCAATCTTAGAAATTCCCAACGACAATCTATTCGAATGACCATTCGAATAGAAGAAGAAACCTCCTGAAAGACTAAGTCATGAATATTCGAATCTTCCTTGATTAAAGAATTGGAGTTGCAAAAGTTTAAAGGATTCTAATCAAATAAGAAATGTATTCGAATGTTCTATACTTGTGAAATTTCTAAACTAGTTTAGATTAGATTATACTTAATCTTTAAAGAGTTATTCTTATCTGATTCGATTCGAATACTCATGCCTTAGTGTTTTCTGTAATATTTTCATTCCCATTCGTTTCGAACACTTTGTACTAAGACATTTTTCTCTTTATAAGTTCAAGTTTTATATATAACTTTGTAAAGTTTTGATTTACTTTTAGTCCACTGTTTGTATATTATTGTTATATTTTTACTCAATTATCAACACTAATATTCCTTTTGTATCTATAGGGTTATAATAGCTATTGCTCCTTGGACAAGAAAGAGAAAGTATAAAGTATTTATTTCAATGATCAAGAGATTACAAGAGTACGTGTCCACTATTTTATGCTATCTCTGCTGATCCTGAAGTTCATTATTAATGGGTAGAACAGTTTTGGACCAAGCAAGATCAAAGAAGGGTATTTCTAGAATCACTTCAGAGATAGATGGGCTAAGGGTGACAGTTAATGATGAAGTTATTCGACAAGCTCTACAAATCAAAGACAATGCAAATGATCCTTTCACTACCTTTAGCAAGGAAAAGATCAGTGAGTTCTTGAAGGTATTGGATATGATGTGAAATGGTCCACTTGTGAGAAGAAGCATCTGTGTATGTATTGGAAGCTTCTGTTTCATATGGTGGCAAACTGTTTATCTTCTCAAAAGGGTGGATTTGATAAGCTCAATGCTGATTGGACCAAACCTAAACCCAAATCAAAGACCCCATCCCTTAGAGACGAACCCATCACCTCTCCTAAGATCTCACCAACCCGATTAAATGAACCTATACCTTCAACGTTTGAAGACATTCCTATGACCACCCAAGCCGAAACATTTACCTCACCTAGAACCACCGTACCCGTTAACTCACCAACTTACCTATTCACCTCACCAATTGGAGACACTTCATTCTGGTCCTCTACCTTCACAACATCTATTCAAACTCAAACTACAACATCCACCATAGAAGCCACAATCACACCAATCAGCCTACCCTTAACCATAACCACATCATTCCCAACCTTATCCCTAACCATACCAATACAAACCACACCACATTCAACCATCTCAACCACACCTCCCTCAGCCCATAAGAGACCTATCATAGCTGCTACTCCCATCTCAAGTGGTAAATCAAAGAAGTCGCCAGTGTTCTGAGATCCTATCCTTGATAGGATTAAGGCATTGGAGGATGAAAATGAAAAACGTGTCAAGCGAGAGCCCATGTTGATCAAATTCCTCAAAGATTAACAAGCTATAAATCAAGAAGTCACCCGACAATGTGACGCTCTAGCTGATATTGGCAGTCTTGCAAGAACAACGTGATTTAGACCAAGCCCGAATTACAAGTCAAAGGGAATGGATTGATATATTGAAGCATAGAATCAACAATCAGCAAGAGTTGATCAATCGCAACTCGCTGAGAAATGATGATCGACATGATGGGATTGAAAGGCTTGAGTCAAGGGTATAAAAACTAGAGACTGATCTTCCCTCTTCCTCTACATTTGCAAGTGAATTCAGAAAGGAACTTGATTCCACTCTTGATAAAGTTTGGATTGACTTTGAGCGTCTAGGCTCAAGAGTAAGTGGATTGGAAGGCGGGACAAACAGAGATGTAGACCGTTTAATGGGTGAGAGAGTAAAGCTTTGTGATTTGATTAAGCAGCTAGAAGGACAAATGGAGGATCAACACGAATCACAAGGTCGCATAAATGAGTCGTTGGTGAACCGCTACCTTGTATTTATGGAGTTAATGCGATTAATAGATGAAGATGTGGAGAATCTAAGAATGCATATTATGGAGACTTTTCGTGGGTGAGAGCTAATGAACCAAGGACCAAGCAGAACAACAGACGACAAACTGTTCTTGCTAATCTGGTCACTGATGTCGACGACAAACTGTTCTTGCTAATCTGGTCACCGATGGAGAGAGGGTCAGAGCTCTAGGAAACATTCATGGATTCCTATACACGGGAGAGCCCAGAAAGGATGCTGGTGAAGGAGGTTCTGGTGCAAAGGTTGTTGATGATGAGCGTGTTGCTATTGTTGGAATGGTTGTGGGCACTGAACCTGTAGTTACTACTGCTGCTACTTCAGGGCAGTTCAGTTCTACAAGTTTACCACTTGTTGCACCTACCACTAGTGCACATGTTAGTGCTGTGTTTACAACCGCATTTGTTGCTTATAGTCCACCACAACAAGTAGCTCAAGGTGGTGGTGGTGATGATGGCGATGACGATGAGGATGATGAGACTGATGATGAAAATGATAATGGTGATGACAATGTTGGTGACAACGATGATGATGAGGAAAATGGTGATGAACAGAATGATGATGACCAAGAGTATGATAGCTTTGATGAACCTTGTGGTTGAAATGGTGGTAGTAGTGGTGATGGTAGTGGTGGTGGTAATGCCTCTGGTGAAAATAAGGCGAGTGAGGATGAACCGCCAAAAGAGGAATAAAAGACCTTTGAAACTGACACTACTGTCGAGGCTGAAATAGCCTCTTTATGTAACATCCCAACATTTCAAGTAATAATAATATTTTATATTATTTCTTATGATACACGATTTCGTATGATTCGTCGAAGAAATAATAAAATATTAAAGAAAAAATAAGTAGGCCAATTAAAAGAAATTAATCATGGACCAAAGAGGAAAGGTGGGCTTTAGGTCCATCAGCTTAAGGAAGTATAAATACCCCCCTTAGACCCTAAATCTTTCCATTAAAATCCATCTTATCCATATTAATCCTTTCACACTCAAGTTACACACACATAAACATCCCCTTTTCGGCCGCAAGAGAAAAAGTAAGATCCAAGATCAAACCAAGCTAAATCCGGGTAGATCCTTAATACACAAGCAAGATACAAGATTAATACTTCATAACAAGATAGCCGTGACCAATTAACCGTATAAAGGTATGTCCTTGATCTTAAAGGTTACGCTTTTATGAACGAATAACCATGAAACTCAAACCTAGAGTAGATGGGGTCTAGATGAATCATAAAGTTGCAAACTTGATGGTTAGAATGGACCTAAAAACGTTATGGTTAAGAACGGTTCATCAAGAAAACCCTAGATCTAACTTAGTGGACGTTTTCATGCATAAAGGCTCAAGCTTTATTCTAGAAACGGGTTAGGTCTTGGCACTAGGGTGATAACGAACGTAAAACGGTTAAGGAGGTTGGGATTTAGGTGATTAAAAGGGAATACATGGGCCGTTAACCATTATTGAGCTTAAAATGTATTTTAAGAATAATATGAATTGGAAGCATCAGGCCTGGGGTTGTTGGTCCAAGCGGAGGGTTCTCGGTCCAAGCTGAGGGTTCTCGGCCAGGACTGAGGGTTCTCAGCCAAAACTGAAGGTTCTCGTCCATTGAGTTCTCAGCCATAGTGTTCTCGGTCAACATATGAGTTCTTAGTCAAACCTCATATGCTCTCTGTCTTGAGGTTCTCGGCCATTCCAGTCTCTGTTGACTTTGGGCCTAGCCATTTGGGCCTAGGTGCCATGATAAAAAGTGAGCCTGATTTAACTAAGCCCACATCGTGCTAAGCCCATATCAAACTTAAACCAGACTAGCCCAACTTAGAAAATGTGAAAGTTAACTAAAATACCAACTTAAATAATTGTAAGGTTAATTAACAAAGATATATATTTAAGTTAGCCGTGCTCAGTTAAGGAAAGGGATAACAATTAACGGCGAACGCAACAGGATCCAGGTGAGTTTCTAGCCCCACTTCCTTGTTATGTTTTCGGGGTTGTGTGCATACTTGATGTGACTAGTTAATACACTTACCTTAAGTGGTAAGTGTATGCTTATTATGATATATGTGTTGATATAAAAGAATGCTTGACGGTACGTAAATGATATTCAGATATTGCATGTACTGTCAGGAGTTAGATGATATAATTGTTTATATATATGTTGTATGTATGAAGAATGTACATTATAGAATATAAGTATGACAGAAAGTATGTAAAATATATAAATGAAAAGGAATTGACGGCTATGAAAGGAATTGACGGATATGAAGGAATTGACGGTAAAGGGTGGCAGACCCTAATAATATCTGTGAAGAAGGGTGACAGACCCTAATAATATATGTGAAGAAGGGTGGCAGACCCTAATAATATATGTGAAGAAGGGTGGCAGACCCTAATAATATCTATGAAGAAGGGTGGTAGACTCTAATAATTTCTGTGAGGATAGGGCGAAAGGCTCTTTAAAACATAGAAGTATGTATATAAAGAATGAATAAAATATGAAGTCTGAAAGAAATAAAGTATAAGAGTAAGAATGAAAGTATATACTTACGTATATATGAAAGAAAGTAAAGAAGGACAAGTATGTAATATAAGAATGTATTGTATGTTGATTGTATTAACTAGAACTCACTCAGCATAGCTGACTTTTTGTATGCACGCAGGTGAGTAGGATGAGGCAGCTCGCTTGAGTGGAACGCGTGGCATTGAATAAGAGGATGGCATCGGAAGACCCAAGTTGTGTTATGTTTTAAGTACTTAGTTTTTGAAAGACAAGTTGTTTGTTAAGACAAGTTATGGATTTAAGTAATCTTTTATGAAAGTTTTTATATTCCGCGAAAGTTTTTATTAACTCTGATTACTAGAACTATGTGAATGACTAAATCCAACGTCCAAATGTGAGGTACCGGTAACGTGGCCTAACAAGTTGGTATCAGAGCAAAGTTCGAGAGATTTAAGCATCCTACATGCTTAAACTCGAATAGAGAATGGGATTTAAGTAAGAAAAGAAAGAAGATGCCAGTTCAAGAAAGCCATGTGTCGCTCAAGCAAGCTCAGCAAAGGTAAGATGATGATTAAATTATGTATGTTGAATGATAAAGAAAGGATATGTGAACGATAGGGATAGGATTAATTGATTGCTTTGATTGACTAACTGTTTAAAGTTGAACCAGCACAAATAGACTCATAAAGGGAAGTGTATAGGACACGGAAAGTAACGTGATCAGCTAATCACAACTGGCCACTGTTATTATCTGTTAGCCTTACTATCCTTGTACTAAATAGTTCCTTGAGTGATGACGTTTGTGTTTTCCTTTCCAGAATACGGTGGCTGGATCTATGGCAGTTGTTGGAGCAGGAGGCCGCACTGGACGTCGTGGCAGGCCTCGTCGTGCCCAACAACCTTCGGTTGAAACAGCTTCCAACACCGGAGATGAAGGAAGCGCAGCTGAAGGAGATCTGAACAACAATGAAGGGGTTCAACTCGATCCCTTAATCCAAGCGGCTATTGTTCAAGCAGTAGCCACTGCAGTGAAGAACTTGAACCCAGAGGGGTCTTCTGGAGGCCGCGAAAGAACTGCTGAAGGAGCGGGAGGAGGCGATAGGAAAGATGATGAAGGAGAGAGGGAGGCTTTGAGTATGGTAAGGTCTGTGAAGGTTGATAATAAGAAAAGGGGCCAAGGTGGGTGCAACTATAAGTCCTTCAAGGGATGCGACCCGCCGAAGCTGTCTGGTTGGGTGACGCAATCGCTACTCTTCAATGGATAACCACTATGGACAAGGTTATCCGCATTAGCGAGTGTCGTCCCGATCAAGCTGTAAGTTATGCCACCCAATCGTTTGGAGATGAGGCGATGTATTGGTGGGAAACGATTGAGCAAAGAAGGAGTCGAGAGGAAACAAAGGCTATGAGGTGGGAGGATCTGAAAGAACTGGTTATGAAGAAATTTAGTGCTGACGCCGAGGTTGAGAGGGCGGAGACGAGGTTCCTAAACTTGAAAGCTGGGTCGATGACACATCGTGAGTACATCACCGAGTTCAATAGAATGTCTAGGTTGGTGCATGATATGGTCAACACTGAGGCTAAGAGAATTGCTACGTGAGGGGTTGCCACAGGAAGTTCTCATGCTGGTCAGGGGAATAAACCTGCTACTTTTGACTCTGTTGTCGAACTCGCAGAGATGGTTTATAAGGATCTGGCTACGGACGATGTTGTGGTGGGGGAAGAAAAGAAAGACAATTAAAAAGTGGGTCGCTCCTGTTAAACGACCCGGTACCAAGTTGTGGAACTCAAAAGATAAGAAACCGAAGGTGTGGGAGAAAAGGTCATGAAAAACTTGTGGCAAGGCCCACGGTGGTGAGTGCAGATGGGGTAAAGGTTCTGACAATTGTTATAAATGTGGGAAGATGCATGCTGGGGAATGCAGAGTTGGGACGAATACTTGCTATAAGTGTGGAAAGGCCAGTCATTATGCTCATGAGTGCAGTGCTAAGCCCGCATGTTAAAAGTGCGGTAAGACAAGTCACTTTGCTAGGGAATGCACCAAGGGCGAAGCTGGAGGGAGTGTAAAGAAGGATGCTAAACCAACAAGGCCAAAGACCAGAGCCTACATGCTGACTCAAGAACAAGCTAATCAGATTCCCAATGTCGTCACAGGTACGTTTCTAGTAAACGGTATTTCCGCTTCAGTATTATTTGATTCGGGTGCGAACAAAAGTTTCGTAGCCACGCCCTTTAGTAAATTAGCTAAAATGAAATGTTACCGAGTGTCTGAATCTTTTATACTAGAAACCGCTAGTGACACTTCGGTTAAAATACTGAAAATGGTTAAGGACTGTAAGATAGAGTTAGAGGGACATGAGTTCCCTGTTACCCTGTATGTTATGGCCTTAGGAGGGTTTGATGTGGCTTTGGGAATGGATTGGTTGTCTGAGTACGAAGCTCAGATAGTGTGTAAGAGTAGGATGACAAGGTTAAAGTCCTTGGATGGTAGTGCGGTGACGGTTTATGGTGACAAGTAAAGTTTTGGGCTTAATGTCATTTCGATGATAAAAGCCGAGGGACTGTTAAGGCGAGGGTGCGGTGCCTACCTGGCATATGTTTTCAACACTACGGCCGAGATGAAAGAAATGAAAGATGTTTCTATCGTGTGCGACTACCCAGAAGTTTTCCCAGAGGATCTTCCGGGGTTGCCACCGGAGCGAGAGATAGAATTCCAGATAGATTTAGTACCAGAAGCCCAACCCGTCGCAAAAGCGCCCTACTGTCTAGATCCATCCGAAATGAAAGAATTGATGTCCCAACTGCAAGAACTCCTCGACAAGGGTTTTATTAGACCAAGTGTTTCCCCATGGGGGCGCCAGTGCTATTTGTGAAGAAGAAGGATGGAAGTATGAGAATGTGCATATACTATCGCGAGTTGATTAAGCTTACGGTGAAGAATAGATACCCGTTTCCAAGGATTGATGATCTGTTCAACCAACTGCAAGGCTCAAGTTGGTTCTCACGAATAGATCTCAGATCAGGCTATCATTAGTTAAAAGTGAAGGAGGCAGACATCCCTAAAACAGCGTTTCGGATGCGGTATGGACACTACAAGTTCCTCGTAATGTCATTCGGTCTAACGAATGCTCCCGTAGAATTTATGGACATGATGAACAGGGTTTGTCGGCCGATGTTAGATAAATCAATTATCGTCATCATAGATGATATATTAATCTATTTGAAGAATGAATCTGATCATGCTGAACATTTGAGAGAGGTATTGGAGACTCTAAAGAAAGAGAAGTTGTACGCTAAGTTTTCGAAATGCGCGTTCTGGTTAAGAGAGGTGCAATTTCTTAGACACTTTATAAATCCTGAAGGAATTATGGTGGACCTAGCTAAATTTGAGGCGATAACTCCGCATAATTCGACTGATATACGAAGCTTCCTAGGGTTAGCTGGCTACTATAGGAGATTCATCGAAGGTTTCTCCAAGATAGCCGCACCGTTGACCGGCATGACCCGAAAGTCGATAGTATTCAGTTGGGGTAAGCTTCAAGAAGAAGCTTTTGAGGAACTAAAGAAAAGGCTTTCGCAAGCTCCAATCCTTGCTTTGCCCGATGGTGACAAGGATTTGGTTGTTTGTACTGATGCTTCGTATCGTGGGTTAGGTTGCGTATTGATGCAACAATGGAAGGTGATAGCTTACGCGTCTAGACAGTTGAAAGTTCACGAGAGTACTTACCCGACACATGAATTAGAACTAGCAGCAGTAGTGCACGCTCTCAAGATATGGAGACATTATCTGTATGGTACTAAGTGTACTATTTACACGGATCATGAGAGTTTAAAGTACTTCTTCGAGCAGAAAGAGCTGAACATGAGGCAGAGAAGATGGTTGGAGTTGATAAAGGATTACGACAGCGATATTAAGTACTATCCTGGTAAAGCTAATGTGGTCGCTGACGCGCTAAGTCGTAAGAACGAGGAAGTCATTGCAACAGTAAAGTCATACCAGCTGATTATGAATTCAAGTCTTTTTGAAGAAATCATCAAAGTACAGTCAAAGGTGTTAGTAGATGAAGGGTTAGTGAAGAAAGAGAGAGTTTATGGCCAGCAAGATGAGTTGATGGAAAATACTCAAGGCGTTAAGACTAGATTTTACCGCATGTGGATCCCACGCCATGGAGATCTTAGGGGTCGAATCTTAGATGAAGATCATAAGTCAAGATACTCGATTCACCCAGGATCCAACAAGATGTACCAAGATTTGAAAAGAGACTACTGGTGGCCAGGAATGAAAAACGATGTAGTGGATTATGTTAGTAAGTACTTAACTTGTTTACAAGTCAAAGCCGAACATTAGAAGCCTTATGGGAAAATGCAACCGCTTGAGATACCTGAATGGAAATGGGAACACATCACCATGGATTTCATAACTAAGCTACCTCGTACAGCTAAGCAACATGATAACATCTGGGTGATTGTGGACCGTTTGACCAAGAGTGCTCACTTTCTGCCCTTCAATGAATCTCCTATAGTAGCCAGCTAACCCTAGGAAGCTTCGTATATCAGTCGGATTATGCGGAGTCTTCCAATTCGTTATCTCCTCAAATTTAGCTGGGTCCACCATATTCCTTTAGGATTAATCACGTGTCTAAGAAATTGCACTTCTCGCAACCAGAACGCGCATTTCGAAAACTTAGCATACAGCTTCTCTTTCTTCAGAGTCTCCAATACTTCTCGCAGATGCTCAGCATGATCAGACTCGCTTTTGGAATAAATCAATATATCGTCGATGAAGACAATAACCGACTTATCCAACATTGGCCGACACACCCTATTCATCATATCCATAAATGCTGCGGGAGCATTCGTTAGACCGAATGACATTACGAGGAACTCGTAGTGTCCATACCGCGTCCGAAGCGCTGTTTTAGGGATGTTTGCCTCTTTCACTTTCAACTGATGATAGCCTGATCTGAGATCTATTCGTGAGAACCAACTTGACCCTTGCAGTTGGTCAAACAGATCGTCAATCCTTGGCAAAGGATATCTATTCTTTACCGTAAGCTTGTTCAACTCGCGATAGTCTATGCACATTCTCATACTTCCATATTTCTTCTTTACGAACAACACTGGCGCGCCCCAAGGGGTTACGCTTGGTCTTAGGAAACCTTTGTCGAGGAGTTCCTGCAATTGGGAAATCAATTCTTTCATCTCAGACGGCGCTATACGGTAAGGTGCTTTCGTGACGGGCTAGGCTCCTGGTATTAAATCTACCTGGAATTCTATCTCACGTTCCGGTGGTATCCCCGGAAGATCCTCAGGGAATACTTCTGGGTAATCGCGCACAATAGGAACATCTTTCATTTCTTTCGTCTCGGCCGTAGCGTTGACAACATACGCCAGGTAGGCACCGCACACTCGCCTTAACAAACCCTCGGCTTTCATCATTGAAATGACGTTAAACCCTGAACTTTCCTTATTACCGTAAACCGTCACCGCGCTACCATCTAAAGACCTTAGCTTTATTATTCTACTCTTACATACTATCTGAGCTTCGTAATCAGATAACCAATCCATTCCCAAGACGACATCAAACCCTCCTAAGGTCATAACATACAAAGTAACAGGGAACTCATGTCCCTCTAATTCTATCTTACAATTCTTAACCATTTTCATTATTTTCACCGAGGTGTCACTAGCAGTTTCTATTATGAAGGTTTCAGACACTCGGAAACATTTCATTTTAGCTAGTTTACTAAATGTCGTAGCTACAAAACTTCTATACGCACCCGAATCAAATAATACTGAAGCAGAAATACCATTTACTAGGAACGTACCGGTCACAACATCAGGAATCTGCCTAGCTTGTTCCTGGGTCAGCATGTAGGCTCTAGTTCTCGGCCTCGCTTGATCAGCATCTTTCTTCTCACACCCTCCCGCTTCACCACTCGTACAAGTCCTAGCCAAGTGACCTGTATGTCCGCACTTATAACACGCGGGCTTTGCATTGCAATCTTGGGCAAAGTGCCCCATCTTACCACATTTGTAGCAGACATTTGAACCTGATCTACACTCCCCACCATGGGACTTCCCACACTTGCGGCACACCTCAGACCCAGTGTCCCACTTGCACTCACCACTGTGCATCTTTCCGCACGTCCTACATGACATTTTCTCCCACACTCTCGGTTGCTTGTTCTTGGGATTCCACATCTGAGTACCAGGTCATTTGGCAGGCACGACCCACTTCTTCTCCTTCTTCTCATCCATAGCCACCTCATCTGTCAAGTCCTCATAAACCGTTTTCGCGAGCCCCACAGCAGAATCAAAAGTACCTGGTCTACCAGCCTTGACCAAGACACGAACATTATGTGGCAGTCCCTTGAGGTAGCATTTGATCCACTTGGCCTCGGTGCTCACCATGTCTGTCACCAACCTTGACAGACAGTTGAATTCGGTGAGGTATTCTCGTTGCATCATCTTACCCACCTTCAGACTCAAGAACTTCATCTCAACCTTCTCTATCTCTGCATCAGCATAGAATCATTTCATCACTAACTCCTTCAGATCGTCCCATCTCAATGCCTTGATCTCTTCTCGACTCTTCCTTTGATCAACTGTCTCCCACCAGTACATCGCCTCCTCACCGAATTATTGGGTAGCATACCCCACAGCTTGGTCGGGACGGCATTCGCTAATTCGGATAATTTTTCCATCACAGTTATCCATTGGAGAGTAGCGATTGCGTCTTCCAACCCAGTTAGCTTTGGTGGATCACAGCCGTTGAATGACTTATTGTTGCATCCACCACGGCCCCTTTTCCTATCATCAACCTTTACCGACTTAACCACACTTGATTCCTCCTTCTCCTCCTCATCCTCCTTTTTACTCTTTTCCCCCGACTTCTCAGCAGACTTTTCAGGGTTCCAGTTCTTCCCAGCAGCTGCTACCGCCTGAGCAATGGCAGCTTGAACGGCAGGGTCAAGTTGATACCCTTCGTTGTTACTCGGATTTCCACCGGCTGCACTTCCTTCGCCTTCATTGTTAGTAGCAGCATCTACTGACGGCTCTCAGGCAACACGTGGCCTACCATGACGTCTTGTACGCCCTCCTTTTCCAGCAGCTTTCTTAGCTCCAGCCATTCGTATTCTATAAGGAAACACAAACGTCATCACTTAAGGAACCATTTAGTACAAGGATAGTAAGGCTAACAGGTAATAACAGTGGCCAGCTGTGATTAGCTGATCACGTTACTTTCCGTGTCCTATACACTTCCTCTTATGAGTCTATTTGTGCTAGTTCTATTTCTAACAGTTAGACAATCAAACAGTTCATATCATCACATACCCTATCCCTAGCAATTAAGCTAGCATTCATACATTCTTTCTTTATTTAGCTACTACGCAAACATTTATTCATCATTCCACTTTACATGTGAATTTAATCACATACTTTACCATTACTTAGCTTGCTTGAGTGACACATGGCATTCTCGTACTGGCATCTTCTTTCTTTTCTTACTTTAATCCCATTCTCTGTTCGAGTCTAAACATGTAGGATGCTTAAATCTCTCGAACTTTGCTCTGATACCAACTTGTAAGGCCCCGTTATCGGTGCCTCACTTTAACGTTGGATTTACTCATAAACGCAGTTCATAATATAAGAGTTAAAAAAAACATCCGCGGAATATTAAAACATTTAAACCATTATATTACATAACCATGTTTTCTTGTCTTAATGGGCATTCAAATTAGTTAAACATAAAACATTGTCTTTTAGAACATCATAACATAACACTTCATTGAGATGCCAGTGTCTTCAAATCCATGCCATGTGCCTCCCCTCAAGCAAGTTGCCACATTCTACTCACCCGCGTGCATACTAAAAGTCAGCTACGCTGAGTGAGTTCTAGTTAATCAATCGACAGACCATACGTTCACATACTGACATATGCACCCGAAGGTACATACTTCATATTTACTTACACACTTACATACATACGTACTTCCATTCTTTCCTTCATACCTACATACATACTTTCACTCACACATATACGTTTTAAAGAGCATTCCGCCCTATAACCTTCGCCGATGTTATTAGGGTCGGTTCCCTACATTCTCCGATAGTATTAGGGTCGTTTCCCTTTATTCGCTGATACTGTTAGGGTCGGTTCCCTACATTCGTACTACTATAACATACCTGTTATTTACATACCTTCCTTGATAATATGTGCAATCTCCAAAGAGCGTTCACGTACCATCAACATATCATACATACATTGTTCATACATCATTTATATATTCAAACATACATCATTCATACATCACACATATCAATCATACCTTTAACTACCACTTGACGGCACGTGCAATATCCAAAGATCGTTCACACACCGTCAAGCAATCATCATACATAAATCATACAAGGCATACACTTATCACGTAAGGTATGTGTATTAACTATAACATCGAGTATGCACACAGCCCCGATAACATAACAAGGAAGTGGGGCTAGAAACTTACCTCAATTCGGTTGCGTTCACCGTTTACGATTATTCTCTTCTTGAGTTGTGCACGACTAACTGTATAATAATTATACGTATCAATAAACTATCAGTACTGCTTTAACACATTTTCCATTAGGATTTTGAATCATTAAATAATTTGCTACTTAAAGTCCAAGGGCTTCTTTGTAATTGAATCATTCTTTTCTAAGTCCAGGGACTGTTATTGTCATTCCGTTAAACTTCTAATTCGTTACTCGTTCATAACGAATTGGCTTATCTTAGCGAACTGGTTCCTATAACGAATTGAACCCTTTAACGAACTGGACTCCTTAAGGAATCAGTCCATATAGCGAAACGGTCCAAGTAGCGAATTGGACCTTCTAATTCGTTATTTCTTTTAACGAACTAACTATCACGAATCAAGGGTAATTCGTTACCCTTTCCCTTAATGAATCAGACACGAACTAGAGCTAGTTCGTTATGCCCCATTATACGAATCAACTAACGAATCGCCTTTTAATTCGTTAGGTTTCCATAGCGAATTAGGGTTAGGTCAGGGAATGTCAGAACATTCCCTGACATTCTTACATCGTATTCCCCTTTTCCGGTGCCGCCTTTCCGGCGCCGTTGCCGGAAAATCGCGGATTCGCCGGAAAAACAAGTTTTAACTCGTTTTTCACCGTTTTTCGTCCCGTTCGATCCAGATCTGAGCTAGGGTGATCCCTAAGCTCATCTTAGGTTCGGTTTATACCCGATTCCACCAGGATCTCGCGACTTAAATGGTTTAACGGTGTCGGCTCGTCGTTTCGTGACCATAACTAATGGGTTTAAGCTCATACAACAATATACTATCATACCTTGGGTCGGGATTGGTTTCCTTGGTGATTTCGGCTAGAGAGAGAGAAGAGAGAGAGAGAGAGAGAGCTTTAGTGTGTGTTTTTGGGAGGTGTAAGGGATATGTGTAAATGAGGGATTAAATGGTGATTATGATTTATATATTTAGGGATCATGGGCTTAAGCCTATGGTCTTTCCTTCTTTCATTTCATAACCCAAGTCCATAACCCATATCCATTTAACCCAACACTAACCCAACTCATTTTCTAGTTATCTAAACCGATAACGACCCACTATAAAAGAGACAAAATTTATTTTATAATATAACCAAAAGTAGGATGTTACAAGTCTTCCCTCCTTAAAGAGGTTTCGTCCCCAAAACCTAACTATTACATAAACAAACTTGGGTAAAACTTGCGCATCTCATCCTCATCTTCCCAAGTGGCTTCTGATCCTTTCTGATGCTTCCATATCACTTTCACCAAGGGTATAACTTTGTGACGAAGTTGCTTCTCTTTGCGATCAGCAATCCCTATCGGTTGCTCAATGTAGTTCAGCTGTTCATTAACCTCAATGTCCATCAATGGTACGTGAGACGTGCCATCAGCTAGACACTTCCTTAGATGAGAAACATGGAAGGTTGAATGAATTCCTTCTAATTCACCGGGTAAATCCAGCTTATAAGCTACTTCCCCCACACGATCTAAAATCTTAAACGGTCCAATGTACCTCGGACTCAACTTTCCTCTCTTCCTAAAACGAATAATTCCTTTCCAAGGCGAGACCTTGAGCATCACATTGTCACCAATGTTAAACTCAATCGGTCGTCGCCGCTTATCGGCATGCGAATTCTGTCTGTCTTGAGCAGCTTTCATTTTTGCTTTGATCTGATCGAACTTCGAAGAGGTTTCTTGCAAAACTTCTAGGCTTCCCATCTCCTTCTGACAAATCTCTCCCCAGCATACTAGAGTTCTACGGCTTCTTCCATATAACATCTCGAATGGTGGCATACCAATACTTGAATGGTAGCTGTTGTTATAAGAGAACTCTGCCAGATGTAGATGATTATCCCAACTTCAACCAAAGTCTAAACCACAAGCAAGTAGCATATCCTCAAGGGTTTGGATCGTCCTTTCAGACTGTCCATCCGTTTGAGGATGATACGTCGTACTGATGTTCAAACTCGTTCCCATGGCTTCATGGAACTTCTTCCAAAACCACAAAGTAAAACGAGTATCTCTATCATACACGATCGATAACGGCACTCCATGCTTATATACAACCTCTTTAATGAACAAGCTTGCTAACGTCTCTGACGAGATAGCATCTCGTATAGGCAGAAAGTGAGCACTTTTGGTCAAACGGTCCACAACCACCCAGATGGTATCATGATGCTTAGCTGTACGAGGTAGCTTAGTTATGAAATCCATGGTGATGTGTTCCCATTTCCATTCTGGTATCTCTCAAGGTTTCATCTTCCCATAAGGCTTCTGATGCTCAACCTTGACTTGTAAACAAGTTAAGCACCTACTGAAATAATCTACCACATCATTCTTCATTCCTGGCCACCAATAGTCTCTTTTCAGATCTTGGTACATCTTCGTAGCTCCTGGATGAATCGAATATCTTGACTTATGAGCTTCATCTAAGATTCAACCTCTGAGATCTCCATGGCGTGGAATCCACATGCGGTCAAACCTAGTCTTAACACGATGCGTGTTTTCCATCAACTCGTCTTGCTGACCGAAAATCCTTTCTTTCTTTACTAGCCCTTCATCTACCAGCACTTATGCCTGCACTTTGACGATTTCTTCAAAAAGACTTGAATTCATAATTAATTGGTATGACTTCACTGTTGCAATGACTTCCTCATTCTTACGGCTTAGCGAATCGGCGACCACACTAGCTTTACCAGGGTAGTACTTAATGTCGCAGTCGTAATCCTTTATCAGTTCTAACCATCTTCTCTGTCTCATGTTCAGCTCTTTCTGTTCGAAAAAGTACTTTAAACTCTTATGGTCCGTGTAAATGGTACACTTAGTACCATACAGATAGTGTCTCCATTTCTTGAGAGCATGCACTACAGCTGCTAGCTCCAAATCATGCGTTGGATAAGTACTCTCATGGACTTTCAACTGTCTGGACGCGTAAGCTATCATCTTTCCTCGTTACATCAACACGCAACCTAACCCACGATGCGAAGCATCAGTACAAACAACCAAATCCTCGTCACCATCGAGTAAAACAAGGAGTGGAGCTTGCATGAGTCTTTTCTTTAACTCCTGAAAAGCTTCTTCTTGAAACTTACCCCAACTGAATACTATTGACTTTCGGGTCATGCCGGTCAACGGTGTGGCTATCTTGGAGAAACCTTTGATGAATCTCCTATAGTAGCCAGCTAACCCTAGGAAGCTTCGTATATCAGTCGGATTCTGTGGAGTTTTCCAATTAGTTATCGCTTCAATCTTAGTTAGGTCCACGGTAATCCCTTCAGGATTAATCACGTGACCTAGTGATGAATCGTTGTTTTACTTTAATAGGAGGTTTTAATTATTTTGGGGTTAATTTTCTTCAAACTTCTTATAAAATATAAATACTTATATATATAATATAGGTGACCAAGAAAAGAGATTCTAAATGATTTGTTTAATTATGCGAAGGTTACCATCTAAGATCAAGAATCCACTTCATTTTAGCATTGATAAATAATATTTAAACATGTGGTAAACCTGCCATAATAATATATGATAGATAGATACTTAAACCTTAAGTGAGTATCTTTGGCACTAAGGAGATAGCATGCGCATTTTAAAGTCCACCCTTTCCTAATGTCATGCCATCTCAATGATGTTAATTTAAGTTGGCAAGTAGTTTCGTAAAGTAGAAAGATTAGGATTGACTTCGATTTCTCAAATACCAATTCTAACAACTTCGGGTGGTTGTAGTTTAGTCACACAACCTCACTTGGTTGATTTATGTAGGTTATAATTACACATTCCATTAACATATGATTTCTTTAACTAATTTGATATCCTAAGCAAAGCTATTTTCGGATTACCAAGGTTTAGAAAAATACATCATAACTTATATCTCATCATTTCTATATACAATATAAGGATCCATGTTTCGATAATGTATCAAAGTATTTCTATCTTTCAAGAATATGAATCGATCATGAACGATTGCCAATGGAATTGACAACCACCAACTTTGAATTAGTGATTTAAGATGGTGAAACATTTCTCATCAAAAGATAATTGTAATATAACCATGTACTTTACTAGACTACACCACATATTTTATATAATTATTAAGTAAAACAAAGCTTCTTCATAGATTTTAGATGGTAAAAGGAGTTTAGCTCATAATGAGCATGATGATAAACATTAAGACGAATGATAATAACAAATACATGATTAAACTTGGAACAATCTAACCAAATGTAGATGAATCTTCCTTCTTAATGATGATGATGATGGTTGATGGTGATGACCTCCAAACCTTCAAACTCTTCACTAGATCTTCAAAGTGAGTGTTAGTGTGTGTTTTTATAAGTGAAAACCGGAGAGAATTTTTTTCAAGGCACACCAAATGAGTGCAACATGAGCCACTATTTATAGGCAATCTGGATAGTGAGGCACGACCCCGTGCTTGATGAGCACACCCCTGTGCATTTTTATGACAAGTTCCAGATTTGTTTTGTCTTTTCTGTGACGTGGCCACGGCCCCGTGGTTGGTAGGCACGGCCCCGTGGTCTTAGTGACATGTGCTCAATTCTTCTTTGTCGTTTCTGAAAGGTAAGCATGGCCCCGTGCTTCCAAAAGCACGGCCCCGTTTCCAGCTGTTCACTATTTTGTCTTTTCTTGTAGATTTTTTTGTCTTTTCTGAAAAGTGACCAGAAGCACGTCCCCGTGCTTCCAAAAGCACAGCCCCATGTTTCCAAAAGCATAGCCCCTTATTTCCTGAAAGCACAACCCCATGTTTCCGGAAGCACAACCCATGTTTTGCTGTTTTCTTTGGTTTTCTTTGGTTTTTCTTTGTTTTTTCATTCGTTTCTTCGTTTGATGCTTGGATTCACCTGAAAATATATTTTAACATGATAAGTAGTTATTTTAACAATATTATACGATAGAAGTTGCAGTTTTTAAAGATTATTTGATGCTAAAAAGATGTATATTTTTATATACATCAAACATCCCCACACTTGAACCTTGCTTGTCCTCAAGCAAACTATTTATAAATATTCTCTGAAAATAGCAAGTTAGGACTATAGCTTAAACATCCCAAAAGAGTTCCAAGAAAATGGGAACAAAATAGCCAACCTTAAAACATAGGAATATATGTAGTGATGTATAAAAAGGTGATTTGTTTTTATGAGCTTCTGTTTATGCAAAATGTCACGTTCTCACAATGTTCACTCACACTCGGTTTTATATATGATAATATCTGTAATGTATGTATGTGAACACTCATAGCCAAAATGTGACATGTGATAAATAAGCTTGTAACAAGTTCAAATCTCCACCTTTGTGAAGGGTTGCATAGATCAGAAGGTAATATGGGTTTGTTTTGTGTGAGTAGGGATTTGGTATTTTGTGGTGGTTCAAGGGTTTAGGTTAATGAGGATGAGGACGGTAAATACAACTTTTGCTGTTTGTCGAGAGTCTTAAGATGTCTTCAACGATTAGCTCCTTTCTCCCAATTGCTAAACATTTTTTTTAAAAAACCCTAGTGACTCTTTTAAGGTCAGATCGTCAAGACCAGTTTTGTCGAGAATGTGGATCAGTTCTTCCTCAATCATGCTCTGAACATAACTCTCAACTCTAATGGATCGTTCGGCTTTGAGCCTAATAGCCCCCACCTTCATTAGTTTGGTATATTCATGTGAGACTGAGTTTGACTTTTTCTACATCTTCATTCGTGGGACCAGTTTCCGCAGCCTAAGCATCGTTCATATCTTTTTGCACTTCTTTTCATCGCGCTGTTGGAAACTCCACAAAATGGTGGCCTTTGTTCATCTTGGCGCCACTTTTTCCTCTCCTCATTGCTAAAGAGAAAAATTCTCTCCCTAAAATCTGGAGGCAACCTAGGTTTTGCTAAATGTATGCAGCAAAAGAAATTGAAATTGAACGAATGCCTTTCCGGTTCTTTATGGTCTGCCAGTAAAAGACCAGTGTTGTATTTTACCGGTGAGAGGGATAAAATGGTGTGATAGGGTTTTTGGGTTTTGTGATTTGGAGAATGGTTTGATGGGATTGTGATCATATTACCTTCTTACTTATACAACGCTTCGTGTGGTCTTGAAATGAATAATTGCGACAAGTTCTAATTCACACGAAACCTATGACTCACTCAAAGCTTCCGAAAAAATATTTGTATGGCATGAGGTTTATCTCACAGTAACGGAGGGATTGGGTATAAACGCCATATTTTGCATAAATTTGTTCTCACTATTACAAAACTTCTTTTTACTTTTTCACTTTTTTGGTTATAGTAGATTTGTAGTTGGTTATTTGCAAAAAATTTCTTGGATATGCTTTTGGTTTTGTTTTCAAAAATAGTCTTTGTTTTCTACAAAAAAATTTGTTATTAGAGAATCTTATAATTAGTTGAGCAAGCAATTGGTCAAGTAATTCCCCTCCCCACACTTGAATCTCACATTGTCCTCAATATGAAAAAGATTTATAAAAAGATTAATAATAAGATTCATATGAAGTATGGAGGGTAAAATGGAAAGGAACTTCCCTACGGGCCAACGAAATTTTGACAGAGCGTCCCTTGTTGTTCGTCCGTTTTCCTGTAGTGTACCTATATAAAAACTGCATACGACCAACAAGCATAATAATACTTAAACAAGCATAATAATACTTAAAATTATTATTATTATTATTATTATTATTATTATTATTATTATTATTATTATTATTATTATTATTATTATTATTTTATTTATTATATATTTTTAACCTTATTTCAATGCCTAGTTTAATCAGGGTCTTGGCCAGACCCTACTTCCAAAATGTTCATTGATCTGGGTGGAGGATAAGTACCTCCAAGACAGTCTCGAATGGTCCATCAATGTATGGTTTCAATCGATGTCCATTAACTTTGAACTTCTGGCCTTCAGAATTTGAAATCTCGACTGCCCCATAGTCAAAAACTGATTAAAATATGCGTGGACCTGTCCAACGAGATTTCAACTTTCCTGGGAAAAGACGTAAACGTGTGTTATATAATAGTACACGGTCGCCAACTTGAAATTTCTTGTTTCCTTTTAAATGGGCGTCGTGTAAACGCTTAGTCTTTTCTTTGTAAGACCAGGAATTTTCATATGCCAGTGCTCTTAGTTCTTCGAGCTCGTGAATTTGATCTTCTCGGTTTTTACTGGCGGACATTAAATCAAAATTCACTGCTCTCAGAGCCCAATACGCTTTGGGTTTTAGTTCTACGGGTAGATGACATGCCTTCCAATAAACAAGTTTGAATGGTGTTGTTCCTATGGGGGTTTTGTATGCCGTCCTGAGGGCCCATAAAGCGTCATCTAATTTTTCTGCCCAATTCTTGCGATTCATTCCTATAGTTCTTTCTAAAATCCTTTTAATTCCTCGATTCGAGACCTCTACTTGCCTACTAGTTTGGGGGTGATATGGTGTTGCCAGTCGGTGGTGAACCCCATACCGTGCTAAGACTTTGTCCATCAGAGCGTTACAGAAGTGGGTACCTCTGTCGCTGATTAGGGCTTTCGGAGTACCGAATCGTGAAAATAACTTTTTCAGAAATCGTACAACTACTCGAGCATCGTGAGTGGGAAGAGCTTGTGCTTCTATCCATTTACACACGTAGTCGACTACTACAAGGATGTACGTATTTCTGAATGAGTTAGGAAATGGGCCCATGAAATATATTCCGTATACATCAAAGAACTTACAAAATTGAATGCCTTTTTGAGCCATCTCATTTTTGGCTGAGATGTTTCCGGGTCTTTGACAAGCATCACATGCTTGGATAAAAGCATGTGTGTCTTTATATATGGTGGGCCAGAAAAATCCTGCATCAAACACTTTTCTGACCGTAGTGGCGGTACCGTGGTGCCCACCAGTAGGTCCTTCTTGACAGTGTTTGATAATATCTAAGGCCTCCTTTCCCGCTACACGCCTACGAACAACCTGATCGGCCCCTATCCTAAACAAGTATGGATCTTCCCAGAAGTAGAACTTAAGGTCGGAGAAGAATTTCTTCCGTTGTTGATGAGTTAGCCCTTTTCTAAAGATTCTACAAGCCAGATAGTTTGCGAAGTCGGCAAACAGGACTTCCATCCTTTTCCTGCATGACTGCTTGGATTTGCGTGAGAATTTCGTGCGGAAAATTATCATCGATAATTTCTTTGTGAAGTTCTTTTGAAGCTGGGCATTCTAAGCGTGAAAGATGGTCTGCGGCTACATTCTCTGCTCCCCTTTTGTCTTTGACTTCTATGTCGAATTCTTGGAGTAGTAGAATCCATCTGATAAGTCTGGGTTTGGCATCCTGCTTGTTGAAGAGGTATTGTATGGCGGCTATGGTCAGTGTAAACTATGGTTTTGGAAAGAATTAGGTAGGATCTAAACTTTTCAAAGTCGAAAACTACTGCTAATAACTCTTTTTCTGTTATGGTGTAATTTCCGTGTGCATCATTAAGAGTTTTACTAGCATAGTAAATTGGGTGAAAATGTTTTTCTTTGCGTTGCCCGAGTACGGCTCCAACTGCAAAGTCACTTGCATCGCACATGATTTTGAATGGAAGGGTCCAATCGGGTGTAGTTATGATTGGTTCGTTGACAAGTTTGTCTTTTAATATGTTGAATGATTCAACGCATTCTTCATAGAAGACGAAGGGTGCGTCTTTCTCCAGAAGTTTGGTCATAGGTCTAGAAATTTTGGAAAAGTCTTTTATGAAGCGGCGGTAGAAACCTGCGTGACCTAGAAAACTTCTAATGGCTCTGACTGAAGTTGGTGGTGGAAGTTTAGATATGGTTTCTATCTTGGCCCTATCAACTTCTAGTCCTGCTTGGGATATCTTATGACCGAGAACGATGCCTTCTTTGACCATAAAGTGTCATTTTTCCCAGTTGAGTACTAAATTCACTTCCTCACACCTAGTCAACATTTTGTCTAGGTTTTTCAGACAATGATTGAAGGAGTCTCCAAAAACTGAGAAGTCGTCCTTGAAAACTTACATAGAGTGCTCGATCATTTCTTGAAAGATGGCCACCATGCAACGTTGGAAGGTGGCTGGAGCATTACATAGTCTAAATGGCTTTCTTCGATAGGCGAAGGTTCCATACGGACATGTAAAGGTTGTTTTCTCCTGATCCTCAGGAGAAATGGGAATTTGGAAATATCCAGAAAATCCGTCAAGAAAACAATAGAACATTTTTCCAGATAGTCGCTCAAGCATTTGATCGATGAAAGGAAGTGGAAAATGATCTTTTCTTGTGGCGTCATTAAGCTTCCGGTAGTCAATGAAAACTCGCCAGCCTGTGATGGTCCTCATTGGTATTAGCTCGTCCTTCTCGTTCATTACGACCGTCATTCTTCCCTTCTTGGGTACCACTTTAACGGGACTTACCCAAGATGAATCCGAGATTGGATAGATTAATCCGGCATCAAACAGTTTGATTACTTCCTTCTTCACCACATCTTGCATGTTGGGATTGAGACGTCTTTGATGTTGGACCACGGGTTTGTATTCTTCCTCCATGAGAATTTTGTGAGTACAAAAGGAAGGACTAATTCCCTTGATATCCATGATCTTCCATGCGATGGCCTTCTTATGGTTTTTGGGAACCTTAAGAAGTTCGTCTTTCTCTTCTTTGAAAATGTGAGATGAAATAATTACTGGGAGTTGAGAATCTTTTTCTAGGAAGGCGTATTCGAGATGTTTTGGTAGTTCTTTTAACTCTAAGGCTGGTGGTTCTTTAATTGATGGTTTTGATTTTTCATTGTTCTCGGTGATCTCACATACTATTTCTGATGTTTCTTGATTGTTGTTGATAGCATTGAGATTTTCGTTATCTAAGAGAGGTTTGGTGATGGTTTCGGTTAAGATTTGTGTTTCCATCCTGCTAGTGATGGAGGAATATCGCACATAGAAACTCACGATAGAATCGATGATGTCGATACAATATAATGCGTCATCGTGATGTTGCGGATATTGCATAGATTTTCATATGTCAAAAGTGATTGCCACGTCATTGACCCTAAGAGTGAGTTTGCCGGTGCAAACATCAATAATAGCCTTTGCAGTGGCTAAGAAGGGTCTTCCTAAAATCAGAGGTACACTTTTGTCTTCCTCCATGTCTAGAATCACAAAATCTACTAGGAAAACAAACTTATCAATTTTGACAAGCATGTTTTCAATAATGCCCCGAGGGTATTTGACAGATCGGTCTGCTAACTGAATGCTCATGCGGGTGGGCTTTGGTTCTCCTATCCCTAGTTTTGCAAAGACCGCATAAGGCATTAAGTTAATACTAGCTCCTAGGTCAGCCAGGGCATTGCTAACAGACAAATTTCCTATGAGACAAGGGATAGTAAAGCTCCCTGGATCGGTCATTTTTGGCGGCAGCTTGCTTTGGAGGACAGCTGAGCATTCTTTACTCAAGGTGACGTGCGAGAGCTCCTCCAACTTCCTTTTTTTGGTCAGTACTTCTTTGAGAAACTTTGCATATATCGGCATTTGAACAATGGCTTTGACGAAAGGGATGTTGATGTGGAGTTGTTTGAAGAGTTCTAAAAACTTCCTGCACTGAGCTTCCAATCTCTCCTGTTTCAGCCGTACAGGGTATGGAATAGGTGGAACATAAGTTCGGACTGGTTCCTTAGGTTGTACGGTGCCTGTTGGGATCAGTCTTTCCTGCGTTTTATCAGGGGATTCCTTTTCCATAACTGGTTCTGAAGTTGGTGAGGAAACAGTGGTTGTGCCACTTCTTAATGTAACAGCGTTGGCTGCTGTATTTGGGTTTGTTATATTGTTGCTTGGAAGAGCGCCAGGTGGTCTTTCTGACAATTGTTGGGCAATCTGTCGGATCTGAGTTTCTAGATACCGCAATGATGCTTGTTGACTTTGTAGGTCAGCTTCATGTTTTAACAATACTCCGCTAATATCAACAACTCTTGAGTCGTCCTTCTTCTCAGCTTCATTTGTTTTCGTCATTAGTTGGATTAGCATTTCTTCGATCTTTGAGTAGCTTGGGTTTTGATGGCTACTAGAACTTTGATCTTGAAATTGAGGTTTAGGCTGGAAGGGTTGATTCATCGGTATTTTTTCGAATCCGGGTAAAGGTTGAGTGTTACCTCCGTCTTTCCAGCTGAAATTCGGGTGGTTTCTACATCCTGGATTGTAGTTATTGCTGAAAGCGTTGTTCTGACGTGTGATGAAATCGACTTCTTCCATGGCCATAATGACTTGTTTACAGTCACTTGCTTTATGACTTCCTCCACAAGTGTCACAGTTGGGTCTGGTTTTTGTCAGCTCGGCTTGAAGTTGTTCGAATTTTTTAGAAAGGGCTTCAAGTTGTGCTGTGACAAGAGTGTTGGAATCAACGTGGTGTATTCCTTTATGGGTAGGTGTAGATCTTGGTGGGTTGTAAGCAAAACTCTTCTTTGCGGCCTTCTCCAGGACTTCAAATGCTTCGTTAGGTGATTTGGATCCTAGGTCTCCACCAGCGATCTGGTCGATGGCCTGTTTGTTTTGACTGGATTGTGCGTCAAAGAAAGTTTGCACTTGTAACCACACGCTCAGTCCATGAAATGGGCATCTTCTCAGAAGACTTTTGTATCTTTCCCATGCTGCATGTAACGACTCATCATCATCGGTCCGGAATCCGGTAATGTTGGCTCGGTATTTGGCAGATTTATCGGGCGGAAAATATTATAGGAGATTTTCTGGGCATGTTCGGCTCATTATTCTGGGCCGCCATAATTTCTTCGGTTTGATTTTCTCCTGGTGTGGTGGCGTTTACTGATTTGTCTTTTATTGCTTCGGCGGTTTCTGCTGTCCGTTTACGTGCTCGTCGATGAAAGAGTCGTTCGGGTTCAGAAAGTGGAGAAACAAGCTCGGGCTCAAAAGTAGAGGACATACATGAGGCTAAATCAAAATAATACTAAAGTGAAAGTTAGTTAAAGTTAGTATTAAAAGTTAGTCTAAGTTAAAATACGAGTTAGGCTAAGCTATTTTAATTTATACTGAGGTCTAAGTTAATTAAGCTAAAGTAAAGTAAGGTGAATAAAGGTAAAAGTAGGCTAGCCGTAAAATTATATATAAGAAAAATAAAAATTAAAGATAAAATAAAATAGAAGTTAAATATTTGTATAATTATAGACAATGATCAAATTAAAACTTGGATTGTTCTTAGAAACGTACTGTGTATCCCCGGCAACGGCGCCAAAAACTTTGATGTGCATGCGCGGAGCTTGTATAAATATGATAGATTGGATATTTAGCTTTTGCACAAGATCGTGTTTTAAATTTATAAAAGTGATTTCTACAAAGACTAAACACACACAAAATAGGCAAGTGTACCTATCGTATATGTAGAATAGTATTGGTAAGAACCAAGTATCCATCCGTGGACACAAATGTTTCTAATGATGAATCGTTGTTTTACTTAATCAGAGGTTTTAATCATTTTAGGGTTAATTTTCTTCAAACTTCTTATAAAATATAAATACTTATATATATAATATATAGGTGACCAAGAAAAGAGATTCTAAACGAGTTGTTCAATTATGCGAAGGTTACCATCTAAGATCAAGAATCCACTTCATTTTAGCATTGATAAATAATATTTAAACATGTGGTAAACCTGCCATAATAATATATGATAGATAGCTCCTTAAACCTTAAGTGAGTATCTTTGGCACTAAGGAGATAGCATGCGCATTTTAAAGTCCACCCTTTCCTAATGTCATGCCATCTCAATGATGTCAATTTAAGTTGGCAAGTAGTTTCGTAAAGTAGAAAGATTAGGATTGACTTCGATTTCTCAAATACCAATTCTAACAACTTCGGGTGGTTGTAGTTTAGTCACACAACCTCCCTTGGTTGATTTATGTAGGTTATAATTACACATTCCATTAACATATGATTTCTTTAACTAATTTGATATCATAAGAAAAGCCATTTTCGGATTACCAAGGTTTAGAAAAATACATCATAACTTATATCTCATCATTTCTAAGTACAATATAAGGATCCGTGTTTCGATAATGTATCAAAGTATTTCTATCTTTCAAGAATATGAATCGATCATGAACGATTGCCAATGGAATTGAAAACCACCAACTTTGAATTAGTGATTTAAGATGGTGAAACATTTCTCATCAAAAGATAATTGTAATATAACCATGTACTTTACTAGACTACACCAAATATTTTATATAATTATCAAGTAAAACAAAGCTTCTTCATAGATTTTAGATGGCAAAAGGAGTTTAGCTCATAATGAGCATGCTGATAAACATTAAGATGAATGATAATAACAAATACATGATTAAACTTGGAACAATCTAACCAAATGTAGATGAATCTTCCTTCTTAATGATGATGATGATGGTTGATGGTGATGACCTCCAAACCTTCAAACTCTTCACTAGATCTTCAAAGTGAGTGTTAGTGTGCGTTTTTATAAGTGAAAACCGGAGAGAATTCTTTTCAAGGCACACCAAATGAGTGCAACATGTGCCACTATTTATAGGCAATCTGGATAGTGAGGCACGGCCCCGTGCTTTATAAGCACGCCCCCGTGCATTTTTTATGACATATGTCAGATTTGTTTTGTCTTTTCTATGACGTGGCCACGGCCCCGTGGTTGGTAGGCACGGCCCCGTGGTTTTTAGTGACATGTGCTCAATTCTTCTTTGTCGTTTCTGAAAGGTAAGCACGGCCCCGTGCTTCCAAAAGCACGGCCCCGTGTCCAGCTGTTCACTATTTTGTCTTTTCTTGTAGATATTTTTGTCTTTTCTGAAAAGTGACCAGAAGCACGGCCCCGTGCTTCCAAAAGCACAGCCCCATGTTTCCTGAAGCACAGCTCCATGTTTCCTGAAGCACAGCCCCATGTTTGTCTGTTATCTTTCGTTTTCTTTGGTTTTTCTTCGGTTTTTCATTTGTTTCTTCGTTTGATGCTTGGATTCACCTGAAAATATATTTAACATGATAAGTAGTTATTTTAACAATATTATACGATAGAAGTTGCAGTTTTTAAAGATTATTTGATGCTAAAAAGATGTATATTTTTATATACATCACCTAGAAATTGCACTTCTCGCAACCAGAACGCGCATTTTGAAAACTTAGCATACAGCTTCTCTTTCTTCAGAGTCTCCAATACTTCTCGCAGATGCTCAGCATGATCAGACTCGCTTTTGGAATAAATCAATATATCATCGATGAAGAAAATAACCGACTTATCCAACATTGTCCGACACACCCTATTCATCGTATCCATAAATGCTGCGGGAGCATTCATTAGACCGAATGACATTACGAGGAACTCGTAGTGTCCATACCGCGTCTGAAACGCTGTTTTAGGGATGTCTGCCTCTTTCACTTTCAACTGATGATAGCCTGATCTGAGATCTATTCGTGAGAACCAACTTGACCCTTGCAGTTGGTCAAACAGATTGTCAATCCTTGGCAAAGGATATCTATTCTTTACCATAAGCTTGTTCAACTCGCGATAGTCTATGCACATTCTCATACTTCCATCTTTCTTCTTTACGAACAACACTGGCGCGCCCCAAGGGGATACGCTTGGTCTTAAGAAATCTTTGTCGAGGAGTTCCTGTAGTTGGGACATCAATTCTTTCATCTCAGACATCGCTAGACGGTAAGGTGCTTTCGCGATGGGCTGGGCTCCTGGTTTTAAATCTATCTGGAATTCTATCTCACGTTCCGGTGGTAACCCCGGAAGATCCTCAGGGAATACTTCTGGGTAACCCGCACTATAGGAACATCTTTCATTTCTTTCGTCTTGGCCGTAGCGTTGACAACATACGCTAGGTAGGCACCGCACCCTCGCCTTAACAAACCCTCGGCATTCATCATTGAAATGACGTTAAACCCTGAACTTTCCTTATCACCCGTAAACCGTCACCACGCTACCATCTAAAGACCTTAGCTTTATTATTCTACTCTTACATACTATCTGAGCTTCGTAATCAGATAACCAATCCATTCCCAAGACGACATCGAATTCTCCTAAGGTGTCACTAGCAGTTTCTACTATGAAGGTTTCAGACACTCGGCAACATTTCATTTTAGCTAGTTTACTAAATGTCGTAGCTACAAAACTTCTATTCGCACCCGAATCAAATAATACTGAAGCAGAAATACCGTTTACTAGGAACGTACCGGTCACAACATCAGGAATCTGCCTAGCTTGTTCCAGGGTCAGCATGTAGGCTCTAGTTCTCGGCCTCGCTTGATCAGCATGTTTCTTCTCACTCCCTCCCGCTTCACCACTCGTACAGGTCCTCGCCAAGTGACCTGTCTGTCCGCACTTATAACAAGCGGGCTTCGCATAGCAATCATGGGCAAAGTGCCACATCTTACCACATTTGTAGCAGGCATTTGACCCTGATCTACACTCCCCACCATGGGACTTCCCATACTTGCGGCACACCTCAGACCCAGTGTCCCACTTGCACTCTCCAGCGTGCATCTTTTCGCACGTCCTACATGACCTTTTCTCCCACACTCTCGGTTGCCTGTTCTTGGGATTCCACATCTGAGTACCAGGTCGTTTGGCAGGCGCGACCCACTTCTTCTCCTTCTTCTCATCCATAGCCACCTCATCTGTCAAGTTCTCATAAACTGTTTCCGCGAGCCCCACAGCAGAATCAAAAGTACCTGGTCTACCAGCCTTGACCAAGACACGAACATTCTATGGCAGTCCCCTGAGGTAGCATTTGATCCGGTTGGCCTCGGTGTTCACCATGTCTGGCACCAACCTTGACAGACGGTTGAATTCAGTGAGGTATTCTCGGTGCGTCATCTTACCCGCCTTCAGACTCAAGAACTTCATCTCAACCTTCTCTATCACTGCATCAGCACAGAATCGTTTCATCACTAACTCCTTCAGATCGTCCAATCTCAGTGCCTTGATCTTTTCTCGACTCTTCCTTTGCTCAATTGTCTCCCACCAGTACATCGCTTCCTCACCGAATGATTGGGTAGTGTACCCCACAACTTGGTCGGGACGGAATTCGCTAATTCGGATAATTTTTTCCATCACAGTTATCTATTGGAGAGTAGCGATTGCGTCTTCCAAGCCAGTTAGCTTTGGTTGATCACAGCCTTTGAAAGACTTATAGTTGCATCCACCACGGCCCCTTTTCCTATCATCAACCTTTACCGACTTAACCACACTTGATTCCTCCTTCTCCTCCTCATCATCCTTCTTACTTTTTTCCCCCGATTTCTTAGCAGACTTTTCAGGGTTCCAGTTCTTCGCAACAGCTGCTACCGCCTGAGCAATGGCAGCTTGAACTACATGGTCAAGTTGATACCCTTCGTTGTTACTCGGATTTCCACCGGCTGCATTTCCTTCACCTTCATTGTTAGTAGCGGCCTCTACTGACGGCTCTCGGGCAACACGTGGCCTACCATAACGTCCTGTACGCCCTCCTTTTCCAGCAGCTTTCTTAGCTCCAGCCATTCGTATTCTATAAGAAAACACAAATGTCATCACTTAAGGAACCATTTAGTACAAGGATAGTAAGGCTAACAGGTAATAACAGTGGCCAGCTGTGATTAGCTGATCACGTTACTTTCCGTGTCCTATACACTTCCTCTTATGAGTCTATTTGTGCTAGTTCTATTTCTAACAGTTAGACAATCAAACAGTTCATATCATCACATACCCTATCCCTAGCAATTAAGCTAGCATTCATACATTCTTTCTTTATTTAGCTACTACGCAAACATTTATTCATCATTCCACTTTACATGTGAATTTAATCACATACTTTACCTTTACTTAGCTTGCTTGAGTGACACATGGCATTCTCGTACTGGCATCTTCTTTCTTTTCTTACTTTAATCCCATTCTCTGTTCGAGTCTAAGCATGTAGGATGCTTAAATCTCTCGAACTTTGCTCTGATACCAACTTGTAAGGCCCCGTTATCGGTGCCTTACTTTAACGTTGGATTTACTCATAAACGCAGTTCATAATATCAGAGTTAAAAAAAAACATCCGCGGAATATTAAAACATTTAAACCATTATATTACATAACCATGTTTTCTTGTCTTAATGGGCATTCAAATTAGTTAAACATAAAACATTGTCTTTTAGAACATCATAACATAACACTTCATTGAGATGCCAGTGTCTTCAAATCCATGCCATGTGCCTCCCCTCAAGCAAGTTGCCACATTCTACTCACCCGCGTGCATACTAAAAGTCAGCTACGCTGAGTGAGTTCTAGTTAATCAATCGACAGACCATACGTTCACATACTGATATATGCACCCGAAGGTACATACTTCATATTTACTTACACACTTACATACATACGTACTTCCATTCTTTCCTTCATACCTACATACATACTTTCACTCACACATATACGTTTTAAAGAGCATTCCGCCCTATAACCTTCGCCGATGTTATTAGGGTCGGTTCCCTACATTCTCCGATATTATTAGGGTCGGTTCCCTACATTCTCCGATACTATTAGGGTCGGTTCCCTTCATTCGCCGATACTATTAGGGTCGGTTCCCTATATTTGTACTATTATAACATACCTGTTATTTACATACCTTCCTTGACAATATGTGCAATCTCCGAAGAGCGTTCACGTACCATCAACTTATCATACATACATTGTTCATACATCATTTATATATTCATACATACATCATTCATACATCACACATATCAATCATACCTTTAACTACCACTTGACGGCACGTGCAATATCAGAAGATCGTTCACACACCGTCAAGCAATCATCATACATAAATCATACAAGGCATACACTTATCACGTAAGGTAAGTGTATTAACTATCACATCGAGTATGCACACAGCCCCGAAAACATAACAAGGAAGTGGGGCTAGAAACTCACCTCAATGCCGTTGCGTTCACCGTTTACGGTTATTCTCTTCTTGAGTTATGCACAACTAACTGTATAATAATTATACGTATCAATAAACTATCATTACACATATCGTCTTTCTAGTTTAATTATTACCCTCAATGAATGGGGTCCGGTGGCAGCGCCCCTGGCAGCGGGGTTCTAGGGGCGGCAGCCCCTAGCTGGGGTTAAGCTGACCTTAACAGCTTGGAAAAATTTTACTTTCATTAACTGCCTTAACACATTTTCCATTTGGAATTTGAATCATTAAATAATTTGCTACTTAAAGTCCAAAGGCTTCTTTGTAATTAAATCATTCTTTTCTAAGTCCAGGGACTGTTATTGTCATTCTGTTAAACTTCTAATTCGTTACTGGTTCATAACGAATTGGCTTATCTTAGCGAACTGGTTCCTATAACGAATTGAACCCTTTAATGAACTAGACTCCTTAACGAATCAGTCGATATAGCGAACCGGCCCAAGTAGCGAATTGGACCTTCTAATTCCTTATTTTTTTTAACGAACTAACTATCACGAATCAAGGGTAATTCGTTACCCTTTCCCTTAATGAATCAGACACGAACTAGAGCCAGTTCGTTATGCCCCCTTATACGAATCAACTAACGAATCGCCTTTTAATTCGTTAGGTTTCCATAGATAACTAGGGTTAGGTCAGGGAATGTCAGAACATTTCCTGACATTCTTACCTCGTACCCGCGGATTCGCCGGAAAAACAAGTTTTAACTCGTTTTTCACCGTTTTTCGTCCCGTTCGATCCAGATCTGAGCTAGGGTGATCCCTAAGCTCATCTTAGGTTCGGTTTATACCCGATTCCATTCGGAGCTCGCGACTTAAACGGTTTAACGGTGTCGGCTCGTCGTTTCGTGACCATAACTAACGGGTTTAAGCTCATACAACAAAATACTATATACCTTGGGTCGGGATTGGTTTCCTTGGTGATTTCGGCTAAAGAGAGAGAGCTTTAGTGAGTGTTTTTGGGAGGTGTAAGGGATATGTGTAAATGAGGGATTAAATGGTGATTATGATTTATATATTTAGGGATCATGGGCTTAAGCCCATGGTCTTTCCTTCTTTCTTTTCATAACCCAAGTCCATAACCCATATCCATTTAACCCAACACTAACCCAACTCATTTTCTAGTTATCTAAACCGATAACGACCCACTATAAAATAGACGAAATTTATTTTATAATATAACCAAAAGTTGGATGTTACATACACACACATAAACATCTCCTTTCGGCCACAAGAGAAAAGTAAGATCGAAGATCAAACCAAGCTAAATCCGGGTAGATCCTTAATACACAAGCAAGATACAAGATTAATACTTCATAACAAGATTGCCGTGACCAAGTAACCGTATAAAGGTATGTCCTTGATCTTAAAGGTTACGCTTTTATGAACGAATAATCATGAAACTTAAACCTAGAGTCGATCGGGTCTAGATGAATCATAAAGTTGCAAACTTGATGGTTAGAATGGACCTAACAAACTTATGGTTAAGAACGGTTCATCAAGAAAACCCTAGATCTAACTTAGTGGACGTTTTCATGCATAAAGGCTCAAGCTTTATGCTAGTAACGGGTTAGGTCTTGGCAATGGGGTGATAACGAAAGTAAAACGGTTAAGGAGGTTGGGATTTAGGTGATTAAAAGGGAAAACATGGGCCGTTAACCATTATTGAGCTTAAAATGTATAAAAGTTAAGAAGAATATGAATTGGAAGCATCACGCCTGGGGTTCTCGGTCCAAGCGGAGGGTTCTCGGTCCAAGCTGAGGGTTCTCAGCTAGGACTGAGGGTTCTCAGCCAAAATTGAAGGTTCTCAGCCATTGAGTTCTTGGCCATAGGGTTTTCGGTCAACATACGAGTTCTCGGTCAAACCTCATGTGCTCTCTGTCTTGAAGTTCTCGGCCATTCCAGTTCTCTGTTGACTTTAGGCCTAGCCAGTTAGGCTAGGTGCCATGATAAACAGTGAGCCTGATTTAACTAAGCCCACATGGTGCTAAGCCCATATAAAACTTAAACCAGACCAGCCCAACTTAGAAAATGTAAAAGTTAACTAAAATACCAACTTAGATAATTGTACGGTTAATTAACAAAGATATATATTTAACAGTTAGTCGTGCTCAGTTAAGTAAAGGGATAACAAATAACGGCGAACGCAACAGGATCCAGGTGAGTTTCTAGCCCCACTTTCTTGTTATGTTTTCAGGGCTGTGTGCATACTCGATGTGACTAGTTAATACACTTACCTTAAGTGGTAGGTGTATGCCTATTATGATATATGTGTTGATATAAAAGAATGCTTGACGGTACATGAATGATCTTCGGATATTGCATGTACTGTCAGGAGTTAGTTAGATGATATGATTGTTTATATATATGTTGTATGTATGAAGAATGTACGTTATAGAATATAAGTATGAAAGAAAGTATGTAAAATATATAAATGAAATAGGAATTGACGACTATGAAAGGAATTGACGGATATGAAGGAATTGACGGTAAAGGGTGGCAGACCCTAATAATATCTGTGAAGAAGGGTGGAAGACCCTAATAATATCTGTGAAGAAGGGTGGCATACCCTAATAATATCTATGAAGAAGGGTGGCATACCCTAATAATATCTGTGAAGAAGGGTGGCAGACCCTAATAATTTCTATGAGGATAGGGCGAAAGGCTCTTTAAAACATAAAAGTAGGTATATAAAGAATGAATAAAATATGAAGTATGAAAGAAAGAAAGTATAAGAGTAAGACTGAAAGTATATACTTACGTATGTATGAAAGAAAGTAAAGAAGGACAAGTATGTAATATAAGAATGTATTGTATGTTGATTGTATTAACTAGAACTCACTCAGCGTAGCTGACTTTTAGTATGCACGTAGGTGAGTAGGATGAGGCAGCTCGCTTGAGTGGAACACATGGCATTGAATAAGAGGCTGGCATCGGAAGACCCAA
Organism: Bidens hawaiensis; assembly: GCF_021521415.1. Classification (NCBI taxonomy): domain Eukaryota; kingdom Viridiplantae; phylum Streptophyta; class Magnoliopsida; order Asterales; family Asteraceae; genus Bidens; species Bidens hawaiensis. Next base: position 147,479 of record NW_027492837.1, read on the forward strand.
GACGTGTTATGTTTTAAGTACTTAGTTTTTGAAAGACAAGTTGTTTGTTAAGACAAGTTATGGATTAATGTAATCTTTTATGAAAGTTTTTATATTCCACGAAAGTTTTATTAACTCTGATTACTAGAACTATGTGAATGAATAAATCCAACGTCCAAATGTGAGGTACCAGTAACGGGGGCTAACACTTTATTTAACGTTTATTCGTTATTTTGCATGTACCGACTCACCAGTTGAGAAAGCCGTGGAAGAAAATAATGAAAACGGTGATGATGGCATCAACTATTCTCCTAACCCAGATACTTCGGTTAGAGAGAAATTGGAGCCTAATGTTGAAGAACGCATTGTTGCTCGATCCGGCCACCAAACCTGCTCGAAAGAAGTCTCACAAAGGCATCAAATACTACAGTATGAGCAGGATGGCAAGCCAAAGATGGAGATCAAAGCCAATCAATGATTCAGATCCCATTCTCTATGCAAGATGGCACAAAGAGAGCAAAAGATGGGCTATTCGTCGTGCTAACGGTGATCTAACTTATCTCAACTATGGAGATATGCACACCTTATCTGTTCTTGACATAAATTATTTCAGAAAAATCATAGCTCGAGATGATAGAAAAGACTCGATTGAATCATGGTTCAAGCGTTTCCTGAAGCAGGAGTGGAAGAACGACTACCCAAAGTTCAGTGTCAATCCGGGTAGGTCGTACAAGTCAAAGGAGATCAATCCGTTCGCAAATAAGCCGTCCAAGAGTTGAAGATATCAAATTCAAGACAATCATGAAGAACCAATATTTCATGGCATGCCCTTCGATGACGACTTCCTCTTTGACTCCATTGCTTAGGAGTTCGACAACCTGCATGGTGAAGTCATAATTCACTGTACTCGCACTCACAACCTGCAGTTCATTGACGAACACGAACTTGCGGGTTTGGACTGAGCGACTTAAAGAATCTTGTGGAGTCGCCCATGTGTACTGTTGAAGATGTCAGTCGGGACAACGCATACGTAATTGTCGGAAAGTTCAACAAGTTCGTCCAACTACTTGTTGAAAACAGCCCTTTCAAGATCCAGACGATGTCTTCGACTACGAGTCCGAGTGCGAGTGGTGATGGAAGTCAATAAAGCAAATACCAAAGACTAGAGAGAGATTGTAAGGCACATTTCTAGTGATTAGTCTTTCGTATTTGCAACATGTATTTTGTGTATGCTATGTTTAATTTATCTTTGTATGTTTTGGGGCCAAGGCTATTTGTACTTCTAGCCCATTGGGCCTTTTATAATGAAATATGTGCATGAGAATACACGCACTATATATTGTCTGTAACTCATACACAAGAACAACATTTTGCAAATCTTATTCTTAACTCTCAAACTCTCTCTTTCTCTTTAACCCTCAAGGCAATAAAAATACACATTCAAGATCCGATATCTTGGTCCTAACTAGTTGTTTTCAACTAATTTAGATATTGACACGTGTAATTATTATAGTGTCTTTTGAGCTATGACACATAACTATTGCGCCCGGGCATGTTTCGCCGAAAGTTGGGGTGTGACTATTCGGTCGGGAGGTAATGAAATAATCGGTATATAATTGTTTATTTCCCGTTGGGCCATTCCAGTCTGGTCGAACCAGGTCAAGTCATATAGAAAAAATTAAATCAGGCAAAATAGCAATAAAATGTAAAACTTCATTAGAAATGCATAATTAAAATAAATTATTCTACATTTGGTCTCTACGGGTTTTTATTTTTTGAAATTGGACCAAAACATCATATATATATATATAGCCCGACATTCATAAGCAAATCTTTCTAAATGAAACAAATAGGACTTCCATTTACATTTTCATTATCCATTTGATTACGCAAATCGAACATCACGTACTCCGTCGCCGAAAAGGATTTTCAATGTGTGCGATTGCAACCGGTAATACGAGAGCTCACTTCGATTTAGAATACATCAATGCAAATGAAGTTGGTAAGCAAAACAATATATATATATAAATATATATATATATATATATATATATATATATATAATTGGATATCTATATAAGGTATTCTCCGGATAATTCAAATTGAATCAATTAGATGTTCAATTTGCGCCTATGAGACAAAACATTTTCTTTTAAAATTAAATCACTTAATTTGTTTGACTCTTCAGATATATTACTTGCGTCATCATAACCTTTTTTTAATAGGTTTAATGTGGACTCGGTTGATAGTTTTGAACTTAGGATAAAAGGTTAGTTATAGATTAATTGGGCATTTGAGCTGAAATTTGTATTAAATTTGTTCCTATTAAAAGCAAATTTAGTGGAATAAATTACAACATAACTCATGTAACCTCTTACAAAGTTCTAGGCTTTAACCATGAAGTGTAGAAAACAATGGGACTTTAATTTCAACGTAAAAAGAAAAGTATATTTCAAATAAAATATATCAAACCAGATAACGATTACATAAACAAACACAAAATTTACACGATAAAACACTCGAACATTCATTTAAAATGACAGAAATAAGAAATTTTCGAATGGCTAAATCATTGAAAGTCGCTATCTTTTCCCCTGGTCCTGCTGGAAATGACGCATTTTTCCATCGTCTACTTCTTGGACGGTGGAGGAGCGAAGAAATTAGGAACGCTTGGAAGAGTGGCTGGAAGGTTTGGGATGGTAGGCATAGCAGGCAATGGTGGCATGGATATTTTTGGCATATTAGGGATTGTGGGGAGTGCTGGTATTGTTGGGATAGCGGGTATTTGTGGTTGTGGGAGGGCGGGCAACTGTGGCTGTGGGAGTGTGGGTAGCTGTGGCTGTGGGAGTGTCGGGATTGTGGGTATCTGTGGTTGTTGTACGGCTGGAGTAGCTTGCAGCAAATTGCGCGAAGCATGACACATCTCATTGGTTGTGATGGAAAATAGTGCAATGGCAAAAACGTAAATGTAGCAGGAAGAAGCCATTGTACGTAAGATGACTGCAAGCTGTTAAGGCTTTCCAAGTACTTGATCAAGTTGTGAGTAAGAGACTCAAATGAGTAAATATATGACAATGCCTAGACTGTGTTCCCTATAAACAAATAAAAGAATATGAGAAAAAAATAAGTCGATAGGTTTTGTTATGACTTTAGATGGTTTGTTGGAAACTGATATATGGATTTTTATTGGATTCTTAGGTTGTAAAACAATCTTCAAACAACAAGAATTTGTTTATTGACATTTCAGGTTTAGGTAAGCTATATTTGCAGAGAAACTAACCCAAACTCAATCTCAAATGAAATAATATAAAAATATTGTTTGAGGCAAATTATAAATCACTACGGTAGACAGAAATTAAACTTGAAAATACCCATTAAAGACATACTAATTTAAGAGTGGCTCAAATTTTAAATATATTTAAAGAAACCTCGCTACATTATGTCAAGCCATTAGATTACTGTATTTGTAAATATAGGTTTCTCATGCATTTGACTCGAATTCATAGGTATGGGTCTCATCAAACCCATATCGTCCTTAAACGTATTATAACATCCCATTAAATTAAAAAATAATATCACCTAATATCTGATATAAAAGTTATATTAAAAATAAATTTACTTAAAATTAATATCCATTTAAAAAATGATGTTATTTATAATTAATAAACAATTTTATTGTAAAAAAAATAAGCGGGTCATGAGTCTCACCACACCCATAGCTTTTAAACTGAGTTATAACATCTCATATATTTGTAAAGTCATTTCGCAAAAAAATCTTAAGTGTATTATTAACTTCCTTATAATAAATAAAATGAAAAATTCAAAAATATATAAATATTATAAACGAATAATGTAAAACAATCACCCTCATACGGAGGATAAAAGCTAGTACTATATTATATATATACATATATATACACACACACTTTTCGTGTTGGCTTTGACTAAACATTTGAGAACAAGTTAAGAAAATTACCATAGAGAACTAACACCTTAATTTTAATAATATTATGTGGGGCGGATCCACGTGTTAAAGAGTTTTTCGAGGGATTTACTGTTTTTAGACTTTTCTATTTCGTAGTCATAAACACAAGTTTTTGGTTCGGGCATTGGTGGAACTAGGAATGTTTTCACATGGTCTAAATATTTTTTAGCCGATATTATTTTGACTATCGCTATATAAATTTTTTTCTAATTCCTTTTCGGCAATTCGGTCAGGAGGTAATTGGTATATAATTCCAGTGCGGTCATTCCAGTCTGGTCGAATCGGGTCGGGTCATATAAAAATGGTAATCAAGCAAATAGCATAAAAAACGTTAAACCTCATTAGAAATGCATAATTAAATAAAATATTCTAAATTTTTTCTTTACGGGTTTTCATTTTATGAATATGAACAAAAAAATCATATAATTTGGCATTCATAAGCAATTTTTTCTCAATGAAACCAAAAAAAAAACTACCGTTTTATTCTTGATAATCCATTTGTTTACGCATATTGAACGTCACGTACTTTTTTTAAATTAAAGCACTCAAACCATTGGACTCACTCGATATATTATTTGCGTAATCAAAACCTTTTTTTAATATGTTAAATGTGGAATGGGTTGATAGTTTGAACATGGGATAACAAACTGGGAATAAATTAGTTGGGTATTTGTGCTTAAATTTGTTTCCATTAAATGAAAATTTAGTGGAATAAATTACTTTTACACACTTATGTAACTATAATTGTAAATATGTAAATTTATTTTTTATTATGGCATGTCTTGAAATTTCAAGGGGGTTGTTTTTGAAAAATTTTAAAGGGTCATTTTGTTATTCTTGAAATTCCAGTGATCCATTTTAAATTTTTATAACGGCCGCCCGATATTTTAACATATATACTACTAAATATTTTTTTGTTCAAAGGGTCGGTTCGGGTTGGGTCGGGTAAGGTTCGACATATAAAATTATACGACACAATAATCAAAAAGATATCGTCATTAATTTACCAACATAATTTTGTTTTTAAAAATCATGTTCGGTTGGTTGATATGGACATCTACGTGGATATGCACGTTTAATTTCATATTTTTTACTCGGGTGATAAGATGAATTTGTGTTTTTTAAGGATACCGTAGAATCAAATCTAATTTCGACGGTTTAACTACTTGAAGAGGATAATCCAAGTCAGGCGTGTTAGAAAGCAGATACTGTAGCAACTCGGGTTTTTTCGTATTTGAATTCTTATTCTTTTACCCGACTAGGAAATATATTTCGGATCTTTCAAATTATTAAAATCTTATATTTATTAGTATTTAACTTTATTAAACCGGTTGGTATAGAGCCAAAAGTTTAAGATAGGTCGTTAGTGGTGCATTAGTTGGTAAACAAAACTATCTATAAAATATATATAAACGAAAACATAAAAATCCTACGTGTCGCGATGTGGTCGCTCCCCCATTTTTTGGAGTCACCAGATTTACTTGATTTTTAAATTGAGGCTTCTCATGCATTTGACCCGAATTCATGGGTATATGGGTCTTATAAAACACATATATTTTTTAAACGGGTTGTAACATCTCATTAAATTAAAAACTAATCTAACAAATATTTGATACAAAAATCCTATAAAGTAGGAATATACTAAAAATTAATATATGATTTATTTAAAAAAAGATATATGTTATTTAAAATTAAAAAACCAATTTTATAGTAAAAAAAATATATTGGTCCTGGGTCTCATCAAACTCATATAGCTTTTAAACTGGGTTATAACATCTCATTTATTTGTGAAACAATTTAATATCAAACCATTAGTATATTATTAACTTTCATACAATAAAAAAACAGAAATTCAAAAAATAGAAAAATATTAAAAACAAATAATATAAAACGACCACCTTAAAAACAATGTATACATAATTGGATATCCATATAAGGTATTATCCAGATAATACAAATTGAATCAATTAGATGTTCAATTCGGGCGTGTGAGTCAAAACATTTTCTTTTAAAATTAAAGCACTTAATTTGTTTGACTCTTCAGATATATTACTTGTGTCATCATAACCTTTTTTAATAGGTTAAATGTGAACTGGGTTGATAGTTTTGGATATGGGATAAAAAGTTGGTTATAGATTGATTGGGCATTTGAGCTAAAATTTGTATTAAATTTGTTTCCGTTATAAGCAAATTTAGTGGAATAAATTACTTATATAAACTAATATAATTATAACTGTAAATATGTAATTTTTTTTTTTATTATGGCGTGTCTTGAAATTTCAAGGGGGTCGTTTTCGATGTTTCACAGGGTCATTTTGTTATTCTCAAAATTTCACAGTGGTTGATTTAAAATTTTCACACGAGTCACTCGAGATTTTAGCACATATACTACAAAATATTTTTTTTTCATTGGGTTGGTGTGGACACCCCTACTCAAAGAGTATGTCCTCCATTGGGTTTGGCTCGTGTAAGGTTCAACTCATAAAAAAAATACGATACAAAAAAAAATAAAAAATAAAAGACATCGTCATTAATTTACGAACATAATTTGTTTGTTGGGATCATGCCCGGTTGGTATATATGGTCATCTACGTAGATATGAACGTTTTAAGTTCATCTTTTTGACTTGGGTTACAAGACGAAAATGATTTTTTTTAAGGATGCCATGGAAGATCATCCAAATCTAATTTCATTGGTTACGTATACTTAATTTCATCCAAATCCGAATTCAAAATGAGATATCTGGAATTTCGGATATGGTTTCGGATATCAAAATGGAAATATGAATTTAATAATACCCTTTGAAATATTTGATACCATAAACAACTGTCCAAACGCGGTATCCAAATCAAGTATACAACCATGAGTACTTATAGATGACCTTAGAATGAATAAAAATCATTGAATAGAAATATGAAGCAAGTACATAATATATGAAATAAAATTCCAAATCAAGACCAAGTTTGAGTCGCATTAGATTAATAGTTCCATGAACAAATCAATTCCAAATGTAAGCATTCAAAATTTTAAAAAAATCAACAAGCATATTTTCGAAACAACTTGAAATCCAAAAATCAAACTCAAGTTGAAATCGAGGTCCATCCTGTAAGAATTAATCGTGGACTTGGAACATTTAAGATCTAGAGATTTTATGAACGTAGAAAATATAGGTTAGGTTCTTTAATTTTTTGAAAGATTTTAAAAACATGTATTGTTTTATACCAATATTGTTTTATACCAATAAAACAATATTGAATTCTGACATACTATAAAAATTATCACGTTAACACTAGCGCCGGCGGGGTGCTACGTAAAGGAGGGCTAGATTTAGAATGTTGGTAGCTAAAATGGTTGTATTTTGGTCATTTTCTCGACTTAAATCAAGCTACAACGGTAACTATTTTCTAACTGATAAAGGGCAAATATTTAGACCATTTAGACAAAGAAAAATGAAACAAAGGTCCCAACGATGTAGATCGCATGGTTTGTTCCTATCACGGGACGAAATTCCATGATGAGGAGTCTTGCTTTCTAAATAAGCAATTTCTCAACAAATTTAGCACCATTGGTTTTATTTTTTGTTTTTCCGTTGGTTGTAAAAACGTATGAATATTATGTTTTGGTACTTCGTGCATATATATTAAAAATACATAATTTCATTTTCCCAAAATTTGGTTTACATTTAGATTCACACAACAATTTTACATAATAGTTTTGATATTGAATACTAATTTTAGTTTTCCTGTTTGCATATGTAGGATGACACTAGTAATAAAAACTTATAAACCTAATTATACAAAGAATCATAATACACTCCTAACCATTATTTTAACTCAATTTTATCTTTTGTTTACGCCTACACAAGGTAGGGACAGGATCATGGTCTTATTAGCTTGGACTATAACTTGGTGGAAGATTGAAATCGCAGTCTTTGGTTGTTGGGATGATGTTTAGTGTTCTCTCAAAAAAAGGGCCAAAAGGCAATGGATCTAAGATTGTTGTTTAGGAGGTTTGGCAAGGAACCAAGTATTTTCAAGATGATGAATAAAGTATAATGGCTGTTGGAAATGATTTATTTACCTCTTTGCAGCACTTTTTCGTTAACATGGAACAATAACTTTATCCAGCATGATCACGGGAACTGTTACATTGAATTTCGTTCAGTTGTCTAATAATCAGGTAAAAAGTACGGCAGACGTCATGTACCTCTTACAAAGTTCCTGGCTATAACCATGAAGTGTAGAAAACATTAATGGGGCTTTAATTTCAACGTAATAGATAAAAGTATATTACAAATAAAATACGACAAATCAAATAACGATTACAGAAACAAACACAAAAATATACACGATAAAACGCTCAAACATTCATTTAAAAATGACATAATCAAGAACCCTTCTAATGGCTAAATCAATAAAAGCCACTATCTTTTCCCCTGGTCCTGCAGGAAATGATGCATTTTTCCATCGTCTACTTCTTGGACGGTGGAGGAGCGAAGAAATTAGGAACGCTTGGAAGAGTGGCCGGAAGGTTTGGGAGGGTAGGCATAGCAGGCAATGACGGCATGGATATTTTTGGCATATTAGGGATTGTGGGGAGTGCTGGTATTGTTGGGATAGCGGGTATTTGTGGTTGTGGGAGGGTGGGCAACTGTGGCTGTGGGAGTGTGGGTAGCTGTGGCTGTGGGAGTGTCGGGATTGTGGGTATCTGTGGTTGTTGTACGGCTGGAGTAGCTTGCAGCAAATTGCGCGAAGCATGACACATCTCATTGGTTGTGATGGAAAATAGTGCAATGGCAAAAACGTAAATGTAGCAGGAAGAAGCCATTGTACGTAGGATGACTGCAAGCTGTTAAAGCTCTCCAAGTACTTGATCAAGTTGTGAGTAAAAGGCTCAAATGAGTAAATATATATATATAGAGAATGCCTTGACTGATGTTCCCAATAAACAAATAAAAGAATATGAGAAAAAATATAAGTGTTGTTATGACTTTAGATGGTTTGTTGGAATCTGATATCTATAGGTTTTGTTATGACTTTAGATGGTTTGTTGGAAACTGATATTTGCATCATTATTGGGTTCTTAGGTTGTTGAACAATCTTCAAACAACAAATATTTGTTAATTGATATTACAAGCTTAGGTAAGCTATATTCGCAGAAAAGCTGACCCTACTTCTTCAACTGGAGATGAGGTATCTGCAATTGTATCAACATTAAAAATTGATGAGACTTTAGCTTCCACTACAGCAGCCGCATCTCTTATTTTCTTCGCGGGATCATCAGAGACGACATCCCTCGGCATGTCATCATGTGGGTCAGTTCGTTCATCCGTTCCATTACCGCCACCAAAACAACCATAATCGTTTCCATCATCATTACTGCCATCATCATGCGGTTCATCAAAGCTATCATGAGGATCATCATCCTCGTTATCATCATCATTCTCAGTTTCTTCATTATCTGATTTAGCATCATCATCAGATTCAACAGATCCATCATATTCACTACCTTGAGTCACAGTTGCTCCAACAATCGAAGCAACCTCGGCAATGATTTGTGTGACTGTAGTACTGGCACTAACAATTGTACCGACTACAGCCGCGTCAGCACCAGTTACAGTGACCCCGACACCACTTCCACTCGCACCATCACCAGATCGGAGGTTACCTCCACCTAAGCCACTTTTAGTTCCAACAAAGATGGCATTAACAACAACATGGGCTAAGGCGGACTTCTTCTTTTTCAGCTTATCATCCTCCGCTTCAGATTCTACCCAGCTCCTGAACATGGTCCTTAACCTAGTCTTCAGGTCCTCTACTTCATCATTTGTCATTTGAAGAACTTCAACGGCAGCAAGGCAGTGATTGACTAAACCTTCATTGACTTTAGTCTAATTGTCATTGAAGCGTTTGTGTTGATCAATCTGGCTGTCAGTCTGTCAATTTCAGCCCTTAACTCCGTGTTTTCACCAACTAACATGCCAACGTTCCTTGAGGAGGAGGATTCGCCTTACTATAGTTTAACACGAGAATCAAGTCCGTCGAACCCAATCATTGTTCGATACACACTAGACTCTAACTCTCTCATTAGGTTATGAGCGAGGTTAGAGGAGGAAGGAAGATCAGATTCAAGGTGAGAAACCCTTGATTCAAGGCGACTGACATCATCCTGTCATTCAGCGTTCAACAAAGATTAATCTGTCATTTGTGTCTGCCGATTATCAACACAATTCTGGAGAGTCGGATCCATAATCTTTGACTCTTGATCAGGGCTTTGTCAACCTCCTTGACTTGCTCCAACTTAGAAACCCTAGCAGCCAACTTATCCTGTTCCTTCACAATCTTCTCATTCGTCACCTATTGCTCTTTCACAAACTTGATAAACAGATGCTCCCGTTTAACCCTCTTCTCATTTGATTCCTGCAGAGCCTGAATCCTCTCGAGGATATGATCCCTAAACACCGTAGACTTCTTGTATTTTCCACTGGACAAAGGTATGGCTGATATGATTGGACTTTTAGTGGTTGTGGGCGGTGTGATGAACAAGGTAGGCTGGATGGTTGTTTGGGTAGGCATTGTTAGGGTTTGGGTAGGGAGAGATGTGGCTAGGGCCAAGGGTAGGCTAATGGGTTTGGTTGAGATTTGTATTGAAGGTTGGGTGGAGCTTGGAGTGGTAATAGGTAGGATTGGAGGTGAGGAAATGAATGTGGATGACCAAACATATGTGGTTCTAACTGGAGAGGTGAGTGTGAATGTTGGTGACCTAAAGGGTGAGGATATGGGAGATATGTTTCGGGGTGGTGTAAAGGAGAGTGTTGAGGATCAAGAAGTTAAAGGTCGGTGCAATAGATTGATCATTAAGTGAGTCTTGGATTCGTTTATTTGGTTTTTCTTGTGTTTTCATCTATTCCATAGCATGTATTTGAATAATTATGATCTTTTGATGTTGTTCTTGATGATTGTTGACTAGATTCCCGAACTATCTAGGTTTTTGATGATTATTTGTTTATTTGCGGATGCTTAGTTGTTTATTGGATCTTGTTGTTGGTTTAATGCTAAATTTTAGAACTTGAGTACAATTGATATGATGTGTATGTGTATTTAGGTTTGATTTATTGTTGATCTTTGTTTCGCATGTGTTTTGTTGAATGTCTATCAGTTGTAGATGTGAGGTCACTTACTGTGTGTTTGTGATTATTTAATGGTTTGGTTAGACGTAGAAATCCATAGGAACATAAGTTGGTGATTGGTTAGAACTTCATACTCTACTTACAAAGATAGTTGACTGGTAATAGATAGTTAGTTGGGTTATCTTTGGGTAAGGATTTGAGGTTAAAACAAAGGTTTCCCTAGATTTTCATAGTTTCATTGTCATTTTGTGTTTACTGATTGTTTGAGGTTACCCCTTGCACTTTTGGGTGTATTTTGATAGTGTGATCGACCGGTGATCTGTCTTTTAGGGTACCTTAGCGTTGTCGGAGAAACTGATAGGTAATCCATCCAGTAAGTTTAAACGCCCCTTAGGGTTTCTATAGAGTCTAATTATGTTGTTTAGTCTTTTGTATTTTTTCATTTTTTGTCGGTTATACTTTATGCTTTCATGTGTCTTTCTTATATGCTTAGGCCCGAGGCCTTGTAAACAAAAGCTCATTGGGCCTATAATAATAGAAAGTAAGCATGGAACGGCTTCACCTATAAAAGGGTGAAGCATGCACATGCGAACCTTTCGCAAATACTTCTCTCTTTATATCTCTCTCTCAATAAACTTATCATCTCACCTACTCTCTACCTTACCATATAAGGAAATAATCAAACAACAACAAGATCCGAGATCTAGCTTGGTTATATATAATTTCCACTTGCATATAACTGAGATTGATCCAAGAAAACGTTGTAACATCCGGTATAAAGTTATGGGTCTTTTATTGTTTTTTCAGCAGTTTTAATGTTTTTGTTTTTGGGTTTGTGTTTGGCCCATGTCCCATTTTAGGCTCATTTCGTATTAGATACTTTATTTAAATGTTGGTTATGTAATTTGGAGAGACAGACTTGAATTTTATAATAATTACTTTTTTCTCTTCACTTTCCCTGACCTTTGGGTGGAATTATTTGGGTTTGGAAGCCCGTCACGGGTATTCGTTGAATCAACGTGATTCGAACTTCATTTTCGTTTTACCGTTGCATCATAAATATTATAAACGAATAATGTAAACACAATCTCCGTCATACGGATGATAAAAACTAGTACTATAATATATATATATATATATATATATATATATATATATATATATATATATATATATATATATATATATATATATATGTAGACACACACCTTCTGTGTAGGCTTTGACAAAACCTTTAAAACTTTTGAGAACAAGTTAAGAAAATTACCATAGAAAACTAACACCTTACTTTTAATAATATTATATGGGGCGGATCCAAGTGTTAAAAGAGTTTTTCAAGGGATTTACTGTTTTTAGACTTTTCAATTTCATAGACATATATAAAAGTTTTCTGTTCGGGCATTGGTGGAACTAAGCATGTTTTCAGAGGGTCTAAATATTTTTAAGCCGATATTATTTTGACTATCGCTATATAAATTTTTTCTGATTCCTTTTCGGCAATTCGGTCAGGAGGTAATCGGTATATAATTCTAGTCGGGTCATATAAAAAATGGTAATCAAGCAAAATAGCATAAAAAGCGTTAAACCTCATTAGAACTGCATAATTAAATAAAAAATTCTGAATTTTTGTTTATGGGTTTTCATTTTATGAATATAAACAAAAAATCATATAATGTGGCATTCAAAGACAATTTTTTCTCAATGAAACAAAAAAAGCTACCGTTTAAATTTTCATAATCCATTTGATTACGCATATATATCGAACATCACGTACTTCATCACCGAAAATGATTTTAATATGTGCCGTTACAATTGTTAATACAAGAGCTAATTTTGATAAAGGATACATCAATGCTAGTGTAGTTGGTAAGCAAAACAAGGTATATATAATTGGATATTTATATTTTCTCAAGATAATTCAAATGGAAGCAATTAGATGTCCAACTCAGCCTATGAGTCATAACACTTTTTTTTAAATTAAAGCACTTAAACCATTCGACTCACCCAATATATTATTTGCCTCATCATAACCTTTTTTTAATATGTTAAATGTGGACTGGGTTTATAGTTTTGAACATGGATAACAAACTGGGAATAAATTAATTGGGTATTTGTGCTTAAATTTGTTTCATTACACGAAAATTTAGTGGATTAAATTACCTATACACACTTATGTAATTATAATTGTAAATATGTAAATTTATTTTTAATTATGGCATGTCTTGTAATTTCAAGGGGGTCGTTTTCGAAAAATTTAAAGGGACATTTTGTTATTCTTGAAATTCTAGTGGTCCATTTTAAATTTTTACAAGGGTCGCCCGATATTTTAACACATATACTATTAAAGATTTTTTTAAAGGGTCGGGTCGGTTTGGGTCGGGTCGGGTCGGGTTAGGTTCAACATATAAAAGTGTACGACACAATAATAAAAAATACATCTTTACCAACATAATTTTGTTTTTAAAAATCATGTCCAGTTGGTTGATATGCACGTTTAATTTCATATTTTTGACTTGATAAGATGAATTTGTTTTTTTAAGGATACCATAGAATCAAATCTAATTTCGTCGGTTTAAGTACTTGAAGAGGATGATCCATGTCAGGGGTGTTCGAAAGAGGATATCCGAATTCCGTAATCCGATATACGAAAATTACAGATACTTAATTTCATCTAAATCCGTATTCAAAATGGGATATTTGGAATTTCGGATACAGTTTCGGATACCGAAATGGAAATCTGAATTTAATAAGGATTAATGGATTTAAATAATCCCACCTTTAATGAATTGGACAATAATAATCCCACCTTCGGTATTTCTCGCTAGCAGTCCCACCTTTTCAATGTTTTTGTTTTATAAACCAGCGTTAAAAAAACTTAACGGGGTTAAGTTTTTGCTGATGTGGCGGGTGAGTTGGTAGTGTCATAATCCTACATGGCTTTTCCCTTTGAATCAAAATGAAATTACTATATTTTATTATATTAAATCCTATTATCCAGATTTATTAACTTGGATCTGACCCAAACCCGTGACCCGATTAGCGAACCCGAATACCCAAATCACTAGCTTGCACTATAATTCTCGTTCTAAACTTAGAAATTGAATCTTGCATATCCTTATGCATGCCATAACGAGCCCGTGACCCGATTTAATATTTTATTATATTAAATCCTATTATCCAGATTTATTAACTTGGATCTGACCCAAACCCGTGACCCGATTAGCGAACCCGAATACCCAAATCACTAGCTTGCACTATAATTCTCGTTCTAAACTTAGAAATTGAATCTTGCATATCCTTATGCATGCCATAACGAGCCCACCGACACCATAAACATGGAATGAGATCAATTATTGATTCGTATTACTCGTTTGAACGAACCGACGTAACCTGTTAATCAATATACTTTATATTGTTCATAATAATTCAATTAAACTTTCAGAAAGAACCTCACATACATCGCCTACAGTTACCCTATAATGAATTATATTATCATTGATGTTTTGATGCGTGTTCTTGAGTCCCTTCCGCCGTCACTGCCGGGATCAAATTAACCCTCTTCCAATAATCTTTATAGGTAACTAATTATACCTTTGTGTTCGTCGTCATTCACTCTTTAATAGCCCTAATTTCAATCCGCCAATCAAATAACGACCTGGCCGATTGATAATCTAGGGTTCATAATACTCTTTGGGTTGCGAATGTCTGGTTATATGGTTTCTGTTTCTGGATTTTTATCAAATGATCACTCAGATCAGTTGGCTTATGCATGTGGGTGTTGACTGCCGAGCTGGAGACGCAGGTTCGAATCCCTGCAGCCCGTTTTTGTAGGATTAATATAGTAAATTGCATTTTAGGATTAAAACAGAAAAGCCATGTAGGATTATGAAACTGCCAACTCACCAGCCACATCAGCAAAAACTTAACCCCGTTAAGATTTTTTAACGTTGGTTTATAAAACAAAAAACATTGAAAAGGTGTGACTGCCAACGGGAAATACTAGAGGTGGGATTATTATTGGCCAATAATTCATTAAAGGTGGGATTATTTAAATCCAATAATCCATTTAATAAAACCCTTTGAAATATTTGATACCATAAACAAGTGTGCAAACGCGGTATTCAAATCAAGTATACAACCATGAGTACTTATAGATGACCTTAGAAAGAATAAAAATCGTTGAAATAGAAATTTGAAGCAAGTACGTAATATATGAAATCAAATTCCAAATGAAGACCAAGTTTGAGTCGCATACTTGATTAATAGTTCCATGAACAAATCAATTCCAAATGTAAGCATTCAAAATTTTTTTAAAAAAAAAACAACAAGCATATTTTTGAAACAACTTGATATCCAAAAATCAAACTCAAGCTGAAATCGAGATCCATCCGGAAGAATTAATCGTGGAACATTTGAGATCTAGAGATTTATGAACGTAGAAAATATAGGTTTGGTTTTTTAATCTTTTGAAAGATTTTAAAAACATGTATTGTTTTATACCAATAAAACAATATTGAATTCTGACATACTATAAAAATTATCACGTTAACACTAGCGCCGGCTGGGTGCTACGTAAAGGAGGGCTAGATTTAGAATGTTGGTAGCTAAAATGGTTGTATTTTGGTCATTTTCTCGACTTAAATCAAGCTACAACGGTAACTATTTTCTAACTGATAAAGGGCAAATATTTAGGCCATTTAGACAAAGAAAAATGACACAAAGGTCCCAACGATGTAGATCGCATGGTTTGTTCCTATCACGGGACGAAATTCCATGATGAGGAGTCTTGCTTTCTAAATAAGCAATTTCTCAACAAATTTAGCACCTTTGGTTTTATTTTTTGTTTTTCCGTTGGTTGTAAAAGCGTATGAATATTATGTTTTGGTACTTCGTGCATATATATTAAAAATACATAATTTCGTTTTCCCAAAATTTGGTTTACATTTAGATTCACACAACAATTTTACATAATAGTTTTGATATTGAATACTAATTTTAGTTTTCCTGTTTGCATATGTAGGATGACACTAGTAATAAAAACTTATAAACCTAATTATACAAAGAATCATAATACACTCCTAACCATTATTTTAACTCAATTTTATCTTTTGTTTACGCCTACACAAGGTAGGGACAGGATCATGGTCTTATTAGCTTGGACTATAACTTGGTGGAAGATTGAAATCACAGTCTTTGGTTGTTGGGATGATGTTTAGTGTTCTCTCAAAAAAAGGGCCAAAAGGCAATGGATCTAAGATTGTTGTTTAGGAGGTTTGGCATGGAACCAAGTATTTTCAAGATGATGAATAAAGTATAATGACTGTTGGAAATGATTTATTTACCTCTTTGCAGCACTTTTTCGTTAACATGGAACAATAACTTTATCCAGCATGATCACGGAACTGTTACATTGAATTTCGTTCAGTTGTCTAATAATCAGGTAAAAAGTACGGCAGACGTCATGTACCTCTTACAAAGTTCCTGGCTATAACCATGAAGTGTAGAAAACATTAATGGGGCTTTAATTTCAACGTAATAGATAAAAGTATATTACAAATAAAATACGACAAATCAAATAACGATTACAGAAACAAACACAAAAATATACACGATAAAACGCTCAAACATTCATTTAAAAATGACATAATCAAGAACCATTCTAATGGCTAAATCAATAAAACCCACTATCTTTTCCCCTGGTCCTGCAGGAAATGATGCATTTTTCCATCGTCTACTTCTTGGACGGTGGAGGAGCGAAGAAATTAGGAACGCTTGGAAGAGTGGCCGGAAGGTTTGGGAGGGTAGGCATAGCAGGCAATGACGGCATGGATATTTTTGGCATATTAGGGATTGTGGGGAGTGCTGGTATTGTTGGGATAGCGGGTATTTGTGGTTGTGGGAGGGTGGGCAACTGTGGCTGTGGGAGTGTGGGTAGCTGTGGCTGTGGGAGTGTCGGGATTGTGGGTATCTGTGGTTGTTGAACGGCTGGAGTAGCTTGCAGCAAATTGCGCGAAGCATGACACATCTCATTGGTTGTGATGGAAAATAGTGCAATGGCAAAAACGTAAATGTAGCAGGAAGAAGCCATTGTACGTAGGATGACTGCAAGCTGTTAAAGCTCTCCAAGTACTTGATCAAGTTGTGAGTAAAAGGCTCAAATGAGTAAATATATATATAGAGAATGCCTTGACTGATGTTCCCAATAAACAAATAAAAGAATATGAGAAAAAATATAAGTGTTGTTATGACTTTAGATGGTTTGTTGGAATCTGATATCTATAGGTTTTGTTATGACTTTAGATGGTTTGTTGGAAACTGATATTTGCATCATTATTGGGTTCTTAGGTTGTTGAACAATCTTCAAACAACAAATATTTGTTAATTGATATTACAAGCTTAGGTAAGCTATATTCGCAGAAAAGCTGACCCTACTTCTTCAACTGGAGATGAGGTATCTGCAATTGTATCAACATTAAAAATTGATGAGACTTTAGCTTCCACTACAGCAGCCGCATCTCTTATTTTCTTCGCGGGATCATCAGAGACGACATCCCTCGGCATGTCATCATGTGGGTCAGTTCGTTCATCCGTTCCATTACCGCCACCAAAACAACCATAATCGTTTCCATCATCATTACTGCCATCATCATGCGGTTCATCAAAGCTATCATGAGGATCATCATCCTCGTTATCATCATCATTCTCAGTTTCTTCATTATCTGATTTAGCATCATCATCAGATTCAACAGATCCATCATATTCACTACCTTGAGTCACAGTTGCTCCAACAATCGAAGCAACCTCGGCAATGATTTGTGTGACTGTAGTACTGGCACTAACAATTGTACCGACTACAGCCGCGTCAGCACCAGTTACAGTGACCCCGACACCACTTCCACTCGCACCATCACCAGATCGGAGGTTACCTCCACCTAAGCCACTTTTAGTTCCAACAAAGATGGCATCAACAACAACATGGGCTAAGGCGGACTTCTTCTTTTTCAGCTTATCATCCTCCGCTTCAGATTCTACCCAGCTCCTGAACATGGTCCTTAACCTAGTCTTCAGGTCCTCTACTTCATCATTTGTCATTTGAAGGACTTCAACGGCAGCAAGGCAGTGATTGACCAAACCTTCATTGACTTTAGTCTAATTGTCATTGAAGCGTTCGTGTTGATCAATCTGGGCTGTCAGTCTGTCAATTTCAGCCCTTAACTCCGTGTTTTCACCAACTAACATGCCAACGTTCCTTGAGGAGGAGGATTCGCCTTCCTATAGTTTAACACGAGAATCAAGTCCGTCGAACCCAATCATTGTTCGATACACACTAGACTCTAACTCCCTCATTAGGTTATGAGCGAGGTTAGAGTAGGAAGGAAGATCAGATTCAAGGTGAGAAACCCTTGATTCAAGGCGACTGACATCATCGTGTCGTTCAGCGTTCAACAAAGATTAATCTTTCATTTGTGTCTGCCGATTATCAACACGATTCTGGAGAGTCGGATCCACAATCTTTGACTCTTGATCAGGGCTTTGTCAACCTCCTTGACTTGCTCCAACTTAGAAACCCTAGCAGCCAACTTATCCTGTTCCTTCACAATCTTCTCATTCGTCACCTATTGCTCTTTCACAAACTTGATAAACAGATGCTCCCGTTTAACCCTCTTCTCATTTGATTCCTGCAGAGCCTGAATCCTCTCGAGGATATGATCCCTAAACACCGTAGACTTCTTGTATTTTCCACTGGACAAAGGTATGGCTGATATGATTGGACTTTTAGTGGTTGTGGGCGGTGTGATGAACAAGGTAGGCTGGATGGTTGTTTGGGTAGGCATTGTTAGGGTTTGGGTAGGGAGAGATGTGGCTAGGGCCAAGGGTAGGCTAATGGGTTTGGTTGAGATTTGTATTGAAGGTTGGGTGGAGCTTGGAGTGGTAATAGGTAGGATTGGAGGTGAGGAAATGAATGTGGATGACCAAACATATGTGGTTCTAACTGGAGAGGTGAGTGTGAATGTTGGTGACCTAAAGGGTGAGGATATGGGAGATATGTTTCAGGGTGGTGTAAAAGAGAGTGTTGAAGATCAAGAAGTTAAAGGTCGGTGCAATAGATTGATCATTAAGTGAGTCTTGGATTCGTTTATTTGGTTTTTCTTGTGTTTTCATCTATTCCATAGCATGTATTTGAATGATTATGATCTTTTGATGTTGTTCTTGATGATTGTTGACTAGATTCCCGAACTATCTAGGTTTTTGATGATTATTTGTTTATTTGCGGATGCTTAGTTGTTTATTGGATCTTGTTGTTGGTTTAATGCTAAATTTTAGAACTTGAGTACAATTGATATGATGTGTATGTGTATTTAGGTTTGATTTATTGTTGATCTTTGTTTCGCATGTGTTTTGTTGAATGTCTATCAGTTGTAGATGTGAGGTCACTTACTGTGTGTTTGTGATTATTTAATGGTTTGGTTAGACGTAGAAATCCATAGGAACATGAGTTGGTGATTTGTTAGAAATTCATACTCTACTTACAAAGATAGTTGACTGGTAATAGATAGTTAGTTGGGTTATCTTTGGGTAAGGATTTGAGGTTAAAACAAAGGTTTCCCTAGATTTTCATAGTTTCATTGTCATTTTGTGTTTACTGATTGTTTGAGGTTACCCCTTACACTTTTGGGTGTTTTTTGATAGTGTGATCGACTGGTGATCTGTCTTTTAGGGTACCTTAGCGTTGTCGGAGAAACTGATAGGTAATCCATCCAGTAAGTTTAAACGCCCCTTAGGGTTTCTATAGAGTCTAATTATGTTGTTTAGTCTTTTGTATTATTTCATTTTTTGTCGGTTATACTTTATGCTTTCATGTGTCATTCTTATATGCTTAGGCCCGAGGCCTTGTAAACAAAATCTCATTGGGCCTATAATTATAGAAAGTAAGCATGGAACGGCTTCACCTATAAAAGGGTGAAGCATGCACATGCGAACCTTTCGCAAATACTTCTCTCTCTTTATATCTCTCTCTCTCAATAAACTTATCATCTCACCGACTCTCTACCTTACCATATAAGGAAATAATCAAACAACAACAAGATCCGAGATGTAGCTTGGTTATATATAATTTCCACTTGCATATAACTGAGATTGATCCAAGAAAACGTTGTAAGATCCGGTATAAAGTTATGGGTCTTTTATTGTTTTTTCAGCAGTTTTAATGTTTTTGTTTTTGGGTTTGTGTGTGGCCCATGTCCCATTTTAGGCTCATTTCGTATTAGAACCTTTATTTAAATTTTGGTTATGTAATTTGGAGAGACAGACTTGAATTTTATAATAATTACTTTTTTCTCTTCACTTTCCCTGACCTTTGGGTGGAATTATTTGGGTTTGGAAGCCCGTCACGGGTATTCGTTGAATCAACGTGATTCGAACTTCATTTTCGTTTTACCGTTGCATCATAAATATTATAAACGAATAATGTAAACACAATCTCAGTCATACGGATGATAAAAACTAGTACTATAATATATATATATATATATATATATATATATATATATATATATATATATATATATATATATATATATATATATATATATATATATATATATATGTAGACACACACCTTCTGTGTAGGCTTTGACAAAACTTTTAAAACTTTTGAGAACAAGTTAAGAAAATTACCATAGAAAACTAACACCTTACTTTTAATAATATTATATGGGGCGGATCCAAGTGTTAAAAGAGTTTTTCAAGGGATTTACTGTTTTTAGACTTTTCAATTTCATAGACATATATAAAAGTTTTCTGTTCGGGCATTGGTGGAACTAAGCATGTTTTCAGAGGGTCTAAATATTTTTGAGCCGATATTATTTTGACTATCGCTATATAAATTTTTTCTGATTCCTTTTCGGCAATTCGGTCACGAGGTAATCGGTATATAATTCTAGTCGGGTCATATAAAAAATGGTAATCAAGCAAAATAGCATAAAAAGCGTTAAACCTCATTAGAACTGCATAATTAAATAAAAAATTCTGAATTTTTCTTTACGGGTTTTCATTTTATGAATATGAACAAAAAATCATATAATGTGGCATTCAAAGGCAATTTTTTCTCAATGAAACAAAAAAAGCTACCGTTTAAATTTTCATAATCCATTTGATTACGCATATATATCGAACATCACGTACTTCATCACCGAAAAGGATTTTAATATGTGCCGTTACAATTGTTAATACAAGAGCTAATTTTGATAAAGGATACATCAATGCTAGTGTAGTTGGTAAGCAAAACAAGGTATATATAATTGGATATTTATATTTTCTCAAGATAATTCAAATGGAAGCAATTAGATGTCCAACTCAGCCTATGAGTCATAACACTTTTTTTTAAATTAAAGCACTTAAACCATTCGACTCACCCAATATATTATTTTCCTCATCATAACCTTTTTTTAATATGTTAAATGTGGACTGGGTTTATAGTTTTGAACATGGGATAACAAACTGGCAATAAATTAATTGGGTATTTGTGCTTAAATTTGTTTCATTACACGAAAATTTAGTGGATTAAATTACCTATACACACTTATGTAATTATAATTGTAAATATGTAAATTTATTTTTAATTATGGCATGTCTTGTAATTTCAAGGGGGTCGTTTTCGAAAAATTTTAAAGGGACATTTTGTTATTCTTGAAATTCTAGTGGTCCATTTTAAATTTTTACATGGGTCGCCCGATATTTTAACACATATACTATTAAAGATTTTTTTAAAGGGTCGGGTCGGTTTGGGTCGGGTCGGGTCGGGTTAAGTTCAACATATAAAAGTGTACGACACAATAATAAAACATACATCTTTACCAACATAATTTTGTTTTTAAAAATCATGTCCAGTTGGTTGATATGCACGTTTAATTTCATATTTTTGACTTGATAAGATGAATTTGTTTTTTTTAAGGATACCATAGAATCAAATCTAATTTCGTCGGTTTAAGTACTTGAAGAGGATGATCCATGTCAGGGGTGTTCGAAAGAGGATATCCGAATTCCGTAATCCGATATACGAAAATTACAGATACTTAATTTCATCTAAATCCGTATTCAAAATGGGATATTTGGAATTTCGGATACAGTTTCGGATACCGAAATGGAAATCTGAATTTAATAAGGATTAATGGATTTAAATAATCCCACCTTTAATGAATTGGACAATAATAATCCCACCTTCGGTATTTCTCGCTAGCAGTCCCACCTTTTCAATGTTTTTGTTTTATAAACCAGCGTTAAAAAAACTTAACGGGGTTAAGTTTTTGCTGATGTGCCGGGTGAGTTGGTAGTGTCATAATCCTACATGGCTTTTCCCTTTGAATCAAAATGAAATTACTATATTTTATTATATTAAATCCTATTATCCAGATTTATTAACTTGGATCTGACCCAAACCCGTGACCCGATTAGCGAACCCGAATACCCAAATCACTAGCTTGCACTATAATTCTCGTTCTAAACTTAGAAATTGAATCTTGCATATCCTTATGCATGCCATAACGAGCCCACCGACACCATAAACATGGAATGAGATCAATTATTGATTCGTATTACTCGTTTGAACGAACCGACGTAACCTGTTAATCAATATACTTTATATTGTTCATAATAATTCAATTAAACTTTCAGAAAGAACCTCACATACATCGCCTACAGTTACCCTATAATGAATTATATTATCATTGATGTTTTGATGCGTGTTCTTGAGCCCTTCCGCCGTCACTGCCGGGATCAAATTAACCCTCTTCCAATAATCTTTATAGGTAACTAATTATACCTTTGTGTTCGTCGTCATTCACTCTTTAATAGCCCTAATTTCAATCGGCCAATCAAATAACGACCTGGCCGATTGATAATCTAGGGTTCATAATACTCTTTGGGTTGCGAATGTCTGGTTATATAGTTTCTGTTTCTGGATTTTTATAAAAGGATCACTCAGATCAGTTGGCTTATGCATGTGGGTGTTGACTGCCGAGCTGGAGGCGCAGGTTAGAATCCCCTGCAGCCCGTTTTTGTAGGATTAATATAGTAATTGCATTTTAGGATTAAAACGGAAAAGCCATGTAGGATTATGAAACTGCCAACTCACCAGCCAAATCAGCAAAAACTTAACCCCGTTAAGATTTTTTAACGTTGGTTTATAAAACAAAAAACATTGAAAAGGTGTGACTGCCAGCGGGAAATACCAGAGTTGGGATTATTATTGGCTATAATTCATTAAAGGTGGAATTATTTAAATCCAATAATCCATTTAATAAAACCCTTTGAAATATTTGATACCATAAACAAGTGTGCAAACGCGGTATTCAAATCAAGTATACAACCATGAGTACTTATAGATGACCTTAGAATGAATAAAAATCGTTGAAATAGAAATTTGAAGCAAGTACGTAATATATGAAATCAAATTCCAAATGAAGACCAAGTTTGAGTCGCATACTTGATTAATAGTTCCATGAACAAATCAATTCCAAATGTAAGCATTCAAAATTTTTTTAAAAAAAAAACAACAAGCATATTTTTGAAACAACTTGATATCCAAAAATCAAACTCAAGCTGAAATCGAGATCCATCCGGAAGAATTAATCGTGGAACATTTGAGATCTAGAGATTTATGAACGTAGAAAATATAGGTTTGGTTTTTTAATCTTTTGAAAGATTTTAAAAACATGTATTGTTTTATACCAATATTGTTTTATACCAATAAAACAATATTGACTTCTGACATACTATAAAAATTATCACGTTAACACTAGCGCCGGCGGGGTGCTACGTAAAGGGGGGCTAGATTTAGAATGTTGGTAGCTAAAATGGTTGTATTTTGGTCATTTTCTCGACTTAAATCAAGCTACAACGGTAACTATTTTCTAACTGATAAAGGGCAAATATTTAGGCCATTTAGACAAAGAAAAATGACACAAAGGTCCCAACGATGTAGATCGCATGGTTTGTTTCTATCACGGGACGAAATTCCATGATGAGGAGTCTTGCTTTCTAAATAAGCAATTTCTCAACAAATTTAGCACCTTTGGTTTTATTTTTTGTTTTTCCGTTGGTTGTAAAAGCGTATGAATATTATGTTTTGGTACTTCGTGCATATATATTAAAAATACATAATTTCGTTTTCCCAAAATTTGGTTTACATTTAGATTCACACAACAATTTTACATAATAGTTTTGATATTGAATACTAATTTTAGTTTTCCTGTTTGCATATGTAGGATGACACTAGTAATAAAAACTTATAAACCTAATTATACAAAGAATCATAATACACTCCTAACCATTATTTTAACTCAATTTTATCTTTTGTTTACGCCTACACAAGGTAGGGACAGGATCATGGTCTTATTAGCTTGGACTATAACTTGGTGGAAGATTGAAATCACAGTCTTTGGTTGTTGGGATGATGTTTAGTGTTCTCTCAAAAAAAGGGCCAAAAGGCAATGGATCTAAGATTGTTGTTTAGGAGGTTTGGCATGGAACCAAGTATTTTCAAGATGATGAATAAAGTATAATGACTGTTGGAAATGATTTATTTACCTCTTTGCAGCACTTTTTCGTTAACATGGAACAATAACTTTATCCAGCATGATCACGGAACTGTTACATTGAATTTCGTTCAGTTGTCTAATAATCAAGTAAAAAGTACGGCAGACGTCATGTACCTCTTACAAAGTTCCTGGCTATAACCATGAAGTGTAGAAAACATTAATGGGGCTTTAATTTCAACGTAATAGATAAAAGTATATTACAAATAAAATACGACAAATCAAATAACGATTACAGAAACAAACATAAAAATATACACGATAAAACGCTCAAACATTCATTTAAAAATGACATAATCAAGAACCCTTCTAATGGCTAAATCAATGAAAGCCACTATCTTTTCCCCTGGTCCTGCAGGAAATGACGCATTTTTCCATCGTCTACTTCTTGGACGGTGGAGGAGCGAAGAAATTAGGAACGCTTGGAAGAGTGGCCGGAAGGTTTGGGAGGGTAGGCATAGCAGGCAATGACGGCATGGATATTTTTGGCATATTAGGGATTGTGGGGAGTGCTGGTATTGTTGGGATAGCGGGTATTTGTGGTTGTGGGAGGGTGGGCAACTGTGGCTGTGGGAGTGTGGGTAGCTGTGGCTGTGGGAGTGTCGGGATTGTGGGTATCTGTGGTTGTTGTACGGCTGGAGTAGCTTGCAGCAAATTGCGCGAAGCCTGACACATCTCATTGGTTGTGATGGAAAATAGTGCAATGGCAAAAACGTAAATATAGCAGGAAGAAGCCATTGTACGTAGGATGACTGCAAGCTGTTAAAGCTCTCCAAGTACTTGATCAAGTTGTGAGTAAAAGGCTCAAATGAGTAAATATATATATAGAGAATGCCTTGACTGATGTTCCCAATAAACAAATAAAAGAATATGAGAAAAAATATAAGTGTTGTTATGACTTTAGATGGTTTGTTGGAATCTGATATCTATAGGTTTTGTTATGACTTTAGATGGTTTGTTGGAAACTGATATTTGCATCATTATTGGGTTCTTAGGTTGTTGAACAATCTTCAAACAACAAATATTTGTTAATTGATATTCCAAGCTTAGGTATGCTATATTCGCAGAAAAGCTGACCCAAACTCAATCGCAAATGTAATATTGTAAAACTGTAGTTCAAGGCAAATTATAAATCACCATAGGTAGACAGCAAGTTTAATAAACCGTTAAAGACGTACCGATTGAAGAGTTAGAGCTCAAATACTGTATATGATTACACCATTGATCTAGGCTTTGACTAAACTAATTTGGAGAACAAGTTGAAAAAAAAATTGCCATAGGAAACTAATACCTTAATTTTAATAATATTTGGTGGCGGATGCAAGAGTTTTTTTCGAGGGGTTAACTTTTTTTAGAATTTTCAATTTTGTAGCGCATTTAAAAGATTTCAGAACCTGTTCGGGTAGGATAAGGTTTATCATATAATAAAAATGCGATACAATAATTAAAAAGATATTGTCATTAATTTACCAACATAATATGTTTGTGAAAAATCTTGCATGGTTGGTTGAAAAGGGCCTCCAAGTATATATATGCACGCTTAATTTCATCTTGTGTTGCTGCGGGATAGTGTTTTTTTGTGATGGTGGTGGTGGGTTGTGGCCATTTGTGGTGGTGATGCCATGGAAGATAATCCAAAACTAATTTCAACGGTTTAATAGCTACTTCAAGAGGATGATCCAAGGTAGGGTTTTTCGAATGCGAATATCCGAATCCCATATAGTTAATTTCATCCAAATGCTTATTCATGCTCATTTGAAATCCGATATCCGATGTTTTTGATACGTACGGATTCGGAAACCGAAATGGAAATCCGAATTTGGTAAAAATATTTGATTTCCAGTACCATGAACAGGTGTCTAAACTCAATATCCAAATCGGGTATATTACGATGATTATTTATGGATGACCATGGAATGAATATAAATAACTAAAATTGTAGGTCCCCACGCACGATCTAACAACAAGTTCTTGAATCAATCTCGCTTAAGCAACCGAGATTTCAGATCTTTGTGGTGTTGGTTTATTACCAGTTATAGAAAGAGTAGAGAGTTGGTGAAAGGATAAGATAAGAGCTTTGCCAAAAGGTTGGGTGTTGCATGGGCATGCTTCACCTTATATAGGTGAAGCCATGCCATTCCCACATGTATTATTATCGGCCCAATGGTCTCTAATTACATGGCCTTTAGACAAACATACAATAAAAGAAACCAAAGCTAGTAAACTTGTTAAACTTCTAAACTATTTTGTCAGTGTTGTCCCTTCGCGCTTCTTCAACTGTGGACAAGGGGGAATGGTATAGCTTCAAAAGACACCCTTGCCTAGACAAGCCAATTCGTGCTCATCAAAGAACTTGTGCGTGTGAATGGTCTCACAGTGTATTACCACATCTCCCGTGCAGTCGAACTCCAGTGAGACAAAGTCAAAAAACATATTGGGAGTGTACGGTTCACAATGGTATATCGGGTCTCCATTGTTGGTTAATCATCGATCTCGTTAAAGTTCCGTTAAATATTTCGTTAGGTTATTATAGAATATATAAACTTTGTTAGAAAGTCCAGTTAACAAAGTTAGGGTACAAAGTGTAATTAGTTAATTGTTTGTTTAATCGATCTCGTGGCCCTTAATTGGTATCAGAGCGAGGCTCTAAAAAAACCCCAAAATTCGGAACCCTAATCGGTAAGAACAAAAGAGGGGAACAAACCTGCAAATTAGAAGACGGAGAAGAAGCACCGATTGAAAGGCGTGATCAATTGGCGAATTTCCGATTATAAGGAGAAACCGATTAAATTGAACGGGCGGCGTGCCTTTTGTTGATCGGAAAAGGGAACGGAGGAAACAGAGTGGTTTTGATTTTGTAAATACGTTCACAAAAGTCAAAACATACATATAAATATAAACATTTAATATAAGGTTATTATTTAGAAAGTAAAAAAAAGATAACTGTTTTAAAAACAATTATATTTGAAGTAAATTCAAGAAATTGATTTTGGAAAAATTAAAAAACTTGAATAAAAAAATCGAACATGTGTGATTTGAATAGCAAGACTCCGAACCTTCGTGATTCGTAGAGCAAGAGTAAGACCTGTGTGGCATCTAAGACCTGTGTGGCAATCTAAGTCCTGTGTGGCAATAAGACCTGTGTGGCAAACAAAGACCTATGTGGCAAATAAATCCTGTGTGGTACAAATCCTGTGTGGTAAGAGCGAAAACCGGTGTGGTTCAATCGAGTAAGAAGTAAATATATCTAGCAAAGAAGATTCATCAAGTGGATCAACAAAAACTCGTGAGCAAGGGATATATCTTTTCAATATCCAAAATTGATTGAGTCAAACTATACGACATGGGCATTATTGAAGGAGACAATCTTAAAGGCTTATGGTCTTTGGGAAGCGGTAAGCTCAGAAGAAGAAGTTAATGAAAAGAAGGCATATACGACCAAGGCAATGATCCTACAAACGTTGCCAGAAGATATTTTGATGCAAGTGGCACAACACCCGACAACAAAAGAAGTGTGGGACACAATAAAAGTTCGACACTTAGGAGCAGATCTAGTTATGAAAGCACGTCTACAAACATTAAGGAGCGAGTTAGAGAAGTTAAAGATGAAAGAAAATGAAACCGCGAGTGATTTCTCTGGAAAATTGGGAAGCATAAGAGCCAAATTTAAAGTTTTGGTTCCAATCTCAAGGATAAGATAATTGTAAGGAAATTACTCAATTCAGTTCCAAAAAATTTCTACCAATTGTGGCATCTATCGAGCAATATTTGGAAATTGATAAAATGTCATTTGAAGAAGCGGTAGGAAGAATAATAGCTTTTGAAGAACGCCTTAAAAGTCAAGACGAACTAGAAGACGATAACGAAAGAAAGCTTTTGATGGCTAGTAATCATCCTAACAACTGGCATCATGGAAAAGGTCGTGGTAATAGAAGCCAAGACAAAGATCAAGGAAGAGAACCTTTCAAAGAAGAAAGAAGAAGTTGAAATGCGAGTCGCGGAAACAAAGACAAAAGTGATCTCATGTGCTACGAATGTAATGAATATGGTCACTTCGCATATTAATGCCCAAAGTGGAAAAACAAAGAAAAAGAAGAACCGGAGGCTCATCTCATACATAGTTTAACTACACTACTATGAAGACAAAGCAAGCCGTGTTGAAGATCTAGATTAAGGGGGTGATTGTTGGTTAATCATCGATCTCGTTAAAGTTCCGTTAAATATTTCGTTAGGTTATTGTAGAATATATAAACTTTGTTAGAAAGTTCAGTTAACAAAGTCAGGGTACAAAGTGTAATTAGTTAATTGTTTGTTTAATCGATCTCATGGCCCTCATCCATGATCCTTAGGCATTTTGTATCTCCATGCCTTTCTCTTGTTGCCCATATCAGGATCAACCTCAAATGGATGAAGGTATGACATATCCTTGTTGAGTTTGTAGTTTGGGTAGTCGTCTTTCCATTCTCTTGCCAGCATTTTCTTGAAATAACCTTCAAGCTCCTTTTCTCTTGCACCATCACCTATAATCCTTCTAAAATCATTCATGTCAAGTTGTGACAATGAATGCATATCATGGTGGCTCAAGCAGAGATCCCCATTGGCAAGTATGATAGCCCAGATTTTCAATCTTTGTGTCGTTTGCAGTAAAGGATTAGGAAGTCAACATGCGGGGAAAGCCACCACGGTTTATGGATATTGAACCATCTCTTCAGCAACACGAACCGGAGTGTCTAGGTTAGGAGAGTAGTTTATTTTATCTTCTTCCACGACTTCTTCAACTGGAGATGAGGTATCTGCAATTGTATCAACATTAAAAATTGATGAGACTTTAGCTTCCACTACAGCAGCCGCATCTCTTATTTTCTTCGCGGGATCATCATAGACGACATCCCTCGGCATGTCAACATGTGGGTCAGTTCGTTCATCCGTTCCATTACCGCCACCAAAACAACCATAATCGTTTCCATCATCATTACTGCCATCATCATGCGGTTCATCAAAGCTATCATGAGGATCATCATCCTCGTTATCATCATCATTCTCAGTTTCTTCATTATCTGATTTAGCATCATCATCAGATTCAACAGATCCATCATATTCACTACCTTGAGTCACAGTTGCTCCAACAATCGAAGCAACCTCGGCAATGATTTGTGTGACTGTAGTACTGGCACTAACAATTGTACCGACTACAGCCGCGTCAGCACCAGTTACAGTGACCCCGACACCACTTCCACTCGCACCATCACCAGATCGGAGGTTACCTCCACCTAAGCCACTTTTAGTTCCAACAAAGATGGCATCAACAACAACATGGGCTAAGGCGGACTTCTTCTTTTTCAGCTTATCATCCTCCGCTTCAGATTCTACCCAGCTCCTGAACATGGTCCTTAACCTAGTCTTCAGGTCCTCTACTTCATCATTTGTCATTTGAAGGACTTCAACGGCAGCAAGGCAGTGATTGACCAAACCTTCATTGACTTTAGTCTAATTGTCATTGAAGCGTTCGTGTTGATCAATCTGGGCTGTCAGTCTGTCAATTTCAGCCCTTAACTCCGTGTTTTCACCAACTAACATGCCAACGTTCCTTGAGGAGGAGGATTCGCCTTCCTATAGTTTAACACGAGAATCAAGTCCGTCGAACCCAATCATTGTTCTATACACACTAGACTCTAACTCCCTCATTAGGTTATGAGCGAGGTTAGAGGAGGAAGGAAGATCAGATTCAAGGTGAGAAACCCTTGATTCAAGGCGACTGACATCATCATGTAATTCAGCGTTCAACAAAGATTAATCTGTCATTTGTGTCTGCCGATTATCAACACGATTCTTGAGAGTCGGATCCACAATCTTTGACTCTTGATCAGGGCTTTGTCAACCTCCTTGACTTGCTCCAACTTAGAAACCCTAGCAGCCAACTTATCCTGTTCCTTCACAATCTTCTCATTCGTCACCTATTGCTCTTTCACAAACTTGATAAACAGATGCTCCCGTTTAACCCTCTTCTCATTTGATTCCTGCAGAGCCTGAATCCTCTCGAGGATATGATCCCTAAACACCGTAGACTTCTTGTATTTTCCACTGGACAAAGGTATGGCTGATATGATTGGACTTTTAGTGGTTGTGGGCGGTGTGATGAACAAGGTAGGCTGGATGGTTGTTTGGGTAGGCATTGTTAGGGTTTGGGTAGGGAGAGATGTGGCTAGGGCCAAGGGTAGGCTAATGGGTTTGGTTGAGATTTGTATTGAAGGTTGGGTGGAGCTTGGAGTGGTAATAGGTAGGATTGGAGGTGAGGAAATGAATGTGGATGACCAAACATATGTGGTTCTAACTGGAGAGGTGAGTGTGAATGTTGGTGACCTAAAGGGTGAGGATATGGGAGATATGTTTCGGGGTGGTGTAAAGGAGAGTGTTGAGGATCAAGAAGTTAAAGGTCGGTGCAATAGATTGATCATTAAGTGAGTCTTGGATTCGTTTATTTGGTTTTTCTTGTGTTTTCATCTACTCCATAGCATGTATTTGAATGATTATGATCTTTTGATGTTGTTCTTGATGATTGTTGACTAGATTCCCGAACTATCTAGGTTTTTGATGATTATTTGTTTATTTGCGGATGCTTAGTTGTTTATTGGATCTTGTTGATGGTTTAATGCTAAATTTTAGAACTTGATTACAATTGATATGATGTGTATGTGTATTTAGGTTTGATTTATTGTTGATCTTTGTTCCGCATGTGTTTTGTTGAATGTCTATCAGTTGTAGATGTGAGGTCACTTACTGTGTGTTTGTGATTATTTAATGGTTTGGTTAGACGTAGAAATCCATAGGAACATGAGTTGGTAATTGGTTAGAACTTCATACTCTACTTACAAAGATAGTTGGCGGGTAATAGATAGTTAGTTGGGTTATCTTTGGGTAAGGATTTGAGGTTAAAACAAAGGTTTCCCTAGATTTTCATAGTTTCATTGTCATTTCGTGTTTACTGATTGTTTGAGGTTACCCCTTGCACTTTTGGGTGTATTTTGATAGTGTGATCGACTGGTGATCTGTCTTTTAGGGTATCTTAGCGTTGTCGGAGAAACTGATAGGTAATCCATCCAGTAAGTTTAAACGCCCCTTAGGGTTTCTATAGAGTCTAATTATGTTGTTTAGTCTTTTGTATTATTTCATTTTTTGTAGGTTATACTTTATGCTTTCATGTGTCTTTCTTATATGCTTAGGCCCGAGGCCTTGTAAACAAAAGCTCATTGGGCCTATAATAATAGAAAGTAAGCATGGAACGGCTTCACCTATAAAAGGATGAAGCATGCACATGCGAACCTTTCGCAAATACTTCTCTCTCTTTATATCTCTCTCTCAATAAACTTATCATCTCACCGACTCTCTACCTTACCATATAAGGAAATAATCAAACAACAACAAGATCCGAGATTTAGCTTGGTTATATATAATTTCCACTTGCATATAACTGATATTGATCCAAGAAAACGTTGTAAGATCCGGTATAAAGTTATGGGTCTTTTATTGTTTTTTCAGCAGTTTTAATGTTTTTGTTTTTGGGTTTGTGTTTGGCCCATGTCCCATTTTAGGCTCATTTCGTATTAGAACCTTTATTTAAATGTTGGTTATGTAATTTGGAGAGACAGACTTGAATTTTATAATAATTACTTTTTTCTCTTCACTTTCCCTGACCTTTGGGTGGAATTATTTGGGTTTGGAAGCCCGTCACGGGTATTCGTTGAATCAACGTGATTCGAACTTCATTTTCGTTTTACCGTTGCATCATAAATTTTATAAACGAATAATGTAAACACAATCTCCGTCTTACGGATGATAAAAACTAGTACTATAATATATATATATATATATATATATATAGACACACACACCTTCTGTGTAGGCTTTGACAAAACTTTTAAAACTTTTGAGAACAAGTTAAGAAAATTACCATAGAAAACTAACACCTTACTTTTAATAATATTATATGGGGCGGATCCAAGTGTTAAAAGAGTTTTTCAAGGGATTTACTGTTTTTAGACTTTTCAATTTCATAGTCATATATAAAAGTTTTCTGTTCGGGAATTGGTGGAACTAAGCATGTTTTCAGAGGGTCTAAATATTTTTGAGCCGATATTATTTTGACTATCGCTATATAAATTTTTTCTGGTTCCTTTTCGGCAATTCGGTCGGGAGGTAATCGGTATATAATTCTAGTCGGGTCATATAAAAAATGGTAATCAAGCAAAATAGCATAAAAAGCGTTAAACCTCATTAGAACTGCATAATTAAATAAAAAATTCTGAATTTTTCTTTACGGGTTTTCATTTTATGAATATGAACAAAAAATCATATAATGTGGCATTCAAAGGCAATTTTTTCTCAATGAAACAAAAAAAGCTACCGTTTAAATTTTCATAATCCATTTGATTACGCATATATATCGAACATCACGTACTTCATCACCGAAAAGGATTTTAATATGTGCCGTTACAATTGTTAATACAAGAGCTAATTTTGATAAAGGATACATCAATGCTAGTGTAGTTGGTAAGCAAAACAATGTATATATAATTGGATATTTATATTTTCTCAAGATAATTCAAATGGAAGCAATTAGATGTCCAACTCAGCCTATGAGTCATAACACTTTTTTTTAAATTAAAGCACTTAAACCATTCGACTCACCCAATATATTATTTGCCTCATCATAACCTTTTTCTAATATGTTAAATGTGGACTGGGTTTATAGTTTTGAACATGGGATAACAAACTGGGAATAATTTAATTGGGTATTTGTTCTTAAATTTGTTTCATTGCACGAAAATTTAGTGGATTAAATTACCTATACACACTTATGTAATTATAATTGTAAATATGTAAATTTATTTTTAATTATGGCATGTCTTGTAATTTCAAGGGGGTCGTTTTCGAAAAATTTTAAAGGGACATTTTGTTATTCTTGAAATTCTAGTGGTCCATTTTAAATTTTACAAGGGTCGCCCGATATTTTAACACATATACTATTAAAGATTTTTTTAAAGGGTCGGGTCGGTTTGGGTGGGTCGGGTCGGGTTAGGTTCAACATATAAAAGTGTACGACACAATAATAAAAAATACATCTTTACCAACATAATTTTGTTTTTAAAAATCATGTCCAGTTGGTTGATATGGACATCTACGTGGATATGCACGTTTAATTTCATATTTTTGACTTGATAAGATGAATTTGTTTTTTTTAAGGATACCATAGAATCAAATCTAATTTCGTCGGTTTAAGTACTTGAAGAGGATGGTCCATGTCAGGGGTGTTCGAAAGAGGATATCCGAATTCCGTAATCCAATACACGAAAATTACAGATACTTAATTTCATCTAAATCCGTATTCAAAATGGGATATCTGGAATTTCGGATACAGTTTCGGATACCGAAATGGAAATCTGAATTTAATAAGGATTAATGGATTTAAATAATCCCACCTTTAATGAATTGGCCAATAATAATCCCACCTTCGGTATTTCCCGCTGGCAGTCCCACCTTTTCAATGTTTTTTGTTTTATAAACTAGCGTTAAAAAAAAGTTAACGGGGTTAAGTTTTTGCTGATGTGGCGGGTGAGTTGGCAGTGTCATAATCCTACATGGCTTTTCCCTTTGAATCAAAATGAAATTACTATATTTTATTATATTAAATCCTATTATTCAGATTTATTAACTTGGATCTGACCCAAACCCGTGACCCGATTAGCGAACCCGGATACCCAAATCACTAGCTTGCACTATAATTCTCGTTCAAAACTTAGAAATTGAATCTTGCATATCCTTATGCATGCCATAGCGAGCCCACCGACACCATAAACATGGAATGAGATCAATTATTGATTAGTATTACTCGTTTGAACGAACCGACGTAACCTGTTAATCAATATACTTTATATTGTTCATAATAATTCAATTAAACTTTCAGAAATAACCTCACATACATCGCCTACAGTTACCCTATAATGAATTATATTATCATTGATGTTTTGATGCGTGTTCTTGAGCCCCTTCCGCCGTCACTGCCGGGATCAAATTAACCCTCTTCCAATAATCTTTATAGGTAACTAATTATACCTTTGTGTTCGTCGCCATTCACTCTTTAATTGCCCTAATTTCAATCGGCCAATCAAATAACGACCTGGCCGATTGATAATCTAGGGTTCATAATACTCTTTGGGTTGCGAATGTCTGGTTATATAGTTTCTGTTTCTAGATTTTTATCAAAGGATCACTCAGATCAGTTGGCTTATGCATGTGGGTGTTGACTGCCGAGCTGGAGGCGCAGGTTCGAATCCCCTGCAGCCCATTTTTGTAGGATTAATATAGTAATTGCATTTTAGGATTAAAACGGAAAAGCCATGTAGGATTATGAAACTTCCAACTCACCAGCCACATCAGCAAAAACTTAACCCCGTTAAGATTTTTTAACGTTGGTTTATAAAACAAAAAACATTGAAAAGGTGTGACTGCCAGCGAGAAATACCAGAGGTGGGATTATTATTGGCCAATAATTCATTAAAGGTGGGATTATTTAAATCTAATAATCCATTTAATAAAACCCTTTGAAATATTTGATACCATAAACAAGTGTGCAAACGCGGTATCCAAATCAAGTATACAACCATGAGTACTTATAGATGACAAAAGAATGAATAAAAATCATTGAAATAGAAATTTGAAGCAAGTACGTAATATATGAAATCAAATTCCAAATGAAGACCAAGTTTGAGTCGCATACTTGATTAATAGTTCCATGAACAAATCAATTCCAAATGTAAGCATTCAAAATTTTTTTAAAAAAAAACAACAAGCATATTTTTGAAACAACTTGATATCCAAAAATCAAACTCAAGCTGAAATCGAGATCCATCCGGAAGAATTAATCGTGGAACATTTGAGATCTAGAGATTTATGAACGTAGAAAATATAGGTTTGGTTTTTTAATCTTTTGAAAGATTTTAAAAACATGTATTGTTTTATACCAATATTGTTTTATACCAATAAAACAATATTGAATTCTGACATACTATAAAAATTATTCCGGCGCTACGTAAAGGAGGGCTAGATTTAGAATGTTGGTAGCTAAAATGGTTGTATTTTGGTCATTTTCTCGACTTAAATCAAGCTACAACGGTAACTATTTTCTAACTGATAAAGGGCAAATATTTAGGCCATTTAGACAAAGAAAAATGACACAAAGGTCCCAACGATGTAGATCGCATGGTTTGTTCCTATCACGGGACGAAATTCCATGATGAGGAGTCTTGCTTTCTAAATAAGCAATTTCTCAACAAATTTAGCACCTTTGGTTTTATTTTTTGTTTTTCCGTTGGTTGTAAAAGCGTATGAATATTATGTTTTGGTACTTCGTGCATATATATTAAAAATACATAATTTCGTTTTCCCAAAATTTGGTTTACATTTAGATTCACACAACAATTTTACATAATAGTTTTGATATTGAATACTAATTTTAGTTTTCCTGTTTGCATATGTAGGATGACACTAGTAATAAAAACTTATAAACCTAATTATACAAAGAATCATAATACACTCCTAACCATTATTTTAACTCAATTTTATCTTTTGTTTACGCCTACACAAGGTAGGGACAGGATCATGGTCTTATTAGCTTGGACTATAACTTGGTGGAAGATTGAAATCGCAGTCTTTGGTTGTTGGGATGATGTTTAGTGTTCTCTCAAAAAAAGGGCCAAAAGGCAATGGATCTAAGATTGTTGTTTAGGAGGTTTGGCAAGGAACCAAGTATTTTCAAGATGATGAATAAAGTATAATGACTGTTGGAAATGATTTATTTACCTCTTTGCAGCACTTTTTCGTTAACATGGAACAATAACTTTATCCAGCATGATCACGGAACTGTTACATTGAATTTCGTTCAGTTGTCTAATAATCAGGTAAAAAGTACGGCAGACGTCATGTACCTCTTACAAAGTTCCTGGCTATAACCATGAAGTGTAGAAAACATTAATGGGGCTTTAATTTCAACGTAATAGATAAAAGTATATTACAAATAAAATACGACAAATCAAATAACGATTACAGAAACAAACACAAAAATATACACGATAAAACGCTCAAACATTCATTTAAAAATGACATAATCAAGAACCCTTCTAATGGCTAAATCAATGAAAGCCACTATCCTTTCCCCTGGTCCTGCAGGAAATGACGCATTTTTCCATCGTCTACTTCTTGGACGGTGGAGGAGCGAAGAAATTAGGAACGCTTGGAAGAGTGGCTGGAAGGTTTGGG
This sequence comes from Bidens hawaiensis, assembly GCF_021521415.1. NCBI lineage: Eukaryota > Viridiplantae > Streptophyta > Magnoliopsida > Asterales > Asteraceae > Bidens > Bidens hawaiensis. The sequence goes on from NW_027492837.1 coordinate 184,479, forward strand.
AGGGTAGGCAAAGCAGGCAATGACGGCATGGATATTTTTGGCATATTAGGGATTGTGGGGAGTGCTGGTATTGTTGGGATAGCGGGTATTTGTGGTTGTGGGAGGGTGGGCAACTGTGGCTGTGGGAGTGTGGGTAGCTGTGGCTGTGGGAGTGTCGGGATTGTGGGTATCTGTGGTTGTTGTACGGCTGGAGTAGCTTGCAGCAAATTGCGCGAAGCATGACACATCTCATTGGTTGTGATGGAAAATAGTGCAATGGCAAAAACGTAAATGTAGCAGAAAGAAGCCATTGTACGTAGGATGACTGCAAGCTGTTAAAGCTCTCCAAGTACTTGATCAAGTTGTGAGTAAAAGGCTCAAATGAGTAAATATACATATAGAGAATGCCTTGACTGATGTTCCCAATAAACAAATAAAAGAATATGAGAAAAAATATAAGTGTTGTTATGACTTTAGATGGTTTGTTGGAATCTGATATCTATAGGTTTTGTTATGACTTTAGATGGTTTGTTGGAAACTGATATTTGCATCATTATTGGGTTCTTAGGTTGTTGAACAATCTTCAAACAACAAATATTTGTTAATTGATATTCCAAGCTTAGGTAAGCTATATTCGTAGAAAAGCTGACCCAAACTCAATCGCAAATGTAATATTGTAAAACTGTAGTTCAAGGCAAATTATAAATCACCATAGGTAGACAGCAAGTTTAATAAACCGTTAAAGACGTACCGATTGAAGAGTTAGAGCTCAAATACTGTATATGATTACACCATTGATGTAGGCTTTGACTAAACTAATTTGGAGAACAAGTTGAAAAAAAAATTGCCATAGGAAACTAATACCTTAATTTTAATAATATTTGGTGGCGGATGCAAGAGTTTTTTCGAGGGGTTAACTTTTTTTAGAATATTCAATTTTGTAGCGCATTTAAAAGATTTCAGAACCTGTTCGGGTAGGATAAGGTTTATCATATAATAAAAATGCGATACAATAATTAAAAAGATATTGTCATTAATTTACCAACATAATATGTTTGTGAAAAATCTTGCATGGTTGGTTGAAAAGGGCCTCCAAGTATATATGCACGCTTAATTTCATCTTTGTGTTGCTGCGGGATAGTGTTTTTTTTGTGATGGTGGTGGTGGGTTGTGGCCATTTGTGGTGGTGATGCCATGGAAGATAATCCAAAACTAATTTCGACGGTTTAATAGCTACTTCAAGAGGATGATCCAAGGTAGGGTTTTTCGAATGCGAATATCCGAATTCAATATAGTTAATTTCATCCAAATGCTTATTCATGCTCATTTGAAATCCGATATCCGATGTTTTTGATACGTACGGATTCGGAAACCGAAATGGAAATCCGAATTTGGTAAAAATATTTGATTTCCAGTACCATGAACAGGTGTCTAAACTCAATATCCAAATCGGGTATATTACGATGATTATTTATGGATGACCATGGAATGAATATAAATAACTAAAATTGTAGGTCCCCACGCACGATCTAACAACAAGTTCTTGAATCAATCTCGCTTACTAGCGAGCTGAAATCACTAGTAAGCAACCGAGATTTCAGATCTTTGTGGTGTTGGTTTATTACCGGTTATAGAAAGAGTAGAGAGTTGGTGAAAGGATAAGATAAGAGCTTTGCCAAAAGGTTGGGTGTTGCATGGGCATGCTTCACCTTATATAGGTGAAGCCATGCCATTCCCACATGTATTATTATCGGCCCAATGGTCTCTAATTACATGGCCTCAGGACAAACATACAATAAAAGAAACCAAAGCTAGTAAACTTGTTAAACTTCTAAACTATTTTGTCAGTGTTGTCCCTTCGCGCTTCTTCAACTGTGGACAAGGGGGAATGGTATAGCTTCAAAAGACACCCTTGCCTAGACAAGCCAATTCGTGCTCATCAAAGAACTTGTGCGTGTGAATGGTCTCACAGTGTATTACCACATCTCCCGTGCAGTCGAACTCCAGTGAGACAAAGTCAAAAAACATATTGGGAGTGTACGGTTCACAATGGTATATCGGGTCTCCATTGTTGGTTAATCATCGATCTCGTTAAAGTTCCGTTAAATATTTCGTTGGGTTATTATAGAATATATAAACTTTGTTAGAGAGTCCAGTTAACAAAGTTAGGGTACAAAATGTAATTAGTTAATTGTTTGTTTAATCGATCTCGTGGCCCCATTGGTATCAGAGCGAGGCTCTAAAAAAACCCCAAAATTCAGAACCCTAATCAGTAAGAACAAAATAGGGGAACAAACCTGCAAATTAGAAGACAGAGAAGAAGCACCGATTGAAAGGCGTGATCAATTGGCGAATTTCCGATTATAAGGAGAAACCGATTAAATTGAACGGGCGGCGTGCCTTTTGTTGATCGGAAAAGGGAACGGAGGAAACAGAGTGGTTTTGATTTTGTAAATACGTTCACAAAAGTCAAAACATACATATAAATATAAACATTTAATATAAGGTTATTATTTAGAAAGTAAAAAGAAGATAACTGTTTTAAAAACAATTATATTTGAAGTAAATTCAAGAAATTGATTTTGGAAAAATTAAAAAACTTGAATAAAAAAATCGAACATGTGTGATTCGAATAGCAAGACTCCGAACCTTCGTGATTCGTAGAGCAAGAGTAAGACCTGTGTGGCATCTAAGACCTGTGTGGCAATCTAAGTCCTGTGTGGCAATAAGACCTGTGTGGCAAACAAAGACCTATGTGGCAAATAAATCCTGTGTGGTACAAATCCTGTGTGGTACGAGCGAAAACCTGTGTGGTTCAATCGAGTAAGAAGTAAATATATCTAGCAAAGAAGATTCATCAAGTGGGTCAACAAACTCGTGAGCAAGGGATATATCTTTTCAATATCCAAAATTGATTGAGTCAAACTATACGACATGGGCATTATTGATGGAGACAATCTTAAAGGCTTATGGTCTTTGGGAAGCGGTAAGCTCAGAAGAAGAAGTTGATGAAAAGAAGGCATATACGACCAAGGCAATGATCCTACAAACGTTGCCAGAAGATATTTTGATGCAAGTGGCACAACACCCGACAACAAAAGAAGTGTGGGACACAATAAAAGTTCGACACTTAGGAGCGGATCTAGTTAAGAAAGCACGTCTACAAACATTAAGGAGCGAGTTAGAGAAGTTAAAGATGAAAGAAAATGAAACCGCGAGTGATTTCTCTGGAAAATTGGGAAGCATAAGAGCCAAATTTAAAAGTTTTGGTTCCAATCTCAAGGATAAGATAATTGTAAGGAAATTACTCAATTCATTTCCAAAAAATTTCTACCAATTGTGGCATCTATCAAGCAATATTTGGAAATTCACAAAATGTCATTTGAAGAAGCGGTAGGAAGAACAATAGCTTTTGAAGAACGCCTTAAAAGTCAAGACGAACTAGAAGACGATAACGAAAGAAAGCTTTTGATGGCTAGTAATCATCCTAACAACTGGCGTCATGGAAAAGGTCGTGGTAATAGAAGCCAAGACAAAGATCAAGGAAGAGAACCTTTCAAAGAAGAAAGAAGAAGTTGAAATGCGAGTCGCGGAAACTAAGACAAAAGTGATCTCAAGTGCTACGAATGTAATGAATATGGTCACTTCGCATATGAATGCCCAAAGTGGAAAAACAAAGAAAAAGAAGAACCGGAGGCTCATCTCATACATAGTTTAACTACACTACTATGAAGACAAAGCAAGCCGTGTTGAAGATCGAGATTAAGGGGGTGATTGTTGGTTAATCATCGATCTCGTTAAAGTTCCGTTAAATATTTTGTTAGGTTATTATAGAATATAAAAACTTTGTTAGAAAGTTCAGTTAACAAAGTTAGGGTACAAAGTGTAATTAGTTAATTGTTTGTTTAATCGATCTCATGGCCCTCATCCATGATCCTTAGGCATTTTGTATCTCCATGCCTTTCTCTTGTTGCCCATACCAGGATCAACCTCAAATGGATGAAGGTATGACATATCCTTGTTGAGTTTGTAGTTTGGGTAGTCGTCTTTCCATTCTCTTGCCAGCATTTTCTTGAAATAACCTTCAAGCTCCTTTTCTCTTGCACCATCACCTATAATCCTTCTAAAATCATTCATGTCATGTTGTGACAATGAATGCATATCATGGTGGCTCAAGCAGAGATCCCCATTGGCACGTATGATAGCCCAGATTTTCAATCTTTGTGTCGTTTGCAGTAAAGGATTAGGGAGTCAACATGCGGGTAAAGCCAACACGGTTTATGGATATTGAACCATCTCTTCAGCAACACAAACCGGAGTGTCTAGGTTAGGAGAGTAGTTTATTTTATCTTTTTCCACGACTTCTTCAACTGGAGATGAGGTATCTGCAATTGTATCAACATTAAAAATTGATGAGACTTTAGCTTCCACTACAGCAGCCGCATCTCTTATTTTCTTCGCGGGATCATCAGAGACAACATCCCTCGGCATGTCATCATGTGGGTCAGTTCGTTCATCCGTTCCATTACCGCCACCTAAACAACCATAATCGTTTCCATCATCATTACTGCCATCATCATGCGGTTCATCAAAGCTATCATGAGGATCATCATCCTCGTTATCATCATCATTCTCAGTTTCTTCATTATCTGATTTAGCATCATCATCAGATTCAACAGATCCATCATATTCACTACCTTGAGTCACAGTTGCTCCAACAATCGAAGCAACCTCGGCAATGATTTGTGTGACTGTAGTACTGGCACTAACAATTGTACCGACTACAGCCGCGTCAGCACCAGTTACAGTGACCCCGACACCACTTCCACTCGCACCATCACCAGATCGGAGGTTACCTCCACCTAAGCCACTTTTAGTTCCAACAAAGATGGCATCAACAACAACATGGGCTAAGGCGGACTTCTTCTTTTTCAGCTTATCATCCTCCGCTTCAGATTCTACCCAGCTCCTGAACATGGTCCTTAACCTAGTCTTCAGGTCCTCTACTTCATCATTTGTCATTTGAAGGACTTCAACGGCAGCAAGGCAGTGATTGACCAAACCTTCATTGACTTTAGTCTAATTGTCATTGAAGCGTTCGTGTTGATCAATCTGGGCTGTCAGTCTGTCAATTTCAGCCCTTAACTCCGTGTTTTCACCAACTAACATGCCAACGTTCCTTGAGGAGGAGGATTCGCCTTCCTATAGTTTAACACGAGAATCAAGTCCGTCGAACCCAATCATTGTTCGATACACACTAGACTCTAACTCCCTCATTAGGTTATGAGCGAGGTTAGAGGAGGAAGGAAGATCAGATTCAAGGTGAGAAACCCTTGATTCAAGGCGACTGACATCATCATGTAATTCAGCGTTCAACAAAGATTAATCTGTCATTTGTGTCTGCCGATTATCAACACGATTCTTGAGAGTCGGATCCACAATCTTTGACTCTTGATCAGGGCTTTGTCAACCTCCTTGACTTGCTCCAACTTAGAAACCCTAGCAGCCAACTTATCCTGTTCCTTCACAATCTTCTCATTCGTCACCTATTGCTCTTTCACAAACTTGATAAACAGATGCTCCCGTTTAACCCTCTTCTCATTTGATTCCTGCAGAGCCTGAATCCTCTCGAGGATATGATCCCTAAACACCGTAGACTTCTTGTATTTTCCACTGGACAAAGGTATGGCTGATATGATTGGACTTTTAGTGGTTGTGGGCGGTGTGATGAACAAGGTAGGCTGGATGGTTGTTTGGGTAGGCATTGTTAGGGTTTGGGTAGGGAGAGATGTGGCTAGGGCCAAGGGTAGGCTAATGGGTTTGGTTGAGATTTGTATTGAAGGTTGGGTGGAGCTTGGAGTGGTAATAGGTAGGATTGGAGGTGAGGAAATGAATGTGGATGACCAAACATATGTGGTTCTAACTGGAGAGGTGAGTGTGAATGTTGGTGACCTAAAGGGTGAGGATATGGGAGATATGTTTCGGGGTGGTGTAAAGGAGAGTGTTGAGGATCAAGAAGTTAAAGGTCGGTGCAATAGATTGATCATTAAGTGAGTCTTGGATTCGTTTATTTGGTTTTTCTTGTGTTTTCATCTACTCCATAGCATGTATTTGAATGATTATGATCTTTTGATGTTGTTCTTGATGATTGTTGACTAGATTCCCGAACTATCTAGGTTTTTGATGATTATTTGTTTATTTGCGGATGCTTAGTTGTTTATTGGATCTTGTTGATGGTTTAATGCTAAATTTTAGAACTTGATTACAATTGATATGATGTGTATGTGTATTTAGGTTTGATTTATTGTTGATCTTTGTTCCGCATGTGTTTTGTTGAATGTCTATCAGTTGTAGATGTGAGGTCACTTACTGTGTGTTTGTGATTATTTAATGGTTTGGTTAGACGTAGAAATCCATAGGAACATGAGTTGGTGATTGGTTAGAACTTCATACTCTACTTACAAAGATAGTTGGCGGGTAATAGATAGTTAGTTGGGTTATCTTTGGGTAAGGATTTGAGGTTAAAACAAAGGTTTCCCTAGATTTTCATAGTTTCATTGTCATTTCGTGTTTACTGATTGTTTGAGGTTACCCCTTGCACTTTTGGGTGTATTTTGATAGTGTGATCGACTGGTGATCTGTCTTTTAGGGTATCTTAGCGTTGTCGGAGAAACTGATAGGTAATCCATCCAGTAAGTTTAAACGCCCCTTAGGGTTTCTATAGAGTCTAATTATGTTGTTTAGTCTTTTGTATTATTTCATTTTTTGTAGGTTATACTTTATGCTTTCATGTGTCTTTCTTATATGCTTAGGCCCGAGGCCTTGTAAACAAAAGCTCATTGGGCCTATAATAATAGAAAGTAAGCATGGAACGGCTTCACCTATAAAAGGATGAAGCATGCACATGCGAACCTTTCGCAAATACTTCTCTCTCTTTATATCTCTCTCTCAATAAACTTATCATCTCACCGACTCTCTACCTTACCATATAAGGAAATAATCAAACAACAACAAGATCCGAGATTTAGCTTGGTTATATATAATTTCCACTTGCATATAACTGATATTGATCCAAGAAAACGTTGTAAGATCCGGTATAAAGTTATGGGTCTTTTATTGTTTTTTCAGCAGTTTTAATGTTTTTGTTTTTGGGTTTGTGTTTGGCCCATGTCCCATTTTAGGCTCATTTCGTATTAGAACCTTTATTTAAATGTTGGTTATGTAATTTGGAGAGACAGACTTGAATTTTATAATAATTACTTTTTTCTCTTCACTTTCCCTGACCTTTGGGTGGAATTATTTGGGTTTGGAAGCCCGTCACGGGTATTCGTTGAATCAACGTGATTCGAACTTCATTTTCGTTTTACCGTTGCATCATAAATTTTATAAACGAATAATGTAAACACAATCTCCGTCTTACGGATGATAAAAACTAGTACTATAATATATATATATAGACACACACACCTTCTGTGTAGGCTTTGACAAAACTTTTAAAACTTTTGAGAACAAGTTAAGAAAATTACCATAGAAAACTAACACCTTACTTTTAATAATATTATATGGGGCGGATCCAAGTGTTAAAAGAGTTTTTCAAGGGATTTACTGTTTTTAGACTTTTCAATTTCATAGTCATATATAAAAGTTTTCTGTTCGGGAATTGGTGGAACTAAGCATGTTTTCAGAGGGTCTAAATATTTTTGAGCCGATATTATTTTGACTATCGCTATATAAATTTTTTCTGGTTCCTTTTCGGCAATTCGGTCGGGAGGTAATCGGTATATAATTCTAGTCGGGTCATATAAAAAATGGTAATCAAGCAAAATAGCATAAAAAGCGTTAAACCTCATTAGAACTGCATAATTAAATAAAAAATTCTGAATTTTTCTTTACGGGTTTTCATTTTATGAATATGAACAAAAAATCATATAATGTGGCATTCAAAGGCAATTTTTTCTCAATGAAACAAAAAAAGCTACCGTTTAAATTTTCATAATCCATTTGATTACGCATATATATCGAACATCACGTACTTCATCACCGAAAAGGATTTTAATATGTGCCGTTACAATTGTTAATACAAGAGCTAATTTTGATAAAGGATACATCAATGCTAGTGTAGTTGGTAAGCAAAACAATGTATATATAATTGGATATTTATATTTTCTCAAGATAATTCAAATGGAAGCAATTAGATGTCCAACTCAGCCTATGAGTCATAACACTTTTTTTTAAATTAAAGCACTTAAACCATTCGACTCACCCAATATATTATTTGCCTCATCATAACCTTTTTCTAATATGTTAAATGTGGACTGGGTTTATAGTTTTGAACATGGGATAACAAACTGGGAATAAATTAATTGGGTATTTGTGCTTAAATTTGTTTCATTACACGAAAATTTAGTGGATTAAATTACCTATACACACTTATGTAATTATAATTGTAAATATAAAAGTGTACGACACAATAATAAAAAATACATCTTTACCAACATAATTTTGTTTTTAAAAATCATGCCAAGTTGGTTGATATGGACATCTACGTGGATATGCACGTTTAATTTCATATTTTTGACTTGATAAGATGAATTTGTTTTTTTTAAGGATACCATAGAATCAAATCTAATTTCGTCGGTTTAAGTACTTGAAGAGGATGATCCATGTCAGGGGTGTTCGAAAGAGGATATCCGAATTCCGTAATCCGATACACGAAAATTACAGATACTTAATTTCATCTAAATCCGTATTCAAAATGGGATATCTGGAATTTCGGATACAGTTTCGGATACCGAAATGGAAATCTGAATTTAATAAGGATTAATGGATTTAAATAATCCCACCTTTAATGAATTGGCCAATAATAATCCCACCTTCGGTATTTCCCGCTGGTAGTCCCACCTTTTCAATGTTTTTTGTTTTATAAACCAGCGTTAAAAAAACTTAACGGGGTTAAGTTTTTGCTGATGTGGCGGGTGAGTTGGCAGTGTCATAATCCTACACGGCTTTTCCCTTTGAATCAAAATGAAATTACTATATTTTATTATATTAAATCCTATTATCCAGATTTATTAACTTGGATCTGACCCAAACCCTTGACCCGATTAGCGAACCCGGATACCCAAATCACTAGCTTGCACTATAATTCTCGTTCAAAACTTAGAAATTGAATCTTGCATATCCTTATGCATGCCATAACGAGCCCACCGACACCATAAACATGGAATGAGATCAATTATTGATTCGTATTACTCGTTTGAACGAACCGACGTAACCTGTTAATCAATATACTTTATATTGTTCATAATAATTCAATTAAACTTTCAGAAAGAACCTCACATACATCGCCTACAGTTACCCTATAATGAATTATATTATCATTGATGTTTTGAAGCGTGTTCTTGAGCCCTTCCGCCGTCACTGCCAGGATCAAATTAACCCTCTTCAATAATTTTTATAGGTAACTAATTATACCTTTGTGTTCGTCGTCATTCACTCTTTATAGCCCTAATTTCAATCGGCCAATCAAATAACGACTGGGCCGATTGATAATCTAGGGTTCATAATGCTCTTTGGGTTGCGAATGTCTGCTTATATAGTTTCTGTTTCTGGATTTTTATCAAAGGATCACTCAGATCAGTTGGCTTATGCATGTGGGTGTTGACTGCCGAGCTGGAGGCGCATGTTCGAATCCCCTGCAGCCCGTTTTTGTAGGATTAATATAGTAATTGCATTTTAGGATTAAAACGGAAAAGCCATGTAAGATTATGAAACTGCCAACTCACCAGCCACATCAGCAAAAACTTAACCCCGTTAAGATTTTTTAACGTTGGTTTATAAAACAAAAAACATTGAAAAGGTGTGACTGCCAGCGGGAAATACCAGAGGTGGGATTATTATTGGCCAATAATTCATTAAAGGTGGGATTATTTAAATCCAATAATCCATTTAATAAAACCCTTTGAAATATTTGATACCATAAACAAGTGTGCAAACGCGGTATCCAAATCAAGTATACAACCATGAGTACTTATAGATGACCTTAGAATGAATAAAAATCGTTGAAATAGAAATTTGAAGCAAGTACGTAATATATGAAATAAAATTCCAAATGAAGACCAAGTTTGAGTCGCATACTTGATTAATAGTTCCATGAACAAATCAATTCCAAATGTAAGCATTCAAAATTTTTTAAAAAAAAACAAGCATATTTTTGAAACAACTTGATATCCAAAAATCAAACTCAAGCTGAAATCGAGATCCATCCGGAAGAATTAATCGTGGAACATTTGAGATCTAGAGATTTATGAACGTAGAAAATATAGGTTTGGTTTTTTAATCTTTTGAAAGATTTTAAAAACATGTATTGTTTTATACCAATATTGTTTTATACCAATAAAACAATATTGAATTCTGACATACTATAAAAATTATCACGTTAACACTAGCGCCGGCGGGGTGCTACGTAAAGGAGGGCTAGATTTAGAATGTTGGTAGCTAAAATGGTTGTATTTTGGTCATTTTCTCGACTTAAATCAAGCTACAACGGTAACTATTTTCTAACTGATAAAGGGCAAATATTTAGGCCATTTAGACAAAGAAAAATGACACAAAGGTCCCAACGATGTAGATCGCATGGTTTGTTACTATCACGGGATGAAATTCCATGATGAGGAGTCTTGCTTTCTAAATAAGCAATTTCTCAACAAATTTAGCACCTTTGGTTTTATTTTTTGTTTTTCCGTTGGTTGTAAAAGCGTATGAATATTATGTTTTGGTACTTCGTGCATATATATTAAAAATACATAATTTCGTTTTCCCAAAATTTGGTTTACATTTAGATTCACACAACAATTTTACATAATAGTTTTGATATTGAATACTAATTTTAGTTTTCCTGTTTGCATATGTAGGATGACACTAGTAATAAAAACTTATAAACCTAATTATACAAAGAATCATAATACACTCCTAACCATTATTTTAACTCAATTTTATCTTTTGTTTACGCCTACACAAGGTAGGGACAGGATCATGGTCTTATTAGCTTGGACTATAACTTGGTGGAAGATTGAAATCGCAGTCTTTGGTTGTTGGGATGATGTTTAGTGTTCTCTCAAAAAAAGGGCCAAAAGGCAATGGATCTAAGATTGTTGTTTAGGAGGTTTGGCATGGAACAAGTATTTTCAAGATGATGAATAAAGTATAATGACTGTTGGAAATGATTTATTTACCTCTTTGCAGCACTTTTTCGTTAACATGGAACAATAACTTTATCCAGCATGATCACGGAACTGTTACATTGAATTTCGTTCAGTTGTCTAGTAATCAGGTAAAAAGTACGGCAGACGTCATGTACCTCTTACAAAGTTCCTCGCTATAACCATGAAGTGTAGAAAACATTAATGGGGCTTTAATTTCAACGTAATAGATAAAAGTATATTACAAATAAAATACGACAAATCAAATAACGATTACAGAAACAAACACAAAAATATACACGATAAATCGCTCAAACATTCATTTAAAAATGACATAATCAAGAACCCTTCTAGTGGCTAAATCAATGAAAGCCACTATCTTTTCCCCTGGTCCTGCAGGAAATGAAAGCCACTATCTTTTCCCCTGGTCCTGCAGGAAATGATGCATTTTTCCATCGTCTACTTCTTGGACGGTGGAGGAGCGAAGAAATTAGGAACGCTTGGAAGAGTGGCTGGAAGGTTTGGGAGGGTAGGCATAGCAGGCAATGACGGCATGGATATTTTTGGCATATTAGGGATTGTGGGGAGTGCTGGTATTGTTGGGATAGCGGGTATTTGTGGTTGTGGGAGGGTGGGCAACTGTGGCTGTGGGAGTGTGGGTAGCTGTGGCTGTGGGAGTGTCGGGATTGTGGGTATCTGTGGTTGTTGTACGGCTGGAGTAGCTTGCAGCAAATTGCGCGAAGCATGACACATCTCATTGGTTGTGATGGAAAATAGTGCAATGGCAAAAACGTAAATGTAGCAGGAAGAAGCCATTGTACGTAGGATGACTGCAAGCTGTTAAAGCTCTCCAAGTACTTGATCAAGTTGTGAGTAAAAGGCTCAAATGAGTAAATATATATATAGAGAATGCCTTGACTGATGTTCCCAATAAACAAATAAAAGAATATGAGAAAAAATATAAGTGTTGTTATGACTTTAGATGGTTTGTTGGAATCTGATATCTATAGGTTTTGTTATGACTTTAGATGGTTTGTTGGAAACTGATATTTGCATCATTATTGGGTTCTTAGGTTGTTGAACAATCTTCAAACAACAAATATTTGTTAATTGATATTCCAAGCTCAGGTAAGCTATATTTGCAGAAAAGCTGACCCAAACTCAATCGCAAATGTAATATTGTAAAACTGTAGTTCAAGGCAAATTATAAATCACCATAGGTAGACAGCAAGTTTAATAAACCGTTAAAGACGTACCGATTGAAGAGTTAGAGCTCAAATACTGTATATGATTACACCATTGATGTAGGCTTTGACTAAACTAATTTGGAGAACAAGTTGAAAAAAAATTGCCATAGGAAACTAATACCTTACTTTTAATAATATTTGGTGGCGGATGCAAGAGTTTTTTCGAGGGGTTAACTTTTTTTAGAATTTTCAATTTTGTAGCGCATTTAAAAGATTTCAGAACCTGTTCGGGTAGGATAAGGTTTATCATATAATAAAAATGCGATACAATAATTAAAAAGATATTGTCATTAATTTACCAACATAATATGTTTGTGAAAAATCTTGCATGGTTGGTTGAAAAGGGCCTCCAAGTATATATGCACGCTTAATTTCATCTTTGTGTTGCTGCGGGATAGTGTTTTTTTGTGATGGTGGTGGTGGGTTGTGGCCATTTGTGGTGGTGATGCCATGGAAGATAATCCAAAACTAATTTCGACGGTTTAATAGCTACTTCAAGAGGATGATCCAAGGTAGGGTTTTTCGAATGCGAATATCCGAATTCCATATAGTTAATTTCATCCAAATGCTTATTCATGCTCATTTGAAATCCGATATCCGATGTTTTTGATACGTACGGATTCGGAAACCGAAATGGAAATCCGAATTTGGTAAAAATATTTGATTTCCAGTACCATGAACAGGTGTCTAAACTCAATATCCAAATCGGGTATTTTACGATGATTATTTATGGATGACCATGGAATGAATATAAATAACTAAAATTGTAGGTCCCCACGCACGATCTAACAACAAGTTCTTGAATCAATCTCGCTTACTAGCGAGCTGAAATCACTAGTAAGCAACCGAGATTTCAGATCTTTGTGGTGTTGGTTTATTACCGGTTATAGAAAGAGTAGAGAGTTGGTGAAAGGATAAGATAAGAGCTTTGCCAAAAGGTTGGGTGTTGCATCGGCATGCTTCACCTTATATAGGTGAAGCCATGCCATTCCCACATGTATTATTATCGGCCCAATGGTCTCTAATTACATGGGCTCAGGACAAACATACAATAAAAGAAACCAAAGCTAGTAAACTTGTTAAACTTCTAAACTATTTTGTCAGTGTTGTCCCTTCGCGCTTCTTCAACTGTGGACAAGGGGGAATGGTATAGCTTCAAAAGACACCCTTGCCTAGACAAGCCAATTCGTGCTCATCAAAGAACTTGTGCGTGTGAATGGTCTCACAGTGTATTACCACATCTCCCGTGCAGTCGAACTCCAGTGAGACAAAGTCAAAAAACATATTGGGAGTGTACGGTTCACAATGGTATATCGGTTCTCCATTGTTGGTTAATCATCGATCTCGTTAAAGTTCCGTTAAATATTTCGTTGGGTTATTATAGAATATATAAACTTTGTTAGAGAGTCTAGTTAACAAAGTTAGGGTACAAAGTGTAATTAGTTAATTGTTTGTTTAATCGATCTCGTGGCCCTTAATTGGTATCAGAGCGAGGCTCTAAAAAAACCCCAAAATTCGGAACCCTAATTGGTAAGAACAAAAGAGGGGAACAAACATGCAAATTAGAAGACGGAGAAGAAGCACCGATTGAAAGGCGTGATCAATTGGCGAATTTCCGATTATAAGGAGAAACCGATTAAATTGAACGGGCGGCGTGCCTTTTGTTGATCGGAAAAGGGAACGGAGGAAACAGAGTGGTTTTGATTTTGTAAATACGTTCACAAAAGTCAAAACATACATATAAATATAAACATTTAATATAAGGTTATTATTTAGAAAGTAAAAAAAAAAGATAACTGTTTTAAAAACAATTATATTTTAAGTAAATTCAAGAAATTGATTTTGGAAAAATTAAAAAACTTGAATAAAAAATCGAACATGTGTGATTCGAATAGCAAGACTCCGAACCTTCGTGATTCGTAGAGCAAGAGTAAGACCTGTGTGGCATCTAAGACCTGTGTGGCAATCTAAGTCCTGTGTGGCAATAAGACCTGTGTGGCAAACAAAGACCTATGTGGCAAATAAATCCTGTGTGGTACAAATCCTGTGTGGTAAGAGCGAAAACCTGTGTGGTTCAATCGAGTAAGAAGTAAATATATCTAGCAAAGAAGATTCATCAAGTGGATCAACAAAAACTCATGAGCAAGGGATATATCTTTTCAATATCCAAAATTTATTGAGTCAAACTATACGACATGGGCATTATTGATGGATACAATCTTAAAGGCTTATGGTCTTTGGGAAGCGGTAAGCTCAGAAGAAGAAGTTGATGAAAAGTAGGCATATACGACCAAGGCAATGATCCTACAAACGTTGCTAGAAGATATTTTGATGCAAGTGGCACAACACCCGACAACAAAAGAAGTGTGGGACACAATAAAAGTTCGACACTTAGGAGCGGATCTAGTTAAGAAAGCACGTCTACAAACATTAAGGAGCGAGTTAGAGAAGTTAAAGATGAAAGAAAATGAAACCGCGAGTGATTTCTCTGGAAAATTGGGAAGCATAAGAGCCAAATTTAAAAGTTTTGGTTCCAATCTCAAGGATAAGATAATTGTAAGGAAATTACTCAATTCAGTTCCAAAAAATTTCTACCAATTGTGGCATCTATCGAGCAATATTTGGAAATTCACAAAATGTCATTTGAAGAAGCGGTAGGAAGAACAATAGCTTTTGAAGAACGCCTTAAAAGTCAAGACGAACTAGAAGACGATAACGAAAGAAAGCTTTTGATCGCTAGTAATCATCCTAACAACTGGCGTCATGGAAAAGGTCGTGGTAATAGAAGCCAAGACAAAGATCAAGGAAGAGAACCTTTCAAAGAAGAAAGAAGAAGTTGAAATGCGAGTCGCGGAAACTAAGACAAAAGTGATCTCAAGTGCTACGAATGTAATGAATATGGTCACTTCGCATATGAATGCCCAAAGTGGAAAAACAAAGAAAAAGAAGAACCGGAGGCTCATCTCATACATAGTTTAACTACACTACTATGAAGACAAAGCAAGCCGTGTTGAAGATCGAGATTAAGGGGGTGATTGTTGGTTAATCATCGATCTCGTTAAAGTTCCGTTAAATATTTTGTTAGGTTATTATAGAATATATAAACTTTGTTAGAAAGTTCAGTTAACAAAGTTAGGGTACAAAGTGTAATTAGTTAATTGTTTGTTTAATCGATCTCATGGCCCTCATCCATGATCCTTAGGCATTTTGTATCTCCATGCCTTTCTCTTGTTGCCCATACCAGGATCAACCTCAAATGGATGAAGGTATGACATATCCTTGTTGAGTTTGTAGTTTGGGTAGTCGTCTTTCCATTCTCTTGCCAGCATTTTCTTGAAATAACCTTCAAGCTCCTTTTCTCTTGCACCATCACCTATAATCCTTCTAAAATCATTCATGTCATGTTGTGACAATGAATGCATATCATGGTGGCTCAAGCAGAGATCCCCATTGGCACGTATGATAGCCCAGATTTTCAATCTTTGTGTCGTTTGCAGTAAAGGATTAGGGAGTCAACATGCGGGTAAAGCCAACACGGTTTATGGATATTGAACCATCTCTTCAGCAACACAAACCGGAGTGTCTAGGTTAGGAGAGTAGTTTATTTTATCTTTTTCCACGACTTCTTCAACTGGAGATGAGGTATCTGCAATTGTATCAACATTAAAAATTGATGAGACTTTAGCTTCCACTACAGCAGCCGCATCTCTTATTTTCTTCGCGGGATCATCAGAGACAACATCCCTCGGCATGTCATCATGTGGGTCAGTTCGTTCATCCGTTCCATTACCGCCACCTAAACAACCATAATCGTTTCCATCATCATTACTGCCATCATCATGCGGTTCATCAAAGCTATCATGAGGATCATCATCCTCGTTATCATCATCATTCTCAGTTTCTTCATTATCTGATTTAGCATCATCATCAGATTCAACAGATCCATCATATTCACTACCTTGAGTCACAGTTGCTCCAACAATCGAAGCAACCTCGGCAATGATTTGTGTGACTGTAGTACTGGCACTAACAATTGTACCGACTACAGCCGCGTCAGCACCAGTTACAGTGACCCCGACACCACTTCCACTCGCACCATCACCAGATCGGAGGTTACCTCCACCTAAGCCACTTTTAGTTCCAACAAAGATGGCATCAACAACAACATGGGCTAAGGCGGACTTCTTCTTTTTCAGCTTATCATCCTCCGCTTCAGATTCTACCCAGCTCCTGAACATGGTCCTTAACCTAGTCTTCAGGTCCTCTACTTCATCATTTGTCATTTGAAGGACTTCAACGGCAGCAAGGCAGTGATTGACCAAACCTTCATTGACTTTAGTCTAATTGTCATTGAAGCGTTCGTGTTGATCAATCTGGGCTGTCAGTCTGTCAATTTCAGCCCTTAACTCCGTGTTTTCACCAACTAACATGCCAACGTTCCTTGAGGAGGTGGATTCGCCTTCCTATAGTTTAACACGAGAATCAAGTCCGTCGAACCCAATCATTGTTCGATACACACTAGACTCTAACTCCCTCATTAGGTTATGAGCGAGGTTAGAGGAGGAAGGAAGATCAGATTCAAGGTGAGAAACCCTTGATTCAAGGCGACTGACATCATCATGTAATTCAGCGTTCAACAAAGATTAATCTGTCATTTGTGTCTGCCGATTATCAACACGATTCTGGAGAGTCGGATCCACAATCTTTGACTCTTGATCAGGGCTTTGTCAACCTCCTTGACTTGCTCCAACTTAGAAACCCTAGCAGCCAACTTATCCTGTTCCTTCACAATCTTCTCATTCGTCACCTATTGCTCTTTCACAAACTTGATAAACAGATGCTCCCGTTTAACCCTCTTCTCATTTGATTCCTGCAGAGCCTGAATCCTCTCGAGGATATGATCCCTAAACACCGTTGACTTCTTGTATTTTCCACTGGACAAAGGTATGGCTGATATGATTGGACTTTTAGTGGTTGTGGGCGGTGTGATGAATAAGGTAGGCTGGATGGTTGTTTGGGTAGGCATTGTTAGGGTTTGGGTAGGGAGAGATGTGGCTAGGGCCAAGGGTAGGCTAATGGGTTTGGTTGAGATTTGTATTGAAGGTTGGGTGGAGCTTGGAGTGGTAATAGGTAGGATTGGAGGTGAGGAAATGAATGTGGATGACCAAACATATGTGGTTCTAACTGGAGAGGTGAGTGTGAATGTTGGTGACCTAAAGGGTGAGGATATGGGAGATATGTTTCGGGGTGGTGTAAAGGAGACTGTTGAGGATCAAGAAGTTAAAGGTCGGTGCAATAGATTGATCATTAAGTGAGTCTTGGATTCGTTTATTTGGTTTTTCTTGTGTTTTCATCTACTCCATAGCATGTATTTGAATGATGAACAGGTGTCTAAACTCAATATCCAAATCGGGTATTTTACGATGATTATTTATGGATGACCATGGAATGAATATAAATAACTAAAATTGTAGGTCCCCACGCACGATCTAACAACAAGTTCTTGAATCAATCTCGCTTACTAGCGAGCTGAAATCACTAGTAAGCAACCGAGATTTCAGATCTTTGTGGTGTTGGTTTATTACCGGTTATAGAAAGAGTAGAGAGTTGGTGAAAGGATAAGATAAGAGCTTTGCCAAAAGGTTGGGTGTTGCATCGGCATGCTTCACCTTATATAGGTGAAGCCATGCCATTCCCACATGTATTATTATCGGCCCAATGGTCTCTAATTACATGGGCTCAGGACAAACATACAATAAAAGAAACCAAAGCTAGTAAACTTGTTAAACTTCTAAACTATTTTGTCAGTGTTGTCCCTTCGCGCTTCTTCAACTGTGGACAAGGGGGAATGGTATAGCTTCAAAAGACACCCTTGCCTAGACAAGCCAATTCGTGCTCATCAAAGAACTTGTGCGTGTGAATGGTCTCACAGTGTATTACCACATCTCCCGTGCAGTCGAACTCCAGTGAGACAAAGTCAAAAAACATATTGGGAGTGTACGGTTCACAATGGTATATCGGGTCTCCATTGTTGGTTAATCATCGATCTCGTTAAAGTTCCGTTAAATATTTCGTTGGGTTATTATAGAATATATAAACTTTGTTAGAGAGTCCAGTTAACAAAGTTAGGGTACAAAATGTAATTAGTTAATTGTTTGTTTAATCGATCTCGTGGCCCCATTGGTATCAGAGCGAGGCTCTAAAAAAACCCCAAAATTCAGAACCCTAATCAGTAAGAACAAAATAGGGGAACAAACCTGCAAATTAGAAGACAGAGAAGAAGCACCGATTGAAAGGCGTGATCAATTGGCGAATTTCCGATTATAAGGAGAAACCGATTAAATTGAACGGGCGGCGTGCCTTTTGTTGATCGGAAAAGGGAACGGAGGAAACAGAGTGGTTTTGATTTTGTAAATACGTTCACAAAAGTCAAAACATACATATAAATATAAACATTTAATATAAGGTTATTATTTAGAAAGTAAAAAAAAAAGATAACTGTTTTAAAAACAATTATATTTTAAGTAAATTCAAGAAATTGATTTTGGAAAAATTAAAAAACTTGAATAAAAAATCGAACATGTGTGATTCGAATAGCAAGACTCCGAACCTTCGTGATTCGTAGAGCAAGAGTAAGACCTGTGTGGCATCTAAGACCTGTGTGGCAATCTAAGTCCTGTGTGGCAATAAGACCTGTGTGGCAAACAAAGACCTATGTGGCAAATAAATCCTGTGTGGTACAAATCCTGTGTGGTAAGAGCGAAAACCTGTGTGGTTCAATCGAGTAAGAAGTAAATATATCTAGCAAAGAAGATTCATCAAGTGGATCAACAAAAACTCATGAGCAAGGGATATATCTTTTCAATATCCAAAATTTATTGAGTCAAACTATACGACATGGGCATTATTGATGGATACAATCTTAAAGGCTTATGGTCTTTGGGAAGCGGTAAGCTCAGAAGAAGAAGTTGATGAAAAGTAGGCATATACGACCAAGGCAATGATCCTACAAACGTTGCTAGAAGATATTTTGATGCAAGTGGCACAACACCCGACAACAAAAGAAGTGTGGGACACAATAAAAGTTCGACACTTAGGAGCGGATCTAGTTAAGAAAGCACGTCTACAAACATTAAGGAGCGAGTTAGAGAAGTTAAAGATGAAAGAAAATGAAACCGCGAGTGATTTCTCTGGAAAATTGGGAAGCATAAGAGCCAAATTTAAAAGTTTTGGTTCCAATCTCAAGGATAAGATAATTGTAAGGAAATTACTCAATTCAGTTCCAAAAAATTTCTACCAATTGTGGCATCTATCGAGCAATATTTGGAAATTCACAAAATGTCATTTGAAGAAGCGGTAGGAAGAACAATAGCTTTTGAAGAACGCCTTAAAAGTCAAGACGAACTAGAAGACGATAACGAAAGAAAGCTTTTGATCGCTAGTAATCATCCTAACAACTGGCGTCATGGAAAAGGTCGTGGTAATAGAAGCCAAGACAAAGATCAAGGAAGAGAACCTTTCAAAGAAGAAAGAAGAAGTTGAAATGCGAGTCGCGGAAACTAAGACAAAAGTGATCTCAAGTGCTACGAATGTAATGAATATGGTCACTTCGCATATGAATGCCCAAAGTGGAAAAACAAAGAAAAAGAAGAACCGGAGGCTCATCTCATACATAGTTTAACTACACTACTATGAAGACAAAGCAAGCCGTGTTGAAGATCGAGATTAAGGGGGTGATTGTTGGTTAATCATCGATCTCGTTAAAGTTCCGTTAAATATTTTGTTAGGTTATTATAGAATATATAAACTTTGTTAGAAAGTTCAGTTAACAAAGTTAGGGTACAAAGTGTAATTAGTTAATTGTTTGTTTAATCGATCTCATGGCCCTCATCCATGATCCTTAGGCATTTTGTATCTCCATGCCTTTCTCTTGTTGCCCATACCAGGATCAACCTCAAATGGATGAAGGTATGACATATCCTTGTTGAGTTTGTAGTTTGGGTAGTCGTCTTTCCATTCTCTTGCCAGCATTTTCTTGAAATAACCTTCAAGCTCCTTTTCTCTTGCACCATCACCTATAATCCTTCTAAAATCATTCATGTCATGTTGTGACAATGAATGCATATCATGGTGGCTCAAGCAGAGATCCCCATTGGCACGTATGATAGCCCAGATTTTCAATCTTTGTGTCGTTTGCAGTAAAGGATTAGGGAGTCAACATGCGGGTAAAGCCAACACGGTTTATGGATATTGAACCATCTCTTCAGCAACACAAACCGGAGTGTCTAGGTTAGGAGAGTAGTTTATTTTATCTTTTTCCACGACTTCTTCAACTGGAGATGAGGTATCTGCAATTGTATCAACATTAAAAATTGATGAGACTTTAGCTTCCACTACAGCAGCCGCATCTCTTATTTTCTTCGCGGGATCATCAGAGACAACATCCCTCGGCATGTCATCATGTGGGTCAGTTCGTTCATCCGTTCCATTACCGCCACCTAAACAACCATAATCGTTTCCATCATCATTACTGCCATCATCATGCGGTTCATCAAAGCTATCATGAGGATCATCATCCTCGTTATCATCATCATTCTCAGTTTCTTCATTATCTGATTTAGCATCATCATCAGATTCAACAGATCCATCATATTCACTACCTTGAGTCACAGTTGCTCCAACAATCGAAGCAACCTCGGCAATGATTTGTGTGACTGTAGTACTGGCACTAACAATTGTACCGACTACAGCCGCGTCAGCACCAGTTACAGTGACCCCGACACCACTTCCACTCGCACCATCACCAGATCGGAGGTTACCTCCACCTAAGCCACTTTTAGTTCCAACAAAGATGGCATCAACAACAACATGGGCTAAGGCGGACTTCTTCTTTTTCAGCTTATCATCCTCCGCTTCAGATTCTACCCAGCTCCTGAACATGGTCCTTAACCTAGTCTTCAGGTCCTCTACTTCATCATTTGTCATTTGAAGGACTTCAACGGCAGCAAGGCAGTGATTGACCAAACCTTCATTGACTTTAGTCTAATTGTCATTGAAGCGTTCGTGTTGATCAATCTGGGCTGTCAGTCTGTCAATTTCAGCCCTTAACTCCGTGTTTTCACCAACTAACATGCCAACGTTCCTTGAGGAGGAGGATTCGCCTTCCTATAGTTTAACACGAGAATCAAGTCCGTCGAACCCAATCATTGTTCGATACACACTAGACTCTAACTCCCTCATTAGGTTATGAGCGAGGTTAGAGGAGGAAGGAAGATCAGATTCAAGGTGAGAAACCCTTGATTCAAGGCGACTGACATCATCATGTAATTCAGCGTTCAACAAAGATTAATCTGTCATTTGTGTCTGCCGATTATCAACACGATTCTTGAGAGTCGGATCCACAATCTTTGACTCTTGATCAGGGCTTTGTCAACCTCCTTGACTTGCTCCAACTTAGAAACCCTAGCAGCCAACTTATCCTGTTCCTTCACAATCTTCTCATTCGTCACCTATTGCTCTTTCACAAACTTGATAAACAGATGCTCCCGTTTAACCCTCTTCTCATTTGATTCCTGCAGAGCCTGAATCCTCTCGAGGATATGATCCCTAAACACCGTAGACTTCTTGTATTTTCCACTGGACAAAGGTATGGCTGATATGATTGGACTTTTAGTGGTTGTGGGCGGTGTGATGAACAAGGTAGGCTGGATGGTTGTTTGGGTAGGCATTGTTAGGGTTTGGGTAGGGAGAGATGTGGCTAGGGCCAAGGGTAGGCTAATGGGTTTGGTTGAGATTTGTATTGAAGGTTGGGTGGAGCTTGGAGTGGTAATAGGTAGGATTGGAGGTGAGGAAATGAATGTGGATGACCAAACATATGTGGTTCTAACTGGAGAGGTGAGTGTGAATGTTGGTGACCTAAAGGGTGAGGATATGGGAGATATGTTTCGGGGTGGTGTAAAGGAGAGTGTTGAGGATCAAGAAGTTAAAGGTCGGTGCAATAGATTGATCATTAAGTGAGTCTTGGATTCGTTTATTTGGTTTTTCTTGTGTTTTCATCTACTCCATAGCATGTATTTGAATGATTATGATCTTTTGATGTTGTTCTTGATGATTGTTGACTAGATTCCCGAACTATCTAGGTTTTTGATGATTATTTGTTTATTTGCGGATGCTTAGTTGTTTATTGGATCTTGTTGATGGTTTAATGCTAAATTTTAGAACTTGATTACAATTGATATGATGTGTATGTGTATTTAGGTTTGATTTATTGTTGATCTTTGTTCCGCATGTGTTTTGTTGAATGTCTATCAGTTGTAGATGTGAGGTCACTTACTGTGTGTTTGTGATTATTTAATGGTTTGGTTAGACGTAGAAATCCATAGGAACATGAGTTGGTGATTGGTTAGAACTTCATACTCTACTTACAAAGATAGTTGGCGGGTAATAGATAGTTAGTTGGGTTATCTTTGGGTAAGGATTTGAGGTTAAAACAAAGGTTTCCCTAGATTTTCATAGTTTCATTGTCATTTCGTGTTTACTGATTGTTTGAGGTTACTCCTTGCACTTTTGGGTGTATTTTGATAGTGTGATCGACTGGTGATCTGTCTTTTAGGGTATCTTAGCGTTGTCGGAGAAACTGATAGGTAATCCATCCAGTAAGTTTAAACGCCCCTTAGGGTTTCTATAGAGTCTAATTATGTTGTTTAGTCTTTTGTATTATTTCATTTTTTGTAGGTTATACTTTATGCTTTCATGTGTCTTTCTTATATGCTTAGGCCCGAGGCCTTGTAAACAAAAGCTCATTGGGCCTATAATAATAGAAAGTAAGCATGGAACGGCTTCACCTATAAAAGGATGAAGCATGCACATGCGAACCTTTCGCAAATACTTCTCTCTCTTTATATCTCTCTCTCAATAAACTTATCATCTCACCGACTCTCTACCTTACCATATAAGGAAATAATCAAACAACAACAAGATCCGAGATTTAGCTTGGTTATATATAATTTCCACTTGCATATAACTGATATTGATCCAAGAAAACGTTGTAAGATCCGGTATAAAGTTATGGGTCTTTTATTGTTTTTTCAGCAGTTTTAATGTTTTTGTTTTTGGGTTTGTGTTTGGCCCATGTCCCATTTTAGGCTCATTTCGTATTAGAACCTTTATTTAAATGTTGGTTATGTAATTTGGAGAGACAGACTTGAATTTTATAATAATTACTTTTTTCTCTTCACTTTCCCTGACCTTTGGGTGGAATTATTTGGGTTTGGAAGCCCGTCACGGGTATTCGTTGAATCAACGTGATTCGAACTTCATTTTCGTTTTACCGTTGCATCATAAATTTTATAAACGAATAATGTAAACACAATCTCCGTCTTACGGATGATAAAAACTAGTACTATAATATATATATATAGACACACACACCTTCTGTGTAGGCTTTGACAAAACTTTTAAAACTTTTGAGAACAAGTTAAGAAAATTACCATAGAAAACTAACACCTTACTTTTAATAATATTATATGGGGCGGATCCAAGTGTTAAAAGAGTTTTTCAAGGGATTTACTGTTTTTAGACTTTTCAATTTCATAGTCATATATAAAAGTTTTCTGTTCGGGAATTGGTGGAACTAAGCATGTTTTCAGAGGGTCTAAATATTTTTGAGCCGATATTATTTTGACTATCGCTATATAAATTTTTTCTGGTTCCTTTTCGGCAATTCGGTCGGGAGGTAATCGGTATATAATTCTAGTCGGGTCATATAAAAAATGGTAATCAAGCAAAATAGCATAAAAAGCGTTAAACCTCATTAGAACTGCATAATTAAATAAAAAATTCTGAATTTTTCTTTACGGGTTTTCATTTTATGAATATGAACAAAAAATCATATAATGTGGCATTCAAAGGCAATTTTTTCTCAATGAAACAAAAAAAGCTACCGTTTAAATTTTCATAATCCATTTGATTACGCATATATATCGAACATCACGTACTTCATCACCGAAAAGGATTTTAATATGTGCCGTTACAATTGTTAATACAAGAGCTAATTTTGATAAAGGATACATCAATGCTAGTGTAGTTGGTAAGCAAAACAATGTATATATAATTGGATATTTATATTTTCTCAAGATAATTCAAATGGAAGCAATTAGATGTCCAACTCAGCCTATGAGTCATAACACTTTTTTTTAAATTAAAGCACTTAAACCATTCGACTCACCCAATATATTATTTGCCTCATCATAACCTTTTTCTAATATGTTAAATGTGGACTGGGTTTATAGTTTTGAAC
Source organism: Bidens hawaiensis (assembly GCF_021521415.1). Classification (NCBI taxonomy): domain Eukaryota; kingdom Viridiplantae; phylum Streptophyta; class Magnoliopsida; order Asterales; family Asteraceae; genus Bidens; species Bidens hawaiensis. The sequence goes on from NW_027492837.1 coordinate 209,204, forward strand.
ATGGGATAACAAACTGGGAATAAATTAATTGGGTATTTGTGCTTAAATTTGTTTCATTACACGAAAATTTAGTGGATTAAATTACCTATACACACTTATGTAATTATAATTGTAAATATAAAAGTGTACGACACAATAATAAAAAATACATCTTTACCAACATAATTTTGTTTTTAAAAATCATGCCAAGTTGGTTGATATGGACATCTACGTGGATATGCACGTTTAATTTCATATTTTTGACTTGATAAGATGAATTTGTTTTTTTTAAGGATACCATAGAATCAAATCTAATTTCGTCGGTTTAAGTACTTGAAGAGGATGATCCATGTCAGGGGTGTTCGAAAGAGGATATCCGAATTCCGTAATCCGATACACGAAAATTACAGATACTTAATTTCATCTAAATCCGTATTCAAAATGGGATATCTGGAATTTGGTAAAAATATTTGATTTCCAGTACCATGAACAGGTGTCTAAACTCAATATCCAAATCGGGTATTTTACGATGATTATTTATGGATGACCATGGAATGAATATAAATAACTAAAATTGTAGGTCCCCACGCACGATCTAACAACAAGTTCTTGAATCAATCTCGCTTACTAGCGAGCTGAAATCACTAGTAAGCAACCGAGATTTCAGATCTTTGTGGTGTTGGTTTATTACCGGTTATAGAAAGAGTAGAGAGTTGGTGAAAGGATAAGATAAGAGCTTTGCCAAAAGGTTGGGTGTTGCATCGGCATGCTTCACCTTATATAGGTGAAGCCATGCCATTCCCACATGTATTATTATCGGCCCAATGGTCTCTAATTACATGGGCTCAGGACAAACATACAATAAAAGAAACCAAAGCTAGTAAACTTGTTAAACTTCTAAACTATTTTGTCAGTGTTGTCCCTTCGCGCTTCTTCAACTGTGGACAAGGGGGAATGGTATAGCTTCAAAAGACACCCTTGCCTAGACAAGCCAATTCGTGCTCATCAAAGAACTTGTGCGTGTGAATGGTCTCACAGTGTATTACCACATCTCCCGTGCAGTCGAACTCCAGTGAGACAAAGTCAAAAAACATATTGGGAGTGTACGGTTCACAATGGTATATCGGGTCTCCATTGTTGGTTAATCATCGATCTCGTTAAAGTTCCGTTAAATATTTCGTTGGGTTATTATAGAATATATAAACTTTGTTAGAGAGTCCAGTTAACAAAGTTAGGGTACAAAATGTAATTAGTTAATTGTTTGTTTAATCGAATTTGGTAAAATGGAAATCCGAAGGAGTTGGTGATTGGTTAGACCTTCATACTCTACTTACAAAGATAGTTGACTGGTAATAGATAGTTAGTTGGGTTATCTTTGGTAAGGATTTGAGGTTAAAACAAAGGTTTCCCTAGATTTTCATAGTTTCATTGTCATTTTGTGTTTACTGATTGTTTGAGGTTACCCCTTGCACTTTTGGGTGTATTTTGATAGTGTGATCGGTACCTTAGCGTTGTCGGAGAAACTGATAGGTAATCCATCCAGTAAGTTTAAACGCCCCTTAGGGTTTCTATAGAGTCTAATTATGTTGTTTAGTCTTTTGTATTATTTCATTTTTTGTCGGTTATACTTTATGCTTTCATGTGTCTTTCTTATATGCTTAGGCCCGAGGCCTTGTAAACAAAAGCTCATTGGGCCTATAATAATAGAAAGTAAGCATGGAACGGCTTCACCTATAAAAGGGTGAAGCATGCACATGCGAACCTTTCGCAAATACTTCTCTCTCTTTATATCTCTCTCTCTCTCTCAATAAACTTATCATCTCACCGACTCTCTACCTTACCATATAATGAAATAATCAAACAACAACAAGATCGGAGATCTAGCTTGGTTAATGCTAAATTTTAGAACTTGATTACAATTGATATGATGTGTAAGTGTATTTAGGTTTGATTTATTGTTGATCTTTGTTCCGCATGTGTTTTGTTGAATGTCTATCAGTTGTACATGTGAGGTCACTTACTGTGTGTTTGTGATTATTTAATGGTTTGGTTAGACGTAGAAATCCATAGGAACATGAGTTGGTGATTGGTTAGAACTTCATACTCTACTTACAAAGATAGTTGACTGGTAATAGATAGTTAGTTGGGTTATCTTTGGTAAGGATTTGAGGTTAAAACAAAGGTTTCCCTAGATTTTCATAGTTTCATTGTCATTTTGTGTTTACTGATTGTTTGAGGTTACCCCTTGCACTTTTGGGTGTATTTTGATAGTGTGATCGACTCGTGATCTGTCTTTTAGGGTACCTTAGCGTTGTCGGAGAAACTGATAGGTAATCCATCCAGTAAGTTTAAACGCCCCTTAGGGTTTCTATAGAGTCTAATTATGTTGTTTAGTCTTTTGTATTATTTCATTTTTTGTCGGTTATACTTTATGCTTTCATGTGTCTTTCTTATATGCTTAGGCCCGAGGCCTTGTAAACAAAAGCTCATTGGGCCTATAATAATAGAAAGTAAGCATGGAACGGCTTCACCTATAAAAGGGTGAAGCATGCACATGCGAACCTTTCGCAAATACTTCTCTCTCTTTATATCTCTCTCTCTCTCTCAATAAACTTATCATCTCACCGACTCTCTACCTTACCATATAATGAAATAATCAAACAACAACAAGATCGGAGATCTAGCTTGGTTATATATAATTTCCACTTGCATATAACTGAGATTGATCCAAGAAAACGTTGTAAGATCCGGTATAAAGTTATGGGTCTTTTATTGTTTTTTCAGCAGTTTTTATGTTTTTGTTTTTGGGTTTGTGTTTGGCCCATGTCCCATTTTAGGCTCATTATGTATTAGAACCTTTATTTAAACGTTGGTTATGTAATTTGGAGAGACAGACTTGAATTTTATAATAATTACTTTTTTCTCTTTACTTTCCCTGACCTTTGGGTGGAATTATTTGGGTTTGAAAGCCCGTCAGGGGTATTCGTTGAATCAACGTGATTCGAACTTCATTTTCGTTTTACCGTTGCATCATAAATATTATAAACGAATAATGTAAACACAATCTCCGTCATACGGATGATAAAAACTAGTACTATAATATATATATATATATATATATATATATATATATATATATATATATATATATATATGTAGACACACACACCTTCTGTGTAGGCTTTGACAAAACTTTTAAAACTTTTGAGAACAAGTTAAGAAAATTACCATAGAAAACTAACACCTTACTTTTAATAATATTATATGGGGCGGATCCAAGTGTTAAAAGAGTTTTTCAAGGGATTTGCTGTTTTTAGACTTTTCAATTTCATAGACATATATAAAAGTTTTTTGTTCGGGCATTGGTGGAACTAAGCATGTTTTCAGAGGGTCTAAATATTTTTGAGCCGATATTATTTTGACTATCGCTATATAAATTTTTTCTGTTTCCTTTTCGGCAATTCGGTCAGGAGGTAATCGGTATATAATTCTAGTCGGGTCATATAAAAAATGGTAATCAAGCAAAATAGCATAAAAAGCGTTAAACCTCATTAGAACTGCATAATTAAATAAAAAATTCTGAATTTTTCTTTACGGGTTTTCATTTTATGAATATGAACAAAAAATCATATAATGTGGCATTCAAAGGCAATTTTTTCTCAATGAAACAAAAAAAGCTACCGTTTAAATTTTCATAATCCATTTGATTACGCATATATATCGAACATCACGTACTTCATCACCGAAAAGGATTTTAATATGTGCCGTTACAATTGTTAATACAAGAGCTAATTTTGATAAAGGATACATCAATGCTAGTGTAGTTGGTAAGCAAAACAAGGTATATATAATTGGATATTTATATTTTCTCAAGATAATTCAAATGGAAGCAATTAGATGTCCAACTCAGCCTATGAGTCATAACACTTTTTTTTAAATTAAAGCACTTAAACCATTCGACTCACCCAATATATTATTTGCCTCATCATAACCTTTTTTTAATATGTTAAATGTGGACTGGGTTTATAGTTTTGAACATGGGATAACAAACTGGCAATAAATTAATTGGGTATTTGTGCTTAAATTTGTTTCATTACACGAAAATTTAGTGGATTAAATTAACTATACACACTTATGTAATTATAATTGTAAATATGTAAATTTATTTTTAATTATGGCATGTCTTGTAATTTCAAGGGGGTCGTTTTCGAAAAATTTTAAAGGGACATTTTGTTATTCTTGAAATTCTAGTGGTCCATTTTAAATTTATACAAGGGTCGCCCGATATTTTAACACATATACTATTAAAGATTTTTTTAAAGGGTCGGGTCGGGTTAGGTTCAACACATAAAAGTGTACGACACAATAATAAAAAATACATCTTTACCAACATAATTTTGTTATTAAAAATCATGTCCAGTTGGTTGATATGGACATCAACGTGGATATGCACGTTTAATTTCATATTTTTGACTTGATAAGATGAATTTGTTTTTTTTAAGGATACCATAGAATCAAATCTAATTTCGTCGGTTTAAGTACTTGAAGAGGATGATCCATGTCAGGGGTGTTCGAAAGAGGTTATCCGAATTCCGTAATCCGATACACGAAAATTACAGATACTTAATTTCATCTAAATCCGTATTCAAAATGGGATATCTGGAATTTCGGATACAGTTTCGGATACCGAAATGGAAATCTGAATTTAATAAGGATTAATGGATTTAAATAATCCCACCTTTAATGAATTGGCCAATAATAATCCCACCTTCGGTATTTCCCGCTGGCAGTCCCACCTTTTCAATGTTTTTTGTTTTATAAACCAGCGTTAAAAAAACTTAACGGGGTTAAGTTTTTGCTGATGTGGCGGGTGAGTTGGCAGTGTCATAATCCTACATGGCTTTTCCCTTTGAATCAAAATGAAATTACTATATTTTATTATATTAAATCCTATTATCCAGATTTATTAACTTGGATCTGACCCAAACCCGTGACCCGATTAGCGAACCCGGATATCCAAATCACTAGCTTGCACTATAATTCTCGTTCAAAACTTAGAAATTGAATCTTGCATATCCTTATGCATGCCATAACGAGCCCACCGACACCATAAACATGGAATGAGATCAATTATTGATTCGTATTACTCGTTTGAACGAACCGACGTAACCTGTTAATCAATATACTTTATATTGTTCATAATAATTCAATTAAACTTTCAGAAAGAACCTCACATACATCGCCTACAGTTACCCTATAATGAATTATATTATCATTGATGTTTTGATGCATGTTCTTGAGCCCCTTCCGCCGTCACTGCCGGGATCAAATTAACCCTCTTCCAATAATGTTATAGGTAACTAATTATACCTTTGTGTTCGTCGTCATTCACTCTTTAATTATAAGGCCCCGTTACCGGTAGCCCTACTTTAGCGTCGGATTTACTCATAAACACAGTTCTTCAAATGACTGAGTTTATTAAAACTTTTCGCGGAAAGGGTAAAACATCAATCATTTACTACAAAACATTAAATCTTTTCTTTGATACCTTAACACAAAACTTATATTTAAAACATCCTTTCTTCTTCTTCAGATGCTAGCCGTTCAATACATGCCATATGCCATCCTCATGCTAACTCTATAATCAGCTCACCTGCGTGCATACTAAAAGTCAGCTACGCTGAGTGAGTTCTAGTTAATCAAGCAACTCATCATACGACCACTACATGCATCATATGCGTATCCGAAGACACGTAGTCCACTATCTAACTTACTACTGCTTAACCACTTAATTACCCCTATAGCTTAGCCTCTTAATTACCCCTACAGCTTAGCCACTTATGCCACTTTATGCCACTTGATGCCACTTCAATAACGAATATCGTTATGCCACTTTGCCACTTTAATAACGGATAACGTTATGCCACTTTGCCACTTTAATAACGTAAAACGTTATGCCACTTTGCCATTTTAATAACGTATAATGTTATGCCACTTTGCCACTTTAATAACGAAGGCACGTATAGGCTTACCCTACCACGTACTATCGTTATGCCACTAACACTCTTACTAGACTCTTGCCACTTTTAACACGCTCTACCTCTATTTGTCTACAACACGCTTCATATCATTTACATAATAAGCAAGTCACATCAACAATCATACACACATAATAACGATGGCACGTACAGGCTTTCCCTATCACGCGCTCACGTTATGTCACTAACACCCTTACTAGACTCTTGCCACTTTTAACACACTCTACCTCTACCTGCCTATATCACACTTCATATCAGTTCGGTATTTACGTAATAAACAAGTCACATCATAACATTCATACACATTATCAACCACTTGGAATTTACTATCCTTGGCGATACGTGCAATATCCGAAGATCGTTCACGTACCGACAAGCATTATAAAATATATACCTCGTATAACATCTATAGCATACACTTACCACTTAAGGTAAGTGTATTCACACTTCACATCGAGTATGCACACAGCCCCGAAAACATAACAAGGAATGGGGCTAGAAACTCACCTGGACTCTGCTTCTTCCTCTGATATCTGTAAATCCCTTCCTTAACTGAGCTCGGCTGACTGTACAAGTTACACGTATCAATACTCGCCTGATCTAATCTGGTGGCCTAGTATTAGCTTACTTTAACTTATCGCTTTTAATTTATTTTCTAATCAAACTTGGCTTTAGGCGAAGTTAAACCTTAGGCGAACTTAGCTTTACAGCGAAGTTGTCATCAGGCGAACTTGGCTTCAGGCGAAGTTGTCATCAGGCGAACTCTGGCGAAGTTACCAGTTAGGCGAACTTAACTTTACAGCGAAGTTGCCATCAGGCGAACTTAGCTTGCAGGCGAAGTTCATCAGGCGAACTTAGCTTGCAGGCGAAGTTCATCGCTTTGAAGGCGAAGTTGCCCAAATGCAGGCGAAGTTGCCCAGACAGCCGCTGTTCGGTTTCTTTCCAGCATTTTGAGCGATTTTAACACCCTTACTATGGTTCAATATCACCCACTACGCTTCCCGACCATTTTCGGTCGCTTATACACTAAAAAGCTTGGATCTTTAAACTTCAAAGATCAAGAATCATACCTTTTTGAGCTTGTTTGGATCTCGTTTAACTTGTTAACACAACTAATCGCTCTCTCTCTCTCGGATCTGCCCGTTCCTCTCCTCGGATCTGCCCGGTTCCGACCGCCGGCGAAGTTGTGGTGTATGTGTGTGTTTGGATAATGATAGAAATGAAGATATTTTGGGGTGCTAGGGTATTTATATCCCTGAAATCCCATGGACCTAAGGCCCATTCTCATTTAACCCGTCTCCATTAATCCAACACTAGCCCGACTCATACCAACTCCTACTCTATTATTTATTTCCTGACAACCCGAGTAAACTTCCCTCTATTAGTAAGTAATATAATTAATATCACTTTGAAATTTCGGGATGTTACATTAATAGCCCTAATTTCAATCGGCCAATCAAATAACGACCTGGCCGATTGATAATCTAGGGTTCATAATGCTCTTTGGGTTGCGAATGTCTGGTTATATAGTTTCTGTTTCTGGATTTTTATCAAAGGATCACTCAGATCAGTTGGCTTATGCATGTGGGTGTTGACTGCCGAGCTGGAGGCGCAGGTTCGAATCCCCTGCAGCCCATTTTTGTAGGATTAATATAGTAATTGCATTTTAGGATTAAAACGGAAAAGCCATGTAGGATTATGAAACTGCCAACTCACCGGCCACATCAGCAAAAACTTAACCCCGTTAAGATTTTTTAACTTTGGTTTATAAAACAAAAAACATTGAAAAGGTGTGACTGCCAGCGGGAAATACCAGAGGTGGGATTATTATTGGCCAATAATTCATTAAAGGTGGGATTATTTAAATCCAATAATCCATTTAATAAAACCCTTTGAAATATTTGATACCATAAACAAGTGTGCAAACGCGGTATCCAAATCAAGTATACAACCATGAGTACTTATAGATGACCTTAGAATGAATAAAAATCGTTGAAATAGAAATTTGAAGCAAGTACGTAATATATGAAATCAAATTCCAAATGAAGACCAAGTTTGAGTCGCATACTTGATTAATAGTTCCATGAACAAATCAATTCCAAATGTAAGCATACAAAATTTTTTTAAAAAAAACAACAAGCATATTTTTGAAACAACTTGATATCCAAAAATCAAACTCAAGCTGAAATCGAGATCCATCCGGAAGAATTAATCGTGGAACATTTGAGATCTAGAGATTTATGAACGTAGAAAATATAGGTTTGGTTTTTTAATCTTTTGAAAGATTTTAAAAACATGTATTGTTTTATACCAATATTGTTTTATACCAATAAAACAATATTGAATTCTGACATACTATAAAAATTATCACGTTAACACTAGCGCCGGCGGGGTGCTACGTAAAGGAGGGCTAGATTTAGAATGTTGGTAGCTAAAATGGTTGTATTTTGGTCATTTTCTAGACTTAAATCAAGCTACAACGGTAACTATTTTCTAACTGATAAAGGGCAAATATTTAGGCCATTTAGACAAAGAAAAATGACACAAAGGTCCCAACGATGTAGATCGCATGGTTTGTTCCTATCACGGGACGAAATTCCATGATGAGGAGTCTTGCTTTCTAAATAAGCAATTTCTCAACAAATTTAGCACCTTTGGTTTTATTTTTTGTTTTTCCGTTGGTTGTAAAAGCGTATGAATATTATGTTTTGGTACTTCGTGCATATATATTAAAAATACATAATTTCGTGTTCCCAAAATTTGGTTTACATTTAGATTCACACAACAATTTTACATAATAGTTTTGATATTGAATACTAATTTTAGTTTTCCTGTTTGCATATGTAGGATGACACTAGTAATAAAAACTTATAAACCTAATTATACAAAGAATCTAATACACTCCTAACCATTATTTTAACTCAATTTTATCTTTTGTTTACGCCTACGCAAGGTAGGGACAGGATCATGGTCTTATTAGCTTGGACTATAACTTGGTGGAAGATTGAAATCGCAGTCTTTGGTTGTTGGGATGATGTTTAGTGTTCTCTCAAAAAAAGGGCCAAAAGGCAATGGATCTAAGATTGTTGTTTAGGAGGTTTGGCATGGAACCAAGTATATTCAAGATGATGAATAAAGTATAATGACTGTTGGAAATGATTTATTTACCTCTTTGCAGCACTTTTTCGTTAACATGGAACAATAACTTTATCCAGCATGATCACGGAACTGTTACATTGAATTTCGTTCAGTTGTCTAATAATCAGGTAAAAAGTACGGCAGACGTCATGTACCTCTTACAAAGTTCCTGGCTATAACCATGAAGTGTAGAAAACATTAATGGGGCTTTAATTTCAACGTAATAGATAAAAGTATATTACAAATAAAATATGACAAATCAAATAACGATTACAGAAACAAACACAAAAATATACACGATAAAACGCTCAAACATTCATTTAAAAATGACATAATCAAGAAACCTTCTAATGGCTAAATCAATGAAAGCCACTATCTTTTCCCCTGGTCCTGCAGGATAATGACGCATTTTTCCATCGTCTACTTCTTGGACGGTGGAGGAGCGAAGAAATTAGGAACGCTTGGAAGAGTGGCTGGAAGGTTTGGGAGGGTAGGCATAGCAGGCAATGGTGGCATGGATATTTTTGGCATATTAGGGATTGTGGGGAGTGCTGGTATTGTTGGGATAGCGGGTATTTGTGGTTGTGGGAGGGTGGGCAACTGTGGCTGTGGGAGTGTGGGTAGCTGTGGCTGTGGGAGTGTCGGGATTGTGGGTATCTGTGGTTGTTGTACGGCTGGAGTAGCTTGCAGCAAATTGCGCGAAGCATGACACATCTCATTGGTTGTGATGGAAAATAGTGCAATGGCAAAAACGTAAATGTAGCAGGAAGAAGCCATTGTACGTAGGATGACTGCAAGCTGTTAAAGCTCTCCAAGTACTTGATCAAGTTGTGAGTAAAAGGCTCAAATGAGTAAATATATATATAGAGAATGCCTTGACTGATGTTCCCAATAAACAAATAAAAGAATATGAGAAAAAATATAAGTGTTGTTATGACTTTAGATGGTTTGTTGGAATCTGATATCTATTGGTTTTGTTATGACTTTAGATGATTTGTTGGAAACTGATATTTGCATCATTATTGGGTTCTTAGGTTGTTGAACAATCTTCAAACAACAAATATTTGTTAATTGATATTCCAAGCTCAGGTAAGCTATATTTGCAGAAAAGCTGACCCAAACTCAATCGCAAATGTAATATTGTAAAACTGTAGTTCAAGGCAAATTATAAATCACCATAGGTAGACAGCAAGTTTAATAAACCGTTAAAGACGTACCGATTGAAGAGTTAGAGCTCAAATACTGTATATGATTACACCATTGATGTAGGCTTTGACTAAACTAATTTGGAGAACAAGTTGAAAAAAAATTGCCATAGGAAACTAATACCTTAATTTTAATAATATTTGGTGGCGGATGCAAGAGTTTTTTCGAGGGGTTAACTTTTTTTAGAATTTTCAATTTTGTAGCGCATTTAAAAGATTTCAGAACCTGTTCGGGTAGGATAAGGTTTATCATATAATAAAAATGCGATACAATAATTAAAAAGATATTGTCATTAATTTACCAACATAATATGTTTGTGAAAAATCTTGCATGGTTGGTTGAAAAGGGCCTCCAAGTATATATGCACGCTTAATTTCATCTTGGTGTTGCTGCGGGATAGTGTTTTTTTGTGATGGTGGTGGTGGGTTGTGGCCATTTGTGGTGGTGATGCCATGGAAGATAATCCAAAACTAATTTCGACGGTTTAATAGCTACTTCAAGAGGATGATCCAAGGTAGGGTTTTTCGAATGCGAATATCCGAATTCCATATAGTTAATTTCATCCAAATGCTTATTCATGCTCATTTGAAATCCGATATCCGATTTTTTTGATACGTACGGATTCGGAAACCGAAATGGAAATTTGAATTTGGTAAAAATATTTGATTTCCAGTACCATGAACAGGTGTCTAAACTCAATATCCAAATCGGGTATATTACGATGATTATTTATGGATGACCATGGAATGAATATAAATAACTAAAATTGTAGGTCCCCACGCATGATCTAACAACAAGTTCTTGAATCAGTGTCAATCCGGGTAGGTCGTACAAATCAAAGGAAATCAATCCGTTCACAAACAAGCCGTCCAAGTGTCGAAGATATCAAATGACAGACATTCATGGAGAGCCAATATTTCATGGCATGCCCTTCCATGACGACTTTCTCTTTAACTTCATTGCTTAGGAGTTCGACAACGTGCACGGTAAAGTCATCATTCACTGTACTCGCACTCACGACCTGCAGTTCTTTGACGAACACGAACTTGCAGGTTTTGGACTGAGTTTCTTAAAGAAGCTTGTGGAGTCGCCCCTGTGTACTGTTAAAGATGTCGGTCGTGCCAACATAGACTCTATTTTCGAAAAGTTCAACAAGTTCGTCCAACTACTTTTTGAAAAACAGCCCTTTCAAGATCCAGACGATGTCTTCGTCTACGAGTCCGACTGCGATTGGTGATGGAAGTCAATAAAGCAAATACCAAAGACTAGAGGGAGATTGTAAGACACATTTTTAGTGATTAGTCTTTCGTATTTGCAACATGTATTTTGTGTATGCTATGTTTAATTTATCTTTGTATGTTTGGGCCAATGTCATTTGTACTTTTAGCCCATTGGGCCTTTTATAATGAACTATGTGCATGAGAATACACAGACTATATATTGTTTGTATCTTATACACAAGAACAACCTTTTGCAAATCTTATCCTAAACTCTCAAACTCTCTCTTTCACTTTAACCATCACGGCAATAAACATACACATTCAAGATCCGAGATCTCGGTGCTAACTAGTTGTTTCCGCCCAACTAGAGTAGAGGTTGATTTAAGATAATTAGTACAAGTTTTTGTGTTGTTAGATCTAGTCAAGGGACCTACAAATTGTCATTTTCAATGTTATATATATAGCGATTACTTTCTCAACTTTACGTTGACAAATATATATATTTTCATGATGGCGCATGTACCTTTTGGGATGAAGAAAAAGTTAAAGAATAGATTGATATCTTAGATTGCATGATAAAATAAGAACAATTTTTACTTTGAAGGTTTTTATTGTAATTTTCTTTTGAGACAATGTTCATGTTTTTGTGTACTTGAATAATTTATGAAATGAAATAATTTAGATATTGACACGTGTAATTATTATAGTGTCTTTTGAGCTATGACACATTACTATTACGCCCCGGCGGCATGATTCGCCGTAAGTTGGGGTGTGACTATTTAGTCGGGAGGTAATGAAATAATCGCACTACAAAAAAATTGGTCTAAGACAACCTTTATTCCATAAAAAGAACAGTTGCATTATCTACAAAAGGGTTGCATTAGGTCTAACGCAACTTCACCTAATGCAGCTTTTTTTATGGAATAAAGGTTGCCTTAGACTAATTTTTTTGTAGTGTCGGTATATAATTGTTTTTTCCCGTTGGGCCATTCCAGTCCGGTCGAACAAGGTCGATTCATATAGAAAAAATTTTAACCAAGCAAAATAGTAAAAAAAAATATAAAACTTCATTAGAAATGCATAATTAAAATAATAAATCTAAATTTGGTCTCTACGGGTTTTTATGTTTTGAAATCGGACCAAAACATCATATATAGTCCGACATTCATAGTCAAGTCTTTCTAAATGAAACAAATAGAACTTCCATTTACATTTTCATAATCTACTTGATTACGCAAATTCAACATCACGTACTTCATCGCCGAAAAGGATTTTCAATGTGTGCGGTTGTATCAATGCAAATGAAGTTGGAAAGCAAAACAATGTATATATAATTGGATATCTATATAAGGTATTCTCCGGATAATTCAAATTGAATCAATTAGATGTTCAATTAAAATTAAAGAACTTAATATGTTTGACTCTTCAGATATATTACTTGCGTCATCATAACCTTTTTTTAATAGGTTTAATGTGGACAGGGTTGATGGTTTTGAACTTGGGATAAAAAGTTTGGTTACAGATTAATTGGGAATTTGAGCTAAAATTTGTATTAAATTTGTTCCTATTAAAAGCAAATTTAGTGGAATAAATTACTTATATAAACTAATATAATTATAACGGTAAATATGTAAATATATTTTTTAATATGGCATGTCTTGAAATTTCAAGGGGGTCGTTTTCGAAGTTTCACAGGGTCGTTTTGTTATTCTCCAAATTCCATAGTGGTTGATTAAAAATTTTCACAAGAGTCGCTCGAGATTTTAGCACATATACTACAAAAGATTTTTTTTCACAGGGTTGGTGTGGACACCCCTACTCAAAGAGTATGTCCGCCATTGGGTTTGGGTCGTGTAGGTTCAACACATAAAAAAAATATGACACAATAATAATAAAAGATATCGTCATTAATTTACCAACATAATTTGTTTGTTGGGAATCATGCCCGGATGATATATATGGACATCTACGTAGATATGAACGTTTTAATTTCATCTTTTTGACTTGGGTGACAAGATGAAATTGATTTTTTTTAAGGATGCCATGGAAGATCACCCAAGTCTAATTTCATCAGTTTAAGTACTTGAAGAGGATGATCTATGTCAGGGGTGTTCGAAAGCAGATATCCGAATTCTGATACTCGAAAATTACGGATACTTAATTTCATCCAAATCTGTATTCAAAATGGGATATCTGGAATTTCAGATCTGGTTTCGGATACCGAAATGGAAATCCGAATTTGATAAAACCCTTTGAAATATTTGATACCATAAACAAGTGTCCAAATGCGGTATCCAAATCAAGTATACAACCATGAGTACTTAGAAAGAATAAAAATTGTTGAAATAGAAATATGAAGCAAATACGCAATATATGAAGTCAAATTCCAAATCAAGTTTGAGTCACATACTAGATTAATAGTTCGATGAACAAATCAATTCCAAATGTAAGCATTCTAAATTTTAAAAAAGCCAACCAACATATTTTCGAAACAACTTGAAATCCAAAAGGCAAACTCAAGCTGAACTCGATAAGGGATTTACGCCACGTAACATGTCCATCCGGTAAGAATTAATCATGGACTTGGGAACATTTAAGATCTGGAGTTTTTATGAATGTATTAAATATGGATTTCGTACTTTAATTTTTTGAATGATTTTAAAAACATATATTGTTTTATACCAGTGTTGTTTTATACCAATAAAATTGACGCATTTAATTCGGACATACTATAAAAAAATACCACGTTAGCACTAGTGCGGGCGGGTGCTACGTAAAGGAGGGATAGTTTTAGAATGTTGGTAGCCAAAATGGTTGTATTTCAGTCATTTTCTCGACTTAACACTACGTGAAAATTGACCTTTGGTCACACGAAAAAAGTGTGGCCGTAGGCCTTTAGCCACACACATTTGGTTCAGGTCATATGTGACCAAAGGTCGCGACACTGTGGGGGTATGATATGGCCACACACAGTTTTTTGTGGCCTTATGTGGTTATACGTGTGGCTAAAGGGTACATGCATTAGTTGTTGGCCATCAAGAAGCCTCTCTAATAAGTGTGGCTAAACGGTAGAAAATGGCCACATGACGATTTACTATGAGTGATCATTGCACGTATAGAGCCACATGAATTCATGTTTCAGCCACATGAATTTTATAATAATGTGGCCAATATGGTTGTGTTAAGCATGCATTGTGACCTATACCGTGTGGATATAGCAAAGCAATGGCCACTTAAATTTAATAATAGTGTGGCTAATTATATCATATGGACACTGGATATTACATTACAAGTAGCTAAAAATGTTTACTTGTCACTCAAACACTCCTTTGTAGATTATAGTGTGGCTATTGTCTTACCGTTTGTCACACATAATGCTTTTCGTAGTTTAAAGTGTGGCTATTGTCAAACTTTTCGTCACACATAGTGAGGTATTGTGTGGCTAATCATATCATATAGACAGTGGAGGTTATTGTCAATGTGGCTAAAAATGTGAACTTGCAAGTCAAACACTCTTTTGTAGTTTGTGGTGTGGCCATTGTCTTACCGTTTGTCACACATAATGCTTTACCTAATTTAAAATGTGGCTATTGTCAAACTTTTCGTCACACATAGATAAATGTGGCTAATTTGTTTGTGAAAAAATCATGCATAGTTGGTTGAAAAGGACCTCCAAGTATATATACACGTTTAATTTCATCTTTGTGTTGCTGCTGGAGAGTGATTTTTTGTGATGGTGGTGGTGGGTTGTGGCCATTTGTGGTGGTGATGCCATGGAAGATAATCCAAAATTATTTGGATGGTTTAATAGCTACTTCAAGAGGATGATCCAAGGTAGGGTTTTTTGAATGCGAATATCCGAATTCCAGATAGTTAATTTCATCCGAATGCTTATTCATGTTCATATGAAATCCGATATCCGAAGGTTTTGATACATACAGATTCGGAAACCGAAATGGAAATCCGAATTTGGTAAAAATCTTTGATTTCCAGTACCATGAACAGGTGTCTAAACTCATTGTCCATATCGGGTATATTAATTCGATGATTACTTATAGATGACCTTGGAATGAATAAAAATAAATAAAATTGTAGGTCCCCACACAGGATCTAACAAGTTCTTGAATCAATCTCGCTTACTAGCTAGCTGAAATCACTAGTAAGCAACCGAGATCTCATATCTTGGTGGTGTTGGTCTATTACCGGTTATAGAAAGAGTAGAGAGTTGGTGAAAGAAGAAGATAAGAGTTTTGCCAAAAGGTTGGGTGTTGCATGGGCATGCTTCACCTTATATAGGTGAATCCATGTCATGCCCACATGTATTATTATCGGCTCAATGGTCTCTAAGTACATGGCCACAGGCCAAACATACAATAAAAGAAACCAAAGCTAGTAAACTTGTTAAACTTCTAAACTATTTTGTCAGTGTTGCCCCTTCGCGCTTCTTCAATTGTGGACAAGGGGGAATGGTATAGCTTCAACAGATCCCCCTTGCTTAGACAAGCCAATTCGTGCTCATCAAAGAACTTGTGCGTGTGCATGGTCTCACAGTGTATTACCACATCTCCCGTACAGTTGTCGAACTCCCATGAGACAAAGTCAAAAAAAAAAAACATATCGGGAGTGTACAGTTCACCATGGTATATCGGGTCTCCATGATCCTTAGGCATTTTGTATCTCCATGTCTTTCTCTTCTTGCCCGTATCAGGATCAACCTCAGATGGATGAAGGTATGACATATCCTTGTTTAATTTGTAGTTTGGGTAGTCGTCTTTCCATTCTCTTGCCAGCATTTTCTTGAAATAACCGTCAACCTCCTTTTCTCCTGCACCATCACCTATAATCCTTCAGAAATCATTCATGTCTAGTTGTGACAATGAATGCATGTCATGGTGGCTCAACCAGAGATCCCCATAGGCACGTATGATAGCCCAGTTTTTTCAATCTTTGTGTCGTTTGCAGTAAAGGATTAGGGAGTCATCATGCGACTAATTGGTACAGCTTCGAATGCTAGTCGTTCTCCCCGATGATGTATTGCTAGTTTATTTCCTTTTCTTGGACCTCGAGCGGGGAACGCCACCACGGTATATGGATCTTGAACCATCTCTTCAGCAACACGAACCGGAGTGTCTAGGTTAGGAGAGTAGTTTATTTTATCTTCTTCCACGACTTCTCCAACTGGAGTGAGGTATCTGCAAATGTATCAACATTACAAAATGATGAGACTTTAGCTTCCACTTCAGCATCAGCATCTCTTATTTTCTTCGCGGGATCATCAGAGACGACATCTCTCGGCGTGTCATCATGTGGGGAAGTTCGTTCACCCATTCCATTACCGCCACCAACACAACCATCATCGTTTCCGTCATCATTACTGCCATCATCATGCGGTTCATCAAAGCTATCATGAGGATCATCATCCTCATTATCATCATCATTCTCATTTTCTTCATTATCCGATTTAGCATCATCATCATTTGAATCATCATCAGATTCAACAGATCTATCATCATTACTACCTTGAGTCACAGTTTCTCCAACAATCGAGGCAAACTCGGCAATGATTTGTGTGACTGTAGTTTTGGCACTAACAATTGAACCGACTACAGCCGCGTCACCACCAGTTATAGTGACCCCGACACCAAACCTTCATTGACTTTAGTCTAATTGTCATTGAAGCGTTCGTGTTGATCAATCTGGGCTGTCAGTCTGTCAATTTCAGCCCTTAACTCCGTGTTTTCACCAACTAACATGCCAACGTTCCTTGAGGAGGAGGATTCGCCTTCCTATAGTTTAACACGGAATCAAGTCCGTCGAACCCAATCATTGTTCGATACACACTAGACTCTAACTCCCTCATTAGGTTATGAGCGAGGTTAGAGGAGGAAGGAAGATCAGATTCAAGGTGAGAAACCCTTGATTCAAGTCGACTGACATCATCGTGTCATTCAGCGTTCAACAAAGATTAATCTGTCATTTGTGTCTGCCGATTATCAACACGATTCTGGAGAGTCGGATCCACAATCTTTGACTCTTGATCAGGGCTTTGTCAACCTCCTTGACTTGCTCCAACTTAGAAACCCTAGCAGCCAACTTATCCTGTTCCTTCACAATCTTCTCATTCGTCACCTATTGCTCTTTCACAAACTTGATAAACAGATGCTCCCGTTTAACCCTCTTCTCATTTGATTCCTGCAGAGCCTGAATCCTCTCGAGGATATGATCCCTAAACACCGGAGACTTCCTAGATTTTCCACTGGACAAAGGTATGGCTGATATGATTGGACTTTTAGTGGCTGCGGGAGGTGCGATGGACAAGGTAGGCTGGATGGTTGTTTGGGTAGGAATTGTTATGGTTTGGGTAGGGAGAGATGTGGCTAGGGCCAAGGGTAGGCTAATGGTTTTGGTTGAGATTTGGATTGAAGGTTGAGTGGAGCTTGGAGTGGTAATAGGTAGGGTTGGAGGTGGGAAATGAAGGTAGATGACCAAACATATGTGGTTCTAACTGGAGAGGTGAGTGTGAATGTTGGTGACCTAAAGGGTGAGGATATGGGAGACATGTTTCGGGGTGGTGTAAAGGTTGGTTGATGAGCTGGTTCGGTTTTAGGTTCATCTAGGTACGATATGGAGCCAAGGAAAGGGCGATCTTGTTGTGAGGAAGAAACATCAGGTGGAGTTGTGGGTTCGTCTAATAGTCTCCTAGGGGTGTGTGTGCCTTTGGATTTGGTTTGGTTTTGGTTTTGGGTTTGCCTAGGATCTATTTACCATTTTGTGTAGCTAGAGTACGAGGTGAGGTGGATGGTGAGGTAAGGTGAGGGTCAGTTTGTGTGGTTTGAGGAGGAGGAGTGGTCATTTCGGTTGGTTGGGTGGTAGTTTGTGTTATAGTGGAAATAGAGGGAAAGATTACCCTAACAGACGTAAGCATCTTTGAAGCACCAGACTTCTTCGAGTCCTTCGCTCTATTCAAACATTTCAAGGGCTGCTTGGGTTCCTCCTCTTCTTCTGACTGTTGAGACGGGCCACTAGTAAAAGGCTACTTGACAGCCTTCCTCTTCTTATCATGCTGCTTCTTCATTCTGTGTTCATCCTCAACTTGGGTGTCACTGTCTGTAGCCTCACTATTAGACTCTTCTTCATCTCCACTATCATCATCATCGCTATCATCTCCACTATCATTATCTCCTTCTTATTCAGTTGTTTCTTCACTATCAAGTTCGGTTTCAGCAAATAAACCGAACTTCACACCTGGACTCTCTCCTTGATAAACATACCCACTTCGGCCCTAAGGTTCCAAAATTGCCTTGAAAACAGTTTGTTTGACCAATTTTGCATGATGAGGCTCGGTGGGAGGCACCTCATTTCCTTCTTTATCAATCTTTCCCGGGTACATAGGTCTAGGACCTTCGGGCATCAAATCATCCTGAAGCATTTGTACGAATCTTGGATACATCAACCAAGTGTGCTTTGAAAGTACGTTTGCTCACATGCAGTTAAAGAACAATCCTGAGAAATTAAAAATATCTTTGTTTGTCAAGCAGTTCATTACCCCAACCCAGTCAATCTTCA
Organism: Bidens hawaiensis; assembly: GCF_021521415.1. Taxonomy (NCBI): domain Eukaryota; kingdom Viridiplantae; phylum Streptophyta; class Magnoliopsida; order Asterales; family Asteraceae; genus Bidens; species Bidens hawaiensis. The sequence goes on from NW_027492837.1 coordinate 228,351, forward strand.
GCTTATCAAAACCCTCTTTTTGTGTTGAGGGACAGTTGGTTGTGATGTGGAACAGGAACCTCCAGTATAGTGGAAGGTGTCTATTTTCATAGGTGGACCAGACAACAGTGTATCCATTGTTTGTCACAAACTCTTCCAAGTCCCTTTCCTTTACTTGTCCAACAGAAATGATCTGAAGCATCCTTGATGTTTAGGGCACGACGAATATCAGCTTCAGTGACAGTCAGTTTCTTCCCGGCTACCTTAGTGGTAATTGTGTCACCATCTTTCATTATCCTGTCTTTAGTCCAAAATTCTTTAATCTAACCTGAGTGAATCTCGGGAATGGCAGAGATTGTGTGCATAAGTGGATACTCACGAAGCCCTTGGTTCATGAAAGTGAACACCCGTTATTTTCTTTTCCTCGGAAGTTCAAGAGGACAATACATTTTATGTTGCTGCAATGGCATCATAGAACAAACCATTAGAACTGATACTTAAACAAGAAAAACACAAGTATAAACACGAACTAGAGAATCAAGAAAAACACAACTGTACATAAAATGAAAGATGCCAAGTATAAACAGATCGAATTGAGTCACAAAAGGAATCAAATCGAGTTTTGATTTTAATCGAATCGAATTTAGAAAACTCGATTCGATTGATTTGTTAAGTCAAAAATGAGAAAATTTCAAAGTATGAGGGAATCGAGTGAAGTTTTATTTGAATCGAGTCGAGCTTTGGAACTCGATTCGATTCGGTTGGTTTGTTGAACTCTATTCGATTGGAATCAAGTTTGATTTAAAATTCCAAGTTTGTTGAAAACTTGATTCCCTTTAAATATAGGATCGTGTAACCCCGTGATACACTTCTCGGCACTTTTCTCACCCAAACTCGACTCATACATGGGTCAGTTTGACCCTTATAGGTCCGAAAAACCCTAAAAGTCTAAAAACTATACAAATCTATACAAAAATCAAATTAAATCAGTCCAAATGCTTATGATGATGTCGACAATGAGATTATATGAATTATTGAAGCAAACAATAACATAATATGGCCATATGATTCTCCAACGTTTCACTTAAGAATCGTCAAGAACACCAAGTAATACAAGAATCAAAAACAAACAAACGGATGATATACCGATGGTGAAGGGTCCATCCATGGTTGATGATTTATCAAGTGTGAATTAAATATGAAACCATATTTGAAGGTTAGGGTTTGAAAGATAAGGGTGGTGGTGTGTGTGCGTGTGTGTATGTGTGTGTGTGTATATGTATATAGAGAGGGGGGGGGGGTTTATGCAAGTGTGTGGGGATAAAATGAAATAGTTTTTGGTTTCTTCTTTATATAAGGTCAACTTATCTCGTGATAGGGTCAAAACCTCTCGAGTTTTAAACGATTTTTACACTCTCAACTCCCGAACTCTGAAAATATTTATAGATTTAAACCCGACAAATATTTATACGCCAAATTTGAACACTTTAAATATATGCAAGATATATTGTGTCGGTCCACTCATTAACAACTTTTGCATGACGGACTTTAACATAAACTTGTAAATAACAAAATAAAATTGAAGAAGATAAGAAAGAAAAGAGATTAAGATTAAAAAAATTACAGATATAAAAATAAAGTAACCTTAAAGCACCATTTTGGTTAAACTTAAAACAAAACAAAATAAAACGAAATAAATTAAAAGAAAATACATTGAAAGTAAAGATGAAATTAATATTATATATTATAGATTAATTCTACATACAAAAGTTCATGTATTTTTGCGAGAAAGATCACAATATGGAATCACATTATCTGTTAATGTCCAAGATCACACTTCTATTTCAGTATTATTATGCCAAGAACCCAAAGTCGATTGTAGATATAATTTGTCTATTTTAAACTTTAAAAGTATATTGATGTAAAAATAATACGTTAAGGTAAGTATTAAGCACAATACTTATGTGGTCCCTATTTAATCTGACATGTTACTGACCCCATCATACCTCTGGCATAGTTTGTGTTCACCAGATACCCCGAATTGACTCTGACCCCCTAATGATTGATCAAAACCTTTTACACTTATATAAACTTTTGCAAACGTTTTCAAACAGGTTGAACCATTGACTTACTTGCCAAGTTCAGACTTACATGCCTTCATATAAGGTGTTTAGTACTTTCTTGTTTGCCCACATTACGTGGTTATAATATGCCCCTTTTTATTACTTATTTATTAACATTTTTTGTTGAGTATTGTCAACATTTTGTGGTGAATTTAAATTCTTTAAAGCACTTTGCAGTTTATCTGCTTTATCATTTTGATTTTTAATTTATATATCAAAGAAAGTAATTTTTATGGAGATCAATCACTAACGAACTCGTGTATGACTAACTAATAGCATTTATGCCTTCATCGATATGACTTAAAGTGGACTCGTGTAACCACTTCATAAACGTACAACCGCTAGCATAGGTGGATAATTTAGTTTATATCACTCTGAAACTTACTCATTTATCAAGCTTAACTACACATCAAGAAATGATCTTGTTGACTTTTGATCTACTATTTTCATGTGCTAGGATCATTAAAGACAATTACTTATCATTTTCCAAAGGTCGGATCAACTCCTTAAATTTTATAATTTGATATTTTCCGACTCCATTTAAGCAGGAGCTCCCTCTAAATGGGAAAACTTTCCTTTTAAGACATTTTCTATTTAAATCAAAATTAAAATAAAAGATAAAATATTTTTGATAAGCCAAATGACCAATTTTGTTTTTCTTAAAAGCAAGCTAAGATCTTTTTGATGATTTGTGACTAACTCATTTTCTTCATCTAAAATTATGACATATAAAAAAAATTTACAATTTTAAAACAAAAAGATGAATAAAGTTTAATCAAAACAAATCATGTCAAGCGAGTCTACAAGATATAGAAATCAGGCATGACCAAGGGCTTTTGTGAAAAGGTCTGCAAAATTGTGATCAGAGTGAAATCTTTTAATACTGACAAGTTTACGGTTATAACAATCATGAATGAAGTGCATTTGGAAGTCAATGTGTTTTGTCTTAGCGTATTGGAGCGGGTTTCTGACAATGCAAACCGATGCTTCAGTATCACACTAGATAGGGCTGCTAATGAAATTCAAACCACAATCTAGCAGCTGATATTGGATCCATATTACTTCAGCTGGCGGAGGCGGCAATGTATTCTGGTTTAGCCGTAGAGGTGGATACCGTGACATGCTTTTTTGCACGCCCAAGAGATTAATCGATCCCCTAGGAACTGGCATCCTCCTGAAGTTGATTTTCTGTCAAGATTGCATCCCCCATTATCATTGTCGGTGTAAGCATGCAGCTTCAAAGAAGGGTCTTTAGGATACCATAGACCCAAACAAGGCTTTTCTTTAAGATACCGAAAGATACGTTTGACCGCGGTTAAGTGGGATTCTCTCGGATCAGATTGATATCAGGAACACTGACGAACCGGGAACATGATGTATGGCCGACTTGCGGTAGGATACATCAGGGAGCCAATCATTGACCTGTAAAGGTGTTGATTAACTGAATTTAAAGATGGATCTGGAGCTAACACCGGCCGTGTAGCAATCGGAGTGATAAAGGGATTGGCATCCTTAAACCCAAACTTCTGAAAAATTTCATGGACTTATTTCTCTTGATGAATTAAAATTTCGTCCGTCATCGATTCAACTTGAAGGCCTAGAAAAAACGTTATCCCCCGGCCAACGAACTCATTATAAATTGACTCTGCATGACCTCTGCAAACTCTATACACATTGTATCACAAGATGATCAGAATATAATTTCATCAACATACACTTGGACTTGGATCTGATCACCTTTTACCTTCTTGATAAAGAGTGTTTTATCAATAACACCACTTTTATAGCCATTCTCCAAAAAAATGTTAAGCTAATGTAGCATACCAAGCAAGGGGTGCTTGATGAAGGCCATAGAGAGCTTTATCAAGGCGATAAACGTAATTGGGAAGATCAGGATCCTCAAAGCTTGGCGGCAGCTTGACGTAGATTTCCTCTTTTACTTTCCCATACAAGAAAGAAGCCGATACATCCATTTGATATACTTTGAAGTTCATGTATGATGCATAGGTTAAGAAGAGTCGAATTGCTTCTACCCAAGAATTCTCCTTGAGAGCTACCTTGTAGTCTTGGGTTCAACTTGTGAAATAAAACAAGCAAAGTGACATATGTTGATGTTACTTGATTTGCTCCTTGTATGGATGTCGAACGATGAAGAGCCAATGATGTTGGTGGGTGTGACCGATGAATGGACGATTGAGGAATATCATCCACTTGTACAACTGCTTCTACTTGGAGATCAAGTGTCGGACTTTCAACGGGATGAAATATGCACGGAGAATTGCGAAAAACATCAGTGGCTGACTAGTGTGTGTCAGGTTGATCAACCACATGTTCTTGTGCAATAGGACCATCCCAGAGATCTTCGTTGAAAGGAACGACAATTGAAGTTATAGGAGTGGAGTCTGTGTTGTCGATGGTACCAGCAGCAGTTTGTTCTGCAGCAATCTGAATATTTTCTATAGGTCCCAAAACCAAATCCGACAAAGAACGGATTTTATTCTTGATAAACATGTGAGACGAGTACGGTAAATCAACCAATTAAACAAAAATATAAAGATAATAAATATAGTGAATGACTCTGTATTCGATTAAAAGATTAATACATTAAACGAACCGAACCCACCCAAGGTGAGCTCCCCTTGGGTGGGTGAATTTTACCATACAAACACACACAAAAATGAAATAGAAGTGTCCTATATATAGCTAATAACATTCCTTCTAGAAGATCCCATCCCCGTTAAAGCTAAACTCGTGCACCAAAGCTCTCGTCTCGTGATCGGATTTATCTCCTACTTTAATTGTTAACTTGACCATAATATTTATTTAACCGGTTCGTATTTTGATATCGTAAGTCACAAATTATAGACCTTAGAATCACCCCCCTTGACTTGTGATATCAAAACTTTGCCAAACCGTGACTCGCATCTTAACAAATCACCCGATAAACTAAAGCCTCTTCGTTTCAATTCACCCCCTCAAGGTATGACCCACCTGATTTCATTCATGAAGGAGTTCCCGCTTCTTTATCCATTCTCGGATCTTAAGCAATATAGGTTGAGATGAACTCGAATATCCACAAATCGTTCTCGAATTACCGGCTTCAACGGTCGAATAACAAAGCTTATTAATTTGTTCAAAGTTCACCTTTCAAATTCAACTTCTCGAACATCATGAAAATAACAAATTTTGAACATGGTTAAACAATGAAGAAAACCCGATCAAGTTTGACTTTCTTCAATTTGGTCAACACGTAAAATAATTATTTCCCACTATAATTTCTTTGTTGAATCAGCCCAAAAATTAAAAACTGAAAGCCTAAGTAAATAAAGTACCAACCTTGTATATGGTTTATGATTTGTAATCTGGCCCAAATCTGAATATACCCAACAACCCATACACATTGGGCCTAAGTTTCCACAACCAACTTCTTTTTATTTTAGGGCACTAGAGAATAAAACAAAATCAGCATCCATCATCATCAATAACACAGCCACCACTCTTTAATCTACCGCCAGGAAACAAAATTCCGGTAACCAGCCGCCGGAAAAAGGATTCCGGCCACCACATTTGTTGCCTTCCACCATGCCATATCGTGTTGAACCGCCATCCATCATCAACATAAGAAACAACCACCACCGTTGTGCACTTCCGTCATCATCACCCAGCCGCCTACGACCCAACAGAAAAATGATTTCGGCCACCATCACAAAAAAAATTCACAACCTCAAGTCATCTTCATCCAACTCCACTGCAGGAGATATGGAAGCGGCCTGCTGTTGTCCGATGTGTGACTAGCACCACCACATATCGAAAGCTGAACGGAATTAGAAAACACACAACCACCATCGCCACCAGGAGGTAAAGATGTGATGATTGAGGGAGTGTGAGCCTACGCGACTTCAGAGGTCAATCGTCACGTAATCCAAGGAAACCCGTTTCCGTCCACCAAAACCACAACCACTATCTTTATCCCACAGTTGCAACAATCAGAGATAAACGCCACTCACCCAGTCTCTGGAATCGTCGCCGAAGAAGAACCATAAGCTCGCCTGAATTTCGGCGCATGGCGGAACGGTCCTGAAACACCAGATCTACAAAGACGAACTTCAAGTACGATTATTTCTAGATTTTTTTTCCAAGATCTTCAATCTTTATTTTCAAAACTTCAACGGGTCTTCAATAAATTAACATATCGGTTCGGGTAATCGCAGAAATGACACCGTAATATCAAGAACTATGTTGAATTAGTTGATTCAGACCCACTCTGATAGCAAGTGTAGGTCCCGAAACTGAATCCTACAACGAAATGATTTTGTTCTTGATAAACATGTGAGACGGGTGCGGTAAATCAAACGATCGAATAAAATATAAAGATAATAAATATAGTGAAAGACTTCATAATCGGTTAAAAGATTAATACATTAAACGAACCGACCCAACCCAAGGTGAGCTCCCTTGGGTGGGTAATTTTCACCATACAAACACACACTAAAATGAAATACAAGTGTTCTATTTATAGCTAATAACATTCGTGTCTTGGACAAAAATCTGCTAAGGATAATGTATCCAAATCCGTAATTGTGAGGTATAGTGCTATGATGATAGTAATGAATATATGAACAAAATGGAGATGAACACCGTGATTTGTTGTGAGAAAAAACCCTTTAATCTTAATCAGATTAAAGGAAAAAAACCTCGGGTGATGACAACTTGTCTATCACCAATTTATTAAAATCAAAATTGGGTTACAAAGGTGGAGTATATGATCAAAGGTTACAATGAATCTAAGTGTGTGATTTGCCTTGAGTGTTTTCTTGAAAGTGTTTGTGAATATCAACAGCAAGTATATGAGTGTGCACGTAAGTGAAGTGACCTAATATTCGATCATGACTCGGTATATAACAAACGAAATAACAACTAACTACTAGCTTCTATTAATCCGCCATCTCTCCACTCACTTCCCTCGTGCCATTTGACCACGTGCTTTAGAAGTCCATAAGCGAAATAGGTGGTGGACTAAGTCTTGGAGCCGTTGCAATTGATAAATATCAACCTACATACAAGAAACAACCATTAATAATACCAAGTACCGAGGATCCTTGATTCTGACATGACCCTGGAGCTCTTCAGAAGGATCACTGATCCAGACTCGCGATCAAGAATAACATATCCTTAGTACTTAATTATTTGTGGCTCAACAATTTCCCCTAATTTGACGGTTGATGATAAATTCACAGCTGTCAAATTGTATTCAAATTTCAAAGTGAAAGGAAACAAATAGGGGTTAGATAGAAAATAATTAATTTAGCTAGGGATCAAAGATAAAATCGACTTCCTTTATATCTTCTTCATTCTGGAAGCTTCTCATCTTCATTCATTGATATTTCAGGTAATCCTTTATCCCTTTTTCTCCTTTATGTTCCATATTGTTTGATGTCTACCAACACTCATTCCTCAAATTCGTCCAGCCAAATGAACGAGGATATGAAAAGTCAAGGGTTTTTACAATACCCTTCGTCGGAAATCTGCAAATTTACCAACCAGGAAATCGATCAAATAGCATCCTGTTTTCCTCCAAACACTGTATTCAAACCTTATAATTCTTCAAACCCATGCGATATATCATCGAAAGTGTGGGTTTGTTTTCCAGTCTGTCCTTTCTTACTCGGCTACTCATATCCATTCCAAGAATTTACTCAGAGATTCTTTACCTTGACCGGCATTGGCTATATCCAAGCTATGCTGATGATCTGCCATGCTTTATTTACCCTTGAGGAAATCATAGATGACCACGACCTCGAATTTGGACTTTCTGAACTGACCTATGTATACTCTCTGTACACCCACGTTTCTACCCGCTTTCTGCTCAAATCCAAGCCCCACCAGCCTACCTCACTTGACAAGGTCACTCAAAATGACCCTCATTGGAAAAATCAATTTTTCTTTGTCAAGCGAGACTCAATCCCAAATGGCACCACCCTTCCTACCAAGTGCATAAAGCAGGGTAGGATTACTGCATCTATTGTTGGTGTCTGATTAGGGTCGAATACTGATTTCTTTCTTTCTTTTGTACAGTTGAGAACTTCGTATATCTTGCCAAGCTTCCAGGAACCAAGGAGAGAGTAGCTGCCTTCCTCAATTTGAGCCCGACCATACGATCATTCAAGATCAGGATCTATAATTCAATTTCTCCTCAAAGTAACATGTCAAGTAAGTATAAATTGTAAATATAAGTATTTTGATTTTTTAAGTAAAAAAGGTAAACTTATCTGTTTTGTTGTGCTTGCAGATATGTCTAAGTCCGCCAATAAGCCTGCTTCTCAATTCTCTCTGGACGATATAGATCATTTTATTTCTCCAAAGATGGTTAAGAAGGAGTCATCCAAGTCTGCTGCCCAACCTCCAGTCCTCATACCGTGACCACCAGAGCCAAGGCTCAGTCAGGGAAGAAAAGAAAGCTACCAGAGCCTCAAGCCGAAGTTCAGGATATTGAGAAGCAGCTTCAAGAAGCAGTCACCCAGGTAAGGATACTATATTCTTCTTATCAGTATCGTTAAGTATCAGTCTCTAATATTTCATTTGCGGCTTATAGGGCATCCAAGGTTTCCATTCCTATTGATGTGGTGTAAAACACACATGTTTTCCTAATAGTTTTTATGTTATTTTGTGCTTAAACGTTAACGATTATTTTGTTATTCTTGCATTAAATTACATGTTTGTGTATGTGATAGGTCCTAGGTTGAAGAGAGTGAGAAAACGAGTCAAATGAAAAAAGAATCAGCTAAAACGGAGCTCGGATGAAGCCGGTACGCAAAAACGAAGATAAACGAGCTGAAAGTCGAAAAACGTCAGAAAATGTCATGTTCGAGCTACGCGACCAGGTCATACCATTCAAGAAGCATGTGGTAGATTCCCACATGTCCCAAGGCTTCCAAGAATGTTCAAGAATCAGCTACCACGTCTATTTTGTCTTCTAGTTGGCCTAGTGGGCTTGTTTTAACCTATTTTATATTAGGAATGAGGTGTTTAAACATATATATAAACCCTAAAACCCTATGAACGAAATTATTCAAGTTTCCAGCCATCCCACACCTCCTCTAGAGGAGAAACCAAGGAGGACAAGCTTACGGTTACATCTTTTATCCTTCGGTTGTCGGTTTTGACTATTTTAACGTTTGTGAATTCGTTTTTGGTTTTTATGCCTTCAAACCTTTTGTAATCAGATTTATATGAGCATGTTTATCATTTATATCTATTTTATCTACTGTTCATTGATTATGATTGGCTAAACTTATTAGTTCTACCTAGGTTAGATGAATATTGTTAGGTTTTAATGAGTTTTATGGATTGTTGATCATCATGGCTTGAAATGTTAATGAAAAGTTTGGTTTAACATTGAATTAGGTTGTGTTTAGTGGCTGTGAATTTATTAGTTATACTCATATACCTCTTTCTTTGATTAATTGAATAGGTTTTGATTGATTTTAGCTTGTTTGAACTCTTTACTTTGTGTCTAGAGATTGTTTACGGGGTGATCAACCGTAGTGTTTAAGTGGGTATATTAATTGGTTAGATTCAGCGGGTGAACACCTTCTTAGAGACCGAGAGGTGATAGGAAGTAAACTCGTCTCATAGCTTTTGCTTTTTAGAATTAGGATCGCGCGAGAGCGGGTTCGGTTCTTGTCGGGTTTGGGTTTTTGAGCGATTAGTTGGTCTAGTTTAAGTTAAACTAAATTGTTCCTCTATCCTTCGTTGCGTAGTATTCGTCTCCATTAGGGTAGTGTGTCGGTGAGTCCGAGAGGAGAGTCGGCGTTAGAACACTTTAACATTTCGTTTCTCGGTTAGTTCTTAAAATTAACTAAGTGTAAGTTAGAGTTTGTTAGTGAGACTGAGAGGTGATCTAGCTTTCTTGAGTGAACCTTAGTTGAGTCATCCTTAGGAACCGGTGTCGTGAGAGTCCTCAATCCATTAGCTTATTATACCTTCAATATGATTCTTACCTAGGTAAACGTTTTCTCCGATTGCAGTTAAGTTTCTAAGTTTGAAGTGTTTAGCTAAGTTAAGTTAAGTCTAGCTAATTAATTTATTTAAAGTAAGTTAGGTTAAGTAGTTAATTATAAAAAATCATTTAAATATTCTTAGGTGAGTCTTGGTTAGGGTTAAGTATCATTAACGTTTTCAAGTGTCCTTGTGTTCGATACTCGGACTTCCATAGTGCTATACTATTAGTGATCGGTACACTTGCCGGTTTTGTGTGGTTTCTTTTGGAGTCTTGTTTAATAAATTTAAAGCTTAGTTGTGAGAGCATCATTATACCCACATCACCTATTATGTGTCAATCATCAAGGAGCTCGAGGAGACTTTGACCGGAATGAGGACTCTTGATGCGGCCAAAGACAAGTTAGTTGCTAACTCACTAAGGAAAAGAAACAAGCTGACTCCCAAGTCCATGCCATGGAAATGAAGATGAAAGAGGGGATCAAAGCCGCAACCAATGAGGCCAAGATATCTGCGGCAAAGCTTATTTTGCAGGCAAGGATTCAGGTCGTGTCTGAGGCGAATGATCCTTCACTTGACAGGGCTAACTGGTAGGTGGACGAAAGGAAGAAGTCCCTGCTATACTCGGAGCAGCAGAGGATGAGGAGGATGCTGGAGAAGGAAGCAAGGCTGCGGATGAGGGTTAACCCGGGACAAGTGTCGAAAAGGATGCAGGTGACAAGGATGAAGGAAAGGAGACATCAACGGAGTGGGATGCTGTAGAAACGGGCAATGAAGGATGATAAAGACAGGGCCTGAGATCGTTCTTTTTTTTTCTTTTTTTTTTTTATCTTTTTATGGATAATGTGGTTGTGTACTTTAAGACAATAGTAACTTAGGGTAAAGGATCTATGATCCTTAAGACAATTATCGGGGGTAGCAAAGGTGGAGGGATCCTCTGTTTGTGGGGATGAGGCCTTTGGTGCCCCTGTTTTTATTTTCCTGCACTCTATGAACGGTTAGTAAAACCTGCTTAACCTGGGTGGATGGTTCATCTTTCTTATGGTGAAATCCGGGTTAAGAATTTTGGGTAAGTCCAGGTGGCTTATGATTAATAATAATTGAAAACTTTTGACTATTCGCTTGTTACTTATTATTTTTGAAAGTTTGTTTGTTATAGCTTTAATCTTGGCTAAAGTTTTAAGAAATAATCTTGAGTAAAAATTTTAGGATAGAATATCATTGTAAAAATAATTTAAACATTTTAAATCCTTAAGCAAAAAGGTTTATAAGGATCTTAGCCAAACAAATGTAAATTGACAAGTAGAAATCATACCATAACGTCTAATTAGACCTAAGTTACCATAAGTAATGATTCTTCCGTGATCCGTGTAGAAGTAAGCTAAGGATTTCGGATCCATAAGTCTTGATCCTCGTCATTGAACTTAGAACATCTGTTGCAAATAACTTGTAAGAATAATTTGGGTTAGACCCATCAAACTGGGGACAAGCCCATAAATTAACTGGGGACAAGCCCGTGAACTGAGGACAAGCCCAAAAACTAGGGACAAGCCCAAACTGGGACTGGCCTAAGATACGGATGTTAACTGGGGACTCTCCCAACCCGGGATTTAGTCCAAACGTGAGATAACATGAAAATGTTATAAACCAGTGGTATGGTACGTCTACCATAATTCGTAGGATCCTCCATATAGCCGAAGACAACGAAATTGTTAGCCACTAAACGTGTACTAGTCCCACTGCCCCGGACTATACGTTGGATAGCGTGCACTCCAGGCGAGAGTGTAGAAACTCTAATTTATAAGAAAGGTGAAAACCTTTAAACCTTGGAAGATATGACCATCGGGAGTCATACCTTAATCGTAGGCTAGGCCAAGGGAAGTAGTAAAGTACCTTAAAGGTGAAGGAGATGTGGCCAACCTCTTAGACATTGAGAATTTTACTAGTATCCTGCATTGTTACATAAACTTGGAAAAAACAAATGTTAAGAATATGTTATCCTTAAACTAATAAAAAACTTAAATAAATTAGTGATCAGATAGATATTGCCAATTTTAGTATCCTTGATACTTTAAGGATACTCGATCCAAAGAGGATACTTGATCCTGATCAGAAAATGTACTTCTTGAGGTGGATAGAATTCCATGCTCTTGATAACCTATTGCCTTCCATAGTGAGAAAAAAATATGCCACTTTTCCTGCTTCCGACTCGATCAGATAAGGGCCTTCCCACTTTGGTGCTAACTTTCCATCAGCCGGATTGGTTGTATTCTGGAAGGCTTTCCTCAAGACCAAATCTCCTTCTTGAAATCTTCTGATCCTTATACTTTTGTTGTATGCCCCCGTTACCCTTTGTTGATATGCCCCCATTCTGATCTTGGCTAGGTCTCTTAGCTCTTCCACAGTATCCAAGTTTTCGAGAAACATTTCTTTATTAGCTTCAGGATAACGGATGCTTGTTTTGGCTGTAGGGACCACCATCTCTGTAGGGATTACTGCTTTTGATCCAAACACCAATGAGAAGGGTGTTTGGCCTGTTGCATTTTCGGGTGTTGTCTTGTCAGCCCAAAGAATATAAGGTAGCTCTTCAGCCCACTTGCCTTTCTTGGATCCTAGCTTCTTTTTCAGGTTGTTGATGATGATCTTGTTGCTTGACTATTCTTGGCCATTAGCTTGAGGATGCACTGGAGTATAGGTAATCATCTTGATGCCCTAACTGTCACAAAAGTTAGTGGTTCTTTTCCCGATAAACTAGGAACCATTGTCACAAATAATTTCTGAAGGTATACCGAACCTAGTAATAATATTTCTTTTAATGAAGGATATCACCTTTTTTTCATGGACTTGAACAAAAGCTTCTGCTTCTATCCACTTTGAAAAGTAATCAGTCATTGCAAGCATGAATACTTTTCCTCCTGGTGCCTTAGGTAGCTTAACCATAATATCCATGCCCCATTTCATGAAAGGCCATGATGAGGATATAAGATACATAGGTTATGCTGGTTGATGTAGGATGTTACATGCCTTTGACAAGCATCACACTTCTTTGAGTATTCCATGGCGTCTCTCTTCATGGTTGGCCAGAAGTATCTTGTTCTCAGAATTCTAGAGAATAGGGCTCTGCCTCCAGTGTGGCACAGTCACCTTCGAAAGTCTTTAAGTACCTCTTGAAAGAATCCTCGATACACCTCAAGTACGGACCTGCAAGAGATTTCCTATACAGAATATTATGTAATAAAATGTATTGCGATACATTGAGTTTGAAGGACTTCGGATTCTCTGTTGCTGGAATTTCTTCATCTTGGATGTATTTTTTGATTGGGAGTATCCAGGATCCTTGGTTGTTTGAGGATGATGGATCCCAAAGTACGATTTGTTTGTTAGTTGTTATCTCTCCAACTTCTTGTTCTCCTATTGCTGGCGAGAGTATATGGATTATTGGGATCTTCGTGTCTTCTGGAATCTTCAAAGATGAGGCTAAATTTGTTAAAGTATCTGCCTCAGCGTTTTCTTCCCTTGGTACCTGATCAATACTAAACAATTCGAAGGATTTTGCTAATTCCTTCACAACATCTAGATATTTGATTACTTTTTCACCTTTAACAGCATATGAGCCATTAAAGTGGTTAACTATCAACAATGAATCTATATATACTTGAAGATACCTGATCCTCATGCGTTTAGCTAATTGCAAACCTGCGATCAGAGCTTCATACTCTGCCTCATTATTTGTCTCTTGGAACTCACATGCTATAGACTGGGGTAATATGTCCCCCTGTGGTGATTTCAGTAGGGTAATTATTTGTCTCTTGTTCCTCTTACATTGGAAGCTCCATCTGTGAAGAGGATCCAAGGATCCTTGGTTTCTTCTAATTGCTGGACTTCTAAATCAGCTTCCTTTTGCATGTCACTGCTGAAATCAGCCACAAAGTCTGCTAGTGCTTGCGATTTAATGGTTGTTCTGGGCTCGCACTGAATATCGTATGCACTCAGCTTCACAGCCCATTTGGCCATATTTTCTAATAATTCTGGTTTTCTAAGCACATTTTTAACAGAATAATTAGTTCTCAAAATAATAGTATGTGTTTCAAAGTAATGTCTCAATTTAGTAGAAACCATAATAAGTGCAAGAATTAACTTTTCTAAATGATAATACCTGGCTTCCGCATTTAAAAGGCCTTTACTTATATAATAGACGGGGTGTTGTTCACCTTCGTGATCCTTTACTAGGACAGCACATACGCATTTCCTGAAACATCTAGGTACAGATATAAGGATTCCCCATCCACGGACTTCATTAAAGCTGGTGCTGAGGATAAGTAATTCTTTAAGGCTTTTAGGGCAGCTTCATGCTTCTCCGTCCACTCGAACTTCTTTTTTTCCTAATGATGTCGTAGAAATATTTGCACTTCTCAAAGGATCTAGAAATGAATCTGTTGAGAGCAGCTATTCTTCCCGTCAACCTCTGGACATCCTTAGCATTCACAGGAGACTTTACATTGATGATGGCTTCTATCTGCTCGGGGCTTGCTTCTATCCCTCTTTTAGTCACCATGTATCCTAGAAACTTTCCACCTTAACACCAAAATGGCATTTTGACGGGCTTAGTTTCTTGTTATACTGGTCGAGGATATTAAATGCCTCTTCAAGATCTCTGAGGTGATCCTCAGCTCTCTTTGACTTGACCACCATGTCATCTATGTAGACCTCCATAGTCTTGCCTAACTGATCCTTGAACATCATGTTGACTAATCTTTGATATGTTGCCCCTGCATTTCTTAGTCCGAATGGCGTAGCAATATAACAGTATATGCCGGCAGGAGTCATGAATGTTGTATCCTCTTGATCAGATGGTTCCATCTGAATTTGTTGAAATCCAGAGGAAGCATCCATAAAGGTAAGCATCTCATGTCCTACCGTTGCATCCACCATGGAATCTATATGTGATAACGGGAAAGGATCCTTGGGGCATGCCTTTTTTAAATCAGTAAAATCGACACACACCTTACATTTTCCATTCTTTTTAGAAACAACAACCACATTTGCTAAGCATCGGGGATACTTAACCTCTCATATCATACCGGCTCTAAGAAGTTTTTCAACTTCATGTATGATCGCATTCCTCTCAGGAGCGAATTTCCTTCGCTTTTGATAGACGGGTTTAACAGATAAATCAAGGCCTAACTTGTGATTAATTACCTCCTTAGAAATACCTGTCATGTCTGAATGTTTGAAGGCAAACGTGGACTTCCTTCATTTTAGGAAGGATATTATATCCTCCTCGATCTCACTGGGGATACTGGATCCTAGGAACACTTTCACATCGGGATCCTTGGGATCCAAGGACACCTCTTTTATGTCTTTCTCCCGAGCTTCCAGCACGTCCCAAGGATGCTGATGTGGTTGCTCTTCTATCATCTGTTTGGTTGTTGGCTTTATAGATGAAGAATAATAGTTCTTGGCTTCCATCTGATCACTATCTATCCTTACAACTCCCCAAGGGGTCGGTAGTTTGATGCATTGATGGTAAGTAGAGGCTAATGCCTTCATCCCATGTAGCCAAGGCCTACCTAAAATAACATTGCAACAAGATAGGTTATCTGTAGGTTCCCAGCCGGATCTACACAGGAGTATCTCGTAACACGAGGATGCGGAATCCCCACGTAATACGATACGAGCGTAAGATATATAATACGTTGAACCGATACACAAACACACGTCACAATACTAATAAACACGTTTTTATTGCAACACTTCAACACGTGATCTCGATAATCACCAATACACGTTCGGAAAAACTTCTCGTTCAAGATAAGCCAAAGTGAGGTTTATATAACCTCGACAACTTCGCCTAACATACTAGGCGAAGTTGTCATAACTTCGCTTGTCTCCAAGTTCGCCTACATCCCAGACGAACTTGTGTAAAACAATATTCAAAACCAAAACAAACAATCTATCACGATTACAGACACATACAAAACACGAGATACTGAACTACTGACACTATGCACCAACAAACTCCCCCTTGGCAGTAGCTTCATATCTCTATCTTCATTCTCGTGTCTAGTAAACCCAAAAATATTGTGTCACGTGTCTTCTAGCATGAACCCCCTGTCTTACACAGATAGAGACCACCCTCTGGTACTTCTTGGCTTCATCTTTCCATGCAGGAATGTAGAATATCTTCTTATCATTTAGTACCTGCAAGTCAACTTGAGACAAATTTACCAAGTGCATGGGATCATACACTCTCAGAATTTCCTGTTCGTCTTCATCTTCCATAACCGCTTCAGCTGTTTGGCTATCAACGTACCACCACTTGAGACTCTTTAAAACATCCTTGGGCATTATCTTCATCGGCACTTCTTTCAAACACCGAATCGGCTTATATTTCATCACCATCCAAGGTTTGCCATCAGCTCGCATTCCTCTTTCCTTATCTTCAACTAGCTTCCCTTTCTGAGGTTTTAACAACTCAAACTTCTTCTCTTTCACACTTTCTTTCCACACAATCTTCCCAATTATTCTAGCTATATTATCATCACTCCTGTTAATCAATCTCAATATATGTAGGTTCCCAGCCGGATCTACACGGAATATCTCTTTCTACGTAGGTGCGGAATCCCTACGTAAGACGATACGAGCGTAGAAGACGAAACACGTTAAACACAATCAAACACACGTTACAATAAACAAAGAACACCTTGTATTGCAACTGATAACACGTGATATATCAATCACCGATTACACAAAACTGAACCACTCTCTCAAACAAGCCGTAACCTCAACCTATATAACATTTGACAACTTCGCCTAACATGTTTAGGCGAAGTTGTCACTAACTTCGCTTGTTCAACAATTTGGCCCATATCAGGCGAACTTGTGAGACAACTTCGCTTAATTCTAAATACAAAACATACTAACTCGATTACAGACACTAGATACTGAACTACTGACATCATGTACCAACAGACTCCCCCTTGGCAGTAGCTTCATATCTCTATCTTCAAACACGTGTCTCGTAATCCCAAAAATCTTGTATCTTCCATCTTCAAGCATGAACTCCTTCTCGTACACAAACTGAAACTACTCTTTGATATTTCTTTGCTTCTTCTTTCCAAGCAGGAATGTAAAATATCTTTTTCTCGTTCAGCACCTACAGATCAGCTTGAGACAAATTCACTAAATGCATAGGATCATATACTCTCATCACCTCTTGTTCATCTTCAGCTTCCATTACTGCTTCAGCTGTTTCACAATCAACGTACCACCATTTCAGATCTTTGAGCACATCCTTGGGCATTTGTTTCATCGGCACTTCTTTTAGACACCGGAGCGGCTTATACTTCATTATCATCCAAGGCTTGCCATCTGCTCTCATTCCTCTGTCTTTGTCTTCAATGAGCTTTCCTTTCTGTGGTTTCAACAGCTCGAACTTTTTCTCCTTTATGCTTTCCTTCTAGACTATCTTTCCAATGATCCTAGCCAAGTTATCATCACTCCTTTTTATCAACCCCAACCTGGCTAAGTCCTTCACTTCACACTCAGACAACGTATTCAACGATCTCAACAACCTCTTGAAATACTGAACCCCATCATACCGTTTAATCACAAAAAGCCTCAACTGCTCATCATATAACTAGCATATAATCCCCCTTTTCGATTCAGCATAACCCCTGATGTTGTAACTTTTCTTGAACATAGTAGGGACCGCCGGTTTCTTGAACATCGTCGAGTCAAATCACAAGTTCGCCTGTTACCATGAACGAAGTTATGAGTTATTCTGTATAGGCGAAGTTAGGGGTGGGGCGAAGTTGGTAATAACTTCGCCTTAACTTGAACTTCGCCTGATAAATGTTAAATAAAAAGGGCCAGGCGAAGTTAATGATAACTTCGCCTAACCACAACTTCGCCTCATATACTGTTAAATAATTAAATATCAGGCGAAGTTAAACCTTAGGCGAAGTTAAGGATAACTTCGCCTAAACTGTAACTTCGCCTGAATATGAATCGGCAATAGTTTAGACGTTCAAACGAAGTGAATTTGGTCAATTTGGAGATTGCGGACTCAACCAAACATGTTTTGACGGAGATCAACACGATCAAGTTGAATACGACTACGTTAAAACAAGTTTGAAAAGCGGGTGTTGGATGTTTGAAAGAACGGGGTCACGAATCGGGTCGAAACGACCTTGATAACGTCAATGACATAGATTATAAGATACAACAACCCAACACACCTTTAACACGATTTGAAACGGATTAGAATTAAGGTTTGATTGAGTAGATAAGTTCGCCGAAGATGATGGGTGAATAAGTTCGCTTGAATATGAACAGGTGTTTGACCAAAATGCTCTTTATATATGTCTGACATTATACAGGCGAAGTTAGGGTTAACTTCGCTTACCCCATAACTTCGCCTGTTTAAACAACTTCGCCTCTTTCCTCAACTTCGCTCAATATGAAACTTTACCAAACAGACCATTATAAATTGAACATAATGCCATTAACTTTTAAAACTTCCTTTAAAGAGTTAACTGATCCGATCAAGAAGAAAGTAACCAGGTATAAAATCATAAAACGACATAAGTAGAATAAATTTTTAGAAATAAAGTACACGGGATCAAATTTCAGTCTAGTCGGGGACCAACATGTTTTAGAAAAGATCCGAACAGGAATCATATTAATTAAGTGACTGTCATATAGATCCATGTTCAGCTGTATTATGACATAAAGAAACAGGTTGTAAGCAGGTAAATAACTTAAAATGGTTTTCATCGTTTCTGTGATACGGGTTAGGTTCAATTAAGCTCAAAACTTAAATGGGCAACACATCAGAGATTATGATGTCTCCTATCTATTCTCAAAGCATATTTGGCTTTCCCCAAGTCACCCCGAGTTGACCTCGACCCGTAGTGTCTTATTAAATTGTAAGTACACGCCGATCTGTAGAGTCTTCTTCCCGTTCTCTTTCTTGCATCTTGATTGAGAAGTATTAACATTATAAGCTCTAGAATGTCTTAGTAACAAATAAATTTTTTATTATTTTTTTAATAATAAGATTTACACAGCTTCAAGTAAACTACTGCAAGTCCCGAATCTGGATCACTGCAGTTTCTTGACACACCATCTTCTCGGGAATCAGAACACTCACGGGCTCGTGTATGACTGGGTAATCGCTTTTCTGCCTATCATTCGGAAAGATATATATGGAGACATGCACAACTCTTAAGGAGTTTCCACGTAAAATCGAGGAGATTTAGTCAGTATCACTTCTACTTTTACGCACCATAAAAAGCTACCATGACATACAATGACTGTTCTAAAGTCTTTTAGGCCTAATAACTTCACTAGTTAAGCACACAGAATCAGTTTGTTCATCACTTTCCAAGGTTGGATCAATTTTCTTTTAAACATTGTATAGATACTTCTTACGAAGCAGTAGACTTGAAAAATTATTTCATCTCCCTTAAAAAAATTTTAACTTCTATCGCCCCGATCAAGTCGAAGTCTTCAGGTAAACGGCTATCCTGAAGATCCAATGGATCAGCTGGACCGACCACATACGAGTATGTGTCCTTCTAACTAATTATGAACGACTAATTTTCAGCGAAAGAATAAAAACACATCATAAACCGCCCCGGTCACGTTCAGTCATCTGGTTAATGGCTATCCTCATACTCTACAGGTAGAAATGAGGACCAAACATATCCGAAGATATGTCCTTCAAACTGAAGCAACCGACATAATTCTAAGCGATAGTGACGTTTTTTTTTCTCTTATTTTTTTTTAACAATAAAAAAAATGAAAAACACGGTTACTCGGGATTGATCATCCCATTTAGCTCAACAAGGTTTTGAAACGAGTTTTGTCAAACGCTTTAGTAAACAAATCAGCGAAATTATCTAACGAATCAACCTTTTTGAGCACAATCAATTTCTTCTCAGCACAATCCCGTATAAAATGATGACGGATGTGAATGTGTTTAGTTTTGCTATGCTTTACGGGATTGTTAGTTACTGAGATAGCAGCAGTGTTATCTATGCAAATAGGAATCTGAGTGAAATTCAGACCATAATCGCGCAATTGCTGTTGTATCCAAAGAACCTGGGAGCAGCAGTTCGATGCTGCCATGTATTCTGCTTCACAGGTAGAAATGGCGACTGAGGTCTGCTTCTTGCACTGCCAGGACACTAATCTGCCTCCAAGAAACTGACATCCACCTGTTGTTGACTTCCGATTCTGATTGCATCCTCCATAATCAGAATCCGTGTAGGCGACTAACTCCAAGTCTCCCCCTTTCGTGTACCACAACCCTAGCTTAGGCTTGCC
Source organism: Bidens hawaiensis (assembly GCF_021521415.1). NCBI lineage: Eukaryota > Viridiplantae > Streptophyta > Magnoliopsida > Asterales > Asteraceae > Bidens > Bidens hawaiensis. The sequence goes on from NW_027492837.1 coordinate 248,783, forward strand.
TTTGATATAACGCAATATCCTCTTCACACCTTTCATGTGAGATTCCTTTGGGTTTGCCTGAAAACGAGCACAAAGACAAACTGCAAACATAATATCAGGTCTAGATGCAGTTAAGTACATTAAAGAACCTATTATTGCCCGATATTGGGTGGGGTCCACGTCTGCATCACTGTCTGAATCAGCACCCAATTTATGGTTGACACAAACTGGAGTATCAAATGGAGTGCTGTCCTCCATCTTGAAGCGTTTGAGAACGTCTTGGACATATTTAGTCTGATGAATGAACATCCCATCTTTCTTCTGATCAACCTGCAGTCCTAAAGAGAAAGTTAGTTCACCCATAGCACTCATTTGAAACTTCTTTTTCATGACCGCTTCAAATTCCTGACACATGGCGACTTTTGATGCAGCAAAGATGATGTCGTCCACGTAGACTTGAACCAGAAGAAAGTCCCTTCCTTTTCTCTTAACGAACAGTGTGCTATCGATCTTTCCCCTTTCAAATTCATTCTCAAGAAAGTGATCGGATATAGTTGCGTACCAGGCACGAGGGGCCTGATGTAGCCCATATAGCGCTTTACTTAGCTTGTACACGTGATCAGGAAAGTCTGGGTCAGGAAAACCCGGAGGTTGCTCAACGTACACAACGTCATCGACTTTACCATTAAGAAACGCACTTTTCATGTCTAACTGGAACACCTTCATCTCCTTGTGTGCAGTAAATGCCAAAAACAATCGAATCGCTTCCAATCTCGCCACAGGAGCAAACACTTCATTGTAGTCGATCCCTTCTTGCTGATTAAAACCTTTTACAACCAGCCTTGCCTTGTTCCTTATGATTATTCCTTTCTCATCTCTCTTACATTTGAAAACCCATTTGGTGCCAATCGCATGTACATTCTTCGGTTTTGCAACCAAATTCCATACCTCCATCTTCTTGAACTGGGCTAACTCTTCTTGCATGGCTTCGACCCACGAGCTGTCCTTGAGAGCCATTTGATAGTTCTTTGGTTCAATCTGGCTGATGAAGCAGGTGTACAAGCATTCGTTAATGATGCCTGTATCTTTAATGCTTGTGTAAACACAAGTGTGCTCATTCAAGCTTCGTCTTGTTTGTACACCGTTGGACAGATCACCTATCACGTTCTCCAAAGGGTGAATTTTGTGAACACTCGTAGTCGGAACCGAACTGACTTGCAGATTGTCTTCCAGGTTCGAAGATAGTTCATCAATGGGTGATTGTTGTTGAGAATGAAAAGGATTGAAGAATTCCTCTTCTGTAGAAGTAGCAGGGGTATCGACAGCATTTGACGAGGAAGGTTGACATTCATCGTACTGCGGTCGTTGCACAAAATTTTCTTCCTCATCATAAAGCATCTTCGTAACTATTCTCTCATCAACTTCTGCACAATCCAAGTAAGGCAAATTAAAAGATTTAAAATGCCTATCGTAGTCGAAAGCCCCAGCGGTCCCGTGCTTGGTTTTGGTGATTTGTAACTTGTGATGTCAGTGTTACACACCACCTCAACCTTGCTGGTCGATAGATTAAAGACTCGTCTGTTGGGTGTCCCAACAACATATCCGACTAAAATACCTTCGTCGGCTCTCTCACCAAATTTTGAGTTCGTCTTTAATATCGAACACGGGGACCCGAATGGTTCGAGACCAATCAAGTTAGGCTTTCTACCATGCATAATTTCATAACATGTTTTATTCAATCTTTTAACAATTAAAACTCTATTAAGGATATAACAGGCTGTTGCGACAGCTTCAGCCCAGAACACCACAGGAAGTTTAGAATCAGCCAGCATGGTTCTGGCTCCTTCAATTAGCGTTATGTTCTTCCTCTCAGCCACCCCATTTTGTTGCGGAGTATACAGAGCGCTGTACTGGTGGTCTATCCCTTTCTGTAAGCAGAATATCTCCATCTGATAGTTTTTGAACTCTGTCCCATTGTCAGTCCTGATGTATTTAACCTTTTTCCCCATAATATTCTCAACCTTGGTAATCAAATTCATTACCAACTGAACCGTTTCATCCTTTGTCTTCAGGAAATATACCCAAGAATATCGAGAGAAATCATCAGTTATCACCAAGCAGTATGATGTTCCACCTATGCTTTTTACATTCACGGGACCGAAGAGATCCATGTGAAGTAGGTCTAGGGTACTGACTATTGAATTAACCTTCTTGGTGTGATGAGATTTCTTGTGTTGCTTTCCCTTTTTGCACGATAAGCATTGGTCTTCAAAGTTGAAATTTTTCAAGGGAACACCCAGCACCAGCCCATTCTTGACAATGTAGTTCATTTTTCGAAGATGAATATGCCTCATTCTTCGATGCCATAACTCAGACTCCGATTCAGTTGCTTTTGACAGAAGACATGATTCTTCTGTTGCCATCTCAGTCGACCTCATGTCCATAACATATGTATTCTTTTCCCTTGGAGCCTTCATTACTATCCATTCCTCTGGTATCTTGAAACCAGGATACAGTACGATCGCTTCATTTTTGGTAAAGTGCACAGTGTAATCTTTGTCACAGATCTGAGACACACTCAGCAGATTATGCTTCAGCTCTTCAACGAAATTCACCTTTTCTAACTTAATTTTACCATTAGTCACCGTCCCAATTCCAGTAATTCTACCACCACTCTCTCCAGCAAAACTTACTCTACCTCCCTGAACAGGTTTCCATTCGTGTAACAAATTCTTGTTACCCATCATGTGCCGGGAACAGCCGCTATCCACAACCCATAGATTGTTTGCAGCCCTGTTCAACTGTTCCTGCACGATTAAAGCAAAGGATTAAAATCTGGCGACCCAAGACCTATTGGTCTTGGGTCGATTAAATCTGTTAAAAGGCATCCCGTGCTTTGGCTGTCCTAAGTTAGTATTAGAATGATTTTTGTAAGTCCTAAAAGGATACCTTCTAGTAGATTGACTATGAGGCCATCCAAACCTTCGTGAATTAAATGAATTATAACTAATGATTTGGTTGTTAATAAGGAAAAACTGAGATCGACTTCTTTGAAAACCTGGATTAGTCCAATATCTGAACTTTGATGAGTTTTCATTCTTACCATTATAGTAATTACTGTTAGTTCTATTCTCAGTTTTTGAAGGCCTCATACCTTTGAATCTCTGATTCAGAGGGCAATCAGCAATCAGGTGTCCTATTTGATTGCATCTGAAACAGCTCCTGTGTTCAACTTTCGTCTCAACAGTTGTTTTAGATGTTGAGGTTGCATTACTGCCCGTTTGTCTAACATATGGTGGGACATACGGGTTTAGTGGAGAATTCTTTTTAGTTGGTTTATGTTCCTCTCCACGTTTTAGTAACACTGCCTCTTCTTTTGTCTCACTAGACTCGGATGTCTTGTCCGAATTTGATGAGACAGAACTAGGAACAGAAATCTTAACATTCGAAACAGGCTTACTCGTTTCGCTTTTACTAACTTCTGGATTTTTAATCGTAACTTTAACAGGAACTGTCTGACCAATTTCAACATCAACAGATTTCTGATTACTAGGATCATAAGTATAGTTATGATTATAAGGTGGTGGAACTTCAGAATATCCAATTCCTTCCCTTTTAACTGGGGAACGTTGATCACTTATGAGGTGATCAAGTATTGCGGAGGAATTTCTAAATTGCTCAAGCTTTCTGTTTAGTTCCACCACTTTCACATGGTAATCAGCTATCTGTTTATCCCTTTCAGCAATTAGTTTGGTTTTCTCTTCTAACAGTTCATAGCTAAGATCAATTACTTGTATTTTTCAGCTAGACTGGCTTTAAGACTTCTAATATCTTTCTCACTAGCTTTTATTTTTACCGTGTAATTTTTTTCTCTAGTTTTAGTGTAATAATGATCTTCTTTTAATGTTCTAAATTGAGCATCCAAACTATCGAACTGATCAGTTATTGTTTTCAATTGTTCAGACAGATTTTCACATTTCGTACAAGGGAGTTTAGAACTTACCTCAGAGAGCTGATCTGTCACCTCTGCCATATAAGCTTGATCTTCTCTTGTCTCTCTGTTTTTTCTTCAGTTTCGATGTTAACCAAGTTGGCCTGTTCGAACACTTCCTCAACTTGCAGATTCCAATTGTATTCCCCGTTCTGTCTGGATATCATCGCCTTATTTTCATTACTTCCCCCATTCGTTTGTGTTGGCCTGTTGTGACTACGTTCTACTCGTTCACTTGTGCATTCTTTAGCAAAGTGGCCATTCTGTTGACAGTTATAACACCGAACCTTTGACTTATCAAAACCTGGTCTTTCACCAACGAATTTTCTACCAGTCTTCTTCATAAACCTTTTAACTCTTCTTACTGTCATTGCCATCTGCCACTGCAGATCCATCTCCTCCAGATCATCAGCATCGATCTGATCATAGTCTTCGTCTAAAGTTGCAGGATCAACGATTTTACCTTTAATGTAATTTTCGTAAGAAGCGATGAAAGATGCATAGAGAGCAAACTGCTGTTCAGTAGATTTAACACTCATGGGCATCTGAGAGTAGTTGTTGTTCGCAACATTTGAAGAAAAACTACCCTTTGTTGTTTGAGGTTTAGAAGTGTTTGTTCCACCAGCTACGAAACACACATCACCATCCATGTTGAGAGTTACATGACCATCATGAGTTGAGTTAGAGCTCGTGTCTCCCTTTGAGTAGTAAGCAGATGATTCTGACTTCGAACTTGAACTTGAATTAACTTTCGCACCATACATTCCCGGATCCTGAACCTGATTAGTTGGTGTCTCTTTTCGAACCATGTTAAGTTCAAAAGTTCGTAGTTTATTAACTGCTGTTTCCAAGTCAATGTTGGCAAACTCTTTATCTTCTCTCATCAAGACAGTGTACATTTTCCATTTCGGTGGGAGAGCATCAAGAAGTTTTTCTACGATCTCCTCTTCTTTGTAAACAATGGAATAATTGCTGAGTTCGGTCATCAGGTGATAATATCTTGTGATGATATCATCAAGTGATTCATTCTTCAAATACTTGAACACCGAGAATTGGGTTTTGAGTAGCTTAATCTTGGATGCACGTATCCCCACATTACCTTCAAATCGGTTTTCAAGCGCTTCCCATAGCTCTCTAGCGGTTTTATATTTCCTAAAGGTGTGAAGAATCTCTTGTGGAAGAGCCATTGTTATCGCAGAATGAGCTTTGCTTTCAGCCTCATACATCTTCTTTTCTTCCTCTTCCATCTTATTGTATTTCTTAATTTGTTCACGACCCTCATACAAAGCCGTTGGTGGAATGTATCCATCTTTAATGCACACCCACATCTTAGCATCTTGATATTTAACATACTGCTCAAACCGATCTTTCCAAGCCACGAAATCGGTACCCTTAAGCATTTTCGGTGCCTTAGTAGCTGAACCTGCTTCCACCTCCATTTTCACCAGTTCCGTAATATTTATTGAAGTCATCTTTGGAAGAAATACAAACGAGCACTCAAAGAAACCAAAAATAAAAATTTTATTCTGAACAGTACTGTAGGCGAAGTTAAACTTAACTTCGCTTAAGTCTTAACTTCGCTTGAATTCTTAACTTCGCTCCTTTTTAAATTCGCCAGATTAGGCGAAGTTGTAGATAACTTCGCTTAAGTTAAGCGAACTTGTGAGGTAGGCGAAGTTGTTAATAACTTCGCTTAACCTTATATCTTCGCCTAAACCCTACAAACAGTAGCGGCAACTTCGCCTGATGAACAATTGTTTTTGCAGGTTTGATTTTGACGTTTTGTGAGGTATGCGAAGGTGTAATGGGTTGTATTTGATGGTGGGAGGTGAGTAAGACACAACAACTCGGTATATTAACGTAAACTCGTCCCGCGAATAGTCGAACGGAACGATTTCTACACCCGTGTGATAATCCCGAACCACACAATCACGAGCAAATGCTCTGATACCAATTGTAGGTTCCCAGCCGGATCTACACGGAATATCTCGTTCTACGTAGGTGCGGAATCCCTACGTAAGACGATACGAGCGTAGAAGACGAAACACGTTAAACACAATCAAACACACGTTACAATAAACAAAGAACACGTTGTATTGCAACTGATAACACGTGATATATCAATCACCGATTACACAAAACTGAACCACTCTCTCAAACAAGCCGTAACCTCAACCTATATAACATTCGACAACTTCGCCTAACATGTTTAGGCGAAGTTGTCACTAACTTCGCTTGTTCAACAAGTTCGCCCATATCAGGCGAACTTGTGAGACAACTTTGCTTAATTCTAAATACAAAACATACTAACTCGATTACAGACACTAGATACTGAACTACTGACATCATGTACCAACAATCTAGCTAAATCCTTCACCTCACACTCAGGCAAGGTATTGAGAGATCTCAACGTCCTCTTAAAATACTGAATCCCATCAAAGCGTTTGATCACAAATAACTTTAACTGCTCATCATACAGCCAGCAAATAATACCCTTCTTCGACTCAGCATACCCTTTGATATTGTAACTCTTTTTGAACATTGTTGGAACCGCTGGCTTCTTTGTCTTAACAAACCACTGAGCGTAGCCTTCTTTCCACCTCGGCTGTTCCACTCAGACTCATCTGACACATCCATATCTTGACTCACACTCACCTTGTCAACGTCTGGAATATCATGTTCTACACTATCATCCACAATCTCACCTTCTTCTATCTCACTATCAATCACAATCTGTTCTCCTATCTTTTCAATCTCCTCAATAGTTAAAACATCATCATCACCCATATCATCATCACCCAACACTTCCTCATCATCAACAACCACGACATTTTCACCACCTGATCCACCTGCTGTTCCAGTTGACTCCCCCTGAGATATGGAAGTCCTAAGAGTTTGTTCAGTTCTTGGCAACTCACCACCTGCACCTTCTGATGCATTGGGATCATCGTCTCTATCCTGTCTCTTCTTGGTTCTCAACTCGTCGCCCTTGCAGCTCGTCTCCCCCTGAGATGCTAAGAACTGTTTTAGAGCATCAAATAGTTTACCGTGTTCAACAAGGAGGGACGATTTGATCTGATTTTCTGCTACAAGTCGCTGGATAGCTTGAGTCTGAATTAGATTGATTCTTGACTGTTCAGCAACTACCCGTTCAAGAGCAGCTATCCTTTCAGAATCAGACAAGGTAGCATCAAAATCAAAACGCATGTGAGAAACGTCTTGAGCATAAGGTGGAGGTATTCCCAAACTAGCTGGAGTATCAGAAGCAGGCTGAACAGTAACCGCGGGTGGTATTGTGACCGATAACCCCGCAGTAGCTACCAACGTTGACTCAACAAATCTTGCAACAACCTCCGATGGAGTAACAGTAATATTTGGTAGAGAAATGGGAAGAGTAGTAGTGATGGCGTGAAAAATACGTGAGCGAACGAGGAAGGATATGATCTCGCGATAGTCGTCGATACCACTAGCATCCGGATCCAAAGTGATATACATGTCGTGACCCGGAAATAACCGTCGGTTGTTGTCACCACCTTCGTCACCACCAGCACCACCAGCCCCTTCCACAGCAGCCATATCTGCACAACAAACGGTCTAAGTTAGAATATTGTCATAGCAGATCATAACTTCGCCTGTTACCATGAACGAAGTTATGATAACATGTAATGCGCAGGCGAAGTTAAGTATATGGCGAAGTTGAATACAACTTCGCCCTAAACTCTAACTTCGCCTGAGAACAAACCAGAACTCATAAATAAAATAAGGTGGAGCAAGCGAAGTTAAACCTATGGCGAAGTTGAGTATAACTTCTCCTAAATCCTAACTTCGCCTGAGAACAATTCAGAACACCTGATTAAAAAAATAATTTTGAACAGGCGAAGTTAAACCTAAGGCGAAGTTGAGAACAACTTCGCCTAACCCTAACTTCGCCTGTAACTGAAACGGCGTAAAACTGTGATCCGATCAAGGTTTTGTTTGACGTATTTGAGCGTCAAAACATGAAAAGATAGTTCTATTGAGATCTATAAGACTAAATGGGTTACAAACACATTAGAAACAGATAGTTTATCGGGTGTTTAAAGGGTTGCATGAACTAAGTCACGAATCGGACCACAAAGGCTTCTGATTAACACCATTAACGTGAATTACATGTTAAACCGATCCTACACACCTTTAACACGGACAAGAAACAGATAATAATGAGGTTCAAATCAAGGATTGAGTTCGTCGAGGGTTAGGAGTGCAGTTATAAGTTCGCTGAGAGTTTGAAAGTTTGGAAAGAGTTTGACCAAGTTGACCCCTTATATAGGTTTGAAAATACATTGGCGAAGTTAAGGTTAACTTCGCCCCTGTAACAACTTCGCTGGTCAACTTCGCTGTGATAATAACTTCGCCTGATCCAACTTCTTAATAAACAAAATCGCCTTAAAATAGATTAAAGAGAAAGGAATCAAACTAGTAACCAAGTGATTATTAAAACGTACCAAGGTGTAAAACGTAAAATAAAGTAAAGATAACTAATTAAACGGGATCAAATTTCCGTCTTGACGAGGACCTGCATGTTTTAGAAAAGATCCGAACATGAATCATACTAATTAAGAGGCTGTCACATAGATTCATGTTCAGCGGTATTATGACATAAAGAAACAGGTTGTAAGCAGGTATAAAACTTAATATGGTTTTCATCGCTTCTGTGACACGGATTAGGTTCAATTAAGCTCAAACTTTAGATGGACATCACTTGAGAGATTGTGATGCCTCCTATCTATTCTCAAAGCGTATTTGGCTTTCCCCAAGTCACCCCGAGTTGACCTCGACCCGTAGTGTCTGATTAAACAGTAAGTACATATCGATCTTTAGAGTCTTCTTCCCGTTCTCTTTCTTGCCTCTTGATTGATATTTGAAACATCATAAGCTTCAGAAGGCTCAACAACATATATGTTCTTTTTTTTTAATAAAGATATTAATACAGCTTCAAAATATAGACAACTGCAAGTCCCGAATCTGAATCACAGCAGGTACTTGACACTATCTTCTCGGGAATCAGAACACTTACGGGCTCGTGTATGACTGGGTAATCACTTTTCTGCCTATCATTCGGAAAGATGTATATGGAGACATGCACAACTCAGAATGATTCTCCACATTAAATCGAGGAGATTTAGTTTGTATCATATCTACTTTTACGCACCATAGTAAGCTCCATAACATACAATGGCTGTTCTAGAGTCTTTTAGGCCTAATAACTTCACCATTTAAGCACACAGAATTAGTTTTTCTATCACTTTCCATGGTTGGATCAATTTTCTTTTAAACATTGTATTGAAACTTCTTACGAAGTTATAGACTTGAAAAATTATATCATCTCCCAAAAAAAAAAATTTAATTCTATCGCCCCGATCAAGTCAAAGTCTTTAGGTAAACGGCTATCATGAAGATCCATTGGATCAGCTGGACCGACCACATACGAGTATGTGTCCTTCTAACTAAGTCTGAACGACTATTTTTCAGCGAAATAATAAAAACGCATCATAAACCGCCCCGTCACTTTCAGTCATCTGGTTAATGGCTATCCTCATAATCTACTAGTAGAAGTGAGGACCAAATATATCCGAAGATGTGTCCTTCAAACTTAAGAAACCGACATAATTTTAAGCGATAGTGATGTTTTTTTTTTTAAATAAAAGGAAAACAAGGTTACTCGGGATTGATCATCCCATTAAGCTCAACAAGATTTTGAAAACGGGATTGGTCAAACGCTTTAGTAAAAATATCGGCAAAATTATCCAAAGAACCAACCTTTTCAAGCACAATTAATTTCTACACAGCACAATCCCGTATAAAATGATGACGAATGTCAATGTGTTTAGTTTTGTTGTGTTTGACGGGATTGTTAGTTACTGAGATTGCAGCAGTGTTATCAATGCAAATAGGAGTTTGAGTGAAATTCAGACCGTAATCACGCAATTGCTGTTGTATCCAAAGAACCTGGGAGCAGCAGTTTGATGCTGCCATGTACTCTGCTTCGCAGGTGGAAATGGCTAATGAGGTCTGCTTCTTGCACTGCCACGACACCAATCTTCCTCCCAGAAACTGACATCCACCGGTTGTTGACTTCCTGTTCTGATTGCAACCTCTATAGTCAGAATCTGTGTAAGCTACCAAATCCAGTTCTGCCCCTTTCGTGTACCACAATCCCACCTTAGGCTTTCCTTTGAGATACCGCAATATTCTCTTCACTCCCTTCATGTGAGATTCCTCCGGGCTTGCCTGAAAACGAGCACAAAGACAAACTGCAAACATAATATCAGGTCTAGATGCAGTTAGATACATTAAAGAACCTATGATTTCTCGATATTGGGTGGGATCAACGTCTTCATCACTGTCAGAATCAGCACCCAGTTTGTGGTTGACGCAAACTGGAGTATCAAATGGGGTGCTATCGTCCATATTGAAGCGTTTGAGCACATCATGGACATATTTTGTTTGATGAATAAACATCCCATCTTTCTTCTGATCTACTTGCAATCCCAAAAAGAAAGTTATTCGCCCATGGCGCTCATTTCAAACCTCTTTTTCATGACTACTTCAAATTCCTGACACATGGCGACTTTTGATGCAGCAAAAATGATGTCGTCCACATAGACTTGAACTAGTAGAACATCTCCCCCTTTTCTCTTGACAAACAGCGTGCTATCGATCTTTCCTCTTTCGAACTCATTCTCAAGCAAGTAATCGGACAAGGTTGCGTACCAGGCACGAGGGGCCTGATGTAGCCCGTATAAAGCTTTACTCAGTTTGTACACATGATCAGGAAAATCTGGGTCAGGGAATCCCGGAGGTTGTTCAACGTATACCACCTCATCTACTTTACCATTAAGAAAGGCACTTTTCACATCTAACTGGAACACTTTCATCTCTTTGTGTGCAGCAAATGCCAAAAAAAGTCGAATTGCCTCTAATCTTGCCACAGGAGAAAACACTTCGTTGTAGTTGATTCCTTTTTGCTGATTAAACCCTTTTACTACCAGTCTTGCCTTGTTCCGTATGATTATCCCTTTCTCATCCCTCTTACATTTAAAAACCCACTTTGTATCGATAGCATTTACATTCTGTGGTTTTTCAACTAATTTCCATACTTCCATCTTCTCAAATTGTGCTAATTCTTCTTGCATGGCTTCAACCCACGAGCTATCTTTTAGAGCCATTTGATAATTCTTCGGTTCAATTTGGCTGATGAAGCGGGTGTACAAGCATTCATTTATGATACCCGTGTCTTTAATGCTTGCGTAAACACATGTGTGTTCATCCAAACTTCTTCTTGTTTGAACACCGTCAGACAGATTACCTATCACGTTCTCCAAAGGGTGATTTTTGTGAATTCCAGTAGTCTGAACCAGACCGACTTCCAGATTGTTTTCTAAATTCGAAGAGAGTTCATCAGTGTGTGATTGATGTTGAGAGTGAAATGGATTGTAGAATTCTTCTTCAGTAGAGGCAGCAGGAGTATCAACGGCACATGACGAGGAAGGTTGACTTTCGTCGTATCGCGGACGTTGCACAATATTCTCCTCCTCGTCATACAGAATCTGTGAAGGCATATTAAAATATTTGAATAGTTTATCATAGTCGAAAGCTTCAGCGGGTCCCATACTCGGCCTTGGTGATTTGTAACTCGTAATGTCAGTGTTACATACCACCTCAAACTTGTTGTTCGATAAATTAAAGACTCTTCTGTTGGGAGTCCCAACAACATATCCGACTAAAATACCTTCGTCGGCTTTCTCACCAAATTTTGAGGTTGTCTTTAATATCGAACATGGGGACCCGAAAGGTTCGAGACCATTCAAGTTTGGCTTTCTACCATGCATGAGTTCATAACAAGTTTTATTTAATCTTTTAACAGTTAAAATACGATTAAGGATATAACAGACTGTGGCAACAGCTTCAGCCCAGAACACCACGGGAAGTTTAGCATCTGCCAGCATGGTTCTGGCTCCTTCGATTAGCGTTCTATTCTTCCTCTCAGCTACCCCATTTTGCTGCGGAGTATACGGGGCGCTGTACTGATGTTCTATCCCTTTTTGTAAGCAGAACATCTCCATCTGGTAGTTCTTGAATTCTGTACCATTATCACTCCTGATGTACTTAACCTTTCTCCCAACAATATTTTCAACCTTGGTAATTAAGTTAATTACCACCTGAACTGTCTCATCTTTTTCCTTCAGAAAGTATACCCAAGAGTATCGAGAGTAATCATCGGTTACAACCAAGCAGTATGACGTTCCACCAAGACTCTTTACATTCACGGGACCAAAGAGATCCATGTGAAGTAGGTCTAGGGTACTGACAATTGAGTTAACCTTCTTGGAGTGATGAGGTTTTTTGTGTTGCTTTCCCTTCTTGCACGACAAGCATTGATCTTCAAAGTTAAAATTCTTCAAGGGAACTCCAACCACCAGCCCATTCTTGACAATGTAATTCATTTTGCGAAGATGTATATGTCCCATTCTTCGATGCCATAACTCTGACTCAGACTCAGTTGCCTTTGACAGAAGACATGACTCTTCTGTTGTCATCTCAGTTGACCTCATATCCATTACATACGTGTTCTTTTCACTTGGAGCTCTCATCATGTGACAATCGTCAGTTTCAGGTTAACTCTGTTAACTCAACTCCGTCAATTCAAACCTAAAGATTTCTGAATCTATAACGCACACCTCATTACAATTAAACTAGGGTTTAAATGACGCTTGACACTTACTACATGTGTAGTCTTTCGGGAATTGCACCGAAACGCAAACGAGTTGACGCAAACAATTGGTGAATAAACGAAAAACGTCAAAACTATAATTATGTGAAAATTATGTGTTAGACTTATGTGTTATGTGATAACATTGTTATAAACGTTAACTCAATGTGCTAGAACTAGTTAATTAAGCTAGAAAAGTAACATTTGGAAGTGGAGGGACCTAGATGTAACATTATTATTATTAATAATATTATAAAACCCTAAACTCTCTTCTCTCTTTCTCTCCCAAACCCGACGGCAGCCTCTACCCCCCCCCCCCTTGCGATCGGCCTTCATACACACACATACAATCAAGATTTTTCAAGTTTGATTGAAGATTAAGGTGCTAGGAAGGTATAAACGACTATCCTATGCATCCTTTATACTTAATTTCGATTTTTAATGGGTTAATTACAAACCCTAGATTCCGAAAATTTCATATATTGTGTTCATATGATTTTTGTTTGATTTGATGATGTGTTGATGATGATTTGATAACTAGAATTGATATTGTTGCATGTTAATTGTTGTGTCTTTGATTTTGAGATCAAATAAAACCCTAACCATGTATGTATGGTGTAATTGAAGTGCATGGATAGTGGATATGGCGTCTAGAGTGTCATATGAACGGGTCATGGTCTATAGATGATTACTATGTTGAATTTTGTTGCAAACAGTTTCTGGACAGATTGTGTTGTTGATGTTCAATTGACTGTAACGGGGTGTAAATTTGAAAATTGGTTGAGATTATTGATACTACAGTAAACTAGGTTGAGTCTAGTTTCTAAAGAATATAAATTTACAATTTTTGGACGTGTAAAAGTTAACCTTTATGATTTTACAAAAACGTTGTGCAAAGCTGAGTTGTTAGACCTGCTGTTAGGTTGTTTTGTAAATGTTATATCTCATGAACCACGAGACCAATTGGGTTGGTTACACTTCTGGAAGTTGACTTGTTGAGTTAAGAACCTAACCCAAGTTGTCTTGCATTTGTTGGATTTTTCATTTAACGGGAATTTCAAATAAAATTCTGTTGCGCATGAATTTGACTGTTGTGAGTTTGCTGTAATGTTTTGATTATTGTGAGAAACCTATGTGGAATAAAAATAAAATAAAATATGTTCTGGAAACCTAATACATGTATTCTTTTGTGATGATTTTTGATGAATTAATTGAGATGCTATGATCGGTGGAATAGTATAATCTTTCAAGTAGAATTCTGTCTCGGTGAAACTAGCTGCTGAATTTTGTGAAAATGCATGAAACATGATAATTGCTAGTTAATTGTTATGTTTTGACCAAATAGCCCCTGTGGGGAATACTTGCTAAATAGTTGTGGTGTTTTGACCAAATTGCCCCTACGGGGAATAGTTGCTAGTGATGTACATTATTAATACACGACACGTAAATAATCGTTCACACATGTATCGTATCACAACTGTACTTGTTAAGTCACACACGATTCACAAACGAAACACGAAACATAATTTGTGCATAGGTGTTATGTGCCGAGTCTAGAGACTCGATAATAGTTCCGACACTTAGAAAATCTCTTTGTTGTTTTAGAACGCTAGAGAGAGTTTTCTGTGACGCGCATCACTTGGTGATTTATTTTTGGGAAATCTTCGCAAACAGTGAGTTTCACTTACCCCTCTAAACTATTTTCAAACGCTTTTCACTTGGGGAGATAACATACTCCGAAAACTCATTTAAGATTTTGTTGATATAAATTTTATATCACTTGTAAAGACTAACTGGCAAACGCAATAACTAAAGTCCTTCATTCACATCGAACCGTTTAGTATTGGATAATAGCGAGTCATTGTTGAGTAGTACTACTGGGTTTGATAAACCCCACCCAACGCTAAACTCGACAGGAGGTCGAGTGGGGGTAATCTTGGCTAAACACATACCATGGTCGGGATAGACCTGGTGGCAAGGCAAATGATAAACAGTCAGCTTCGGTGTCGAACACTTAGTAATACTTGTTTTATAGGCTAGCTACCTATAGATATATAATTGACATAACACTATCTGGTAACGCAAAACGCTGAACGCAAAACGCTGATCGCAAACGCTAAACGCTTTATTTTATATAAACTTGTGAACTCACCAACCTCGTGTTGACACTTTTAGTATGTTATTCTCAGGTAGCCGAGGCGGGCGCGCGGTATAGGATCATGCATTGTTTGAAACGCTTTTGTTTATGCAACATGATTTTAAATTGTTATTATGGGGTTTTGAGTCGTCCTGCGTGACGCAACATTTATCTTTTGGTTTTTACGCTTCCGCACTTATTTTCATTTAAACATTTTTATGGTTTGATTATAACTAATGATTCCGATCCTGTTAGTTCACACCCTCTGACGGTAAAACTCCGTTAGTGGATTTTGAGGGTGTGACAGATTGGTATCAGAGCCATTGGTTATAGCGAACTAGAAGCTGCATGCATACTAGACTATAACCGCGACTACCCATTAGTTATAATGATACGCACTACATATGTTTGTGTAGTCTTTGTTATCTTATCTCTTTACCTCTTTCACTCATACGCGCGCGCATACACGGCTTACCTGTGGGGATGTCGACGCCACCATCATCATCATCATCCGATCCGATGACTCATGCTCATGGGAAGGAACCGCAGTTACCCACCTCATCGCCACCTCGTGGAGTCCCGGAACTCGAAGCTCCCGCACCGAAGAGGTACCGCTTATCCGGAGGCATGTACGAAAACGAAGTTAGTTGGGATTGGTACCCTAATATGATCAGACGTATGGTCTACCGTGAACAAGTTCCCCCGCTACCTCACCCGAGCCATCCTGCTTACCCCAACACCCTACCACCTATAACCGAACCTGTATAGCGTGTACTCGCAGCTGTAGTTTCTTGTTTGGAGCGTGATGTTGGTTACATGCGCTATACGAGAGCGAACGTTTCCGGACTGTTAAAAGATGGAACCGAAACTAAGGAGGAAATTTCCCGCATGACAGCGACCATGAAGGAGATGCAAGAGGCTAGCGACCAACAGATGAAAATTATAAGAAGGATGCAGGCCGAGATGATAGACTTGCAAGAGCAACTCCAAGTAGCAAGGACCCGAACAGAAATAGCACTAGCAACGTTTTCTTATCATCCAGCCGCTTCATGATCCATACCAACCGGCGGTCACCATCATCCACCCGGTCAAGCAGTCATTGTTTCAAGATATAGGAGATATCTAGGATTATATTCCCTTTCTACTAGGTGGATGCTACTGTTTTACATGGTGTACGACTCCAAAGGCTAGTGAAGATGCTACCGATGGACTAGACTACTTTCTTAAAATCTTATACACATGCAAGGTTGCAAAGATCGGTAAGCGAATCCTAGGCGACCGACATAGGAGTTGAGTGTACTTGGAGCAGCCGGAAAATACTCGGACAAGGAAATGGCAGGAGGAAACGCTGGACACGGACGTGGTGACATCAACTTGACTGCAGCAGAACTCCAAACTCTGCTGAACGACCATGCGGCGGCCGCTCTAGCCGCACATGTTCAGAACCAAGCTGGAGGTCCAATTGGAACGTGTACCTTCAAGAATTACCTTGACTGCAAGCCCAGTACGTTTAAGGGCACTGAGGGAGCTATACGCTTCCTGCGTTGGGCTGAGAAGGCCAAATCGGCGTTTGAGATGTGTAATCGTCCCCCTGCCAGTAGGGTCAAATTTGCTACTGGAACACTTGAAGATTCTGCTCTCACTTGGTGGAATTCGAACGTACAGATTCTTGGATTGGAACTGGCTAACGCGATGAACTGGGAGGAGTTCAAGAATATGATGCGTGAAGAGTATTGTCCTCGAGAGGAGATTGCAAAGTTGGAATCCGAGTTTTGGTCGTTGAAGATGGTGGGTTCCGAAATTGAAGCCTACACCACCGGTTCTCACGAGTTAGCCGTGATGTGTCCACGGATGGTAGACCCACCGAGTAAGAGGATTGAAATGTATATTGATGGGTTGGCACCGCAAATTCAGGGCATGGTGACGTCTTCCAGACCAGCCACGATTCAACAAGCGATTCGGTTAGCTCACAAACTAACGGATCAAGCAGTGACCCAAGGTGCGCTACCACCTAGGGGTTCAACCACTAAAGCCCGTGACAACCCGAACACTGACAACAGCAGCAACAACAACCCGAGTAGCGGAAAGAGAAAGTTTGACAACACCAGATCCTCATCCTCGAACACTCCACAGCAACAACACTACCGTAAGCCAGAAACTCACTCGAGGCTTCAACCATCAGGGTCACAACAACAATAACAACGGTAGCGGGCAGGGTTCGAGCGGCTATGCTGGGAAATATCCGAAGTGCAACAGGTGCAACTATCATCATGCTGGGCCGTGTGACCGTGTCAAGTGTCAGAGATGCGGAAAGATGGGTCACCAGGCAAAGGAATGTAGAAGAGACCTTGCGGCAAAGGGTGCTCCTAAACCAACTATGACGACTAAGGGATGTTTTGAGTGTGGTCAAGAGGTCCATTTTAAGAAGGACTGCCCTAAGCTGAGACAAAACGACAACAATGGAGGTAATGGAAGTGGCAGTGGTGGTGGAAACAATGGTAAAGGAAGAGCTTTTGTTATTGGGTCGGGTCAAGCCCGCAATGATTCGTACGTGGTGACTGGTAAGGTCCCTGTGAACGATTGTTTTGCTTCTGTATTGTTTGACACTGGAGCTGATAGGAGTTTTGTGTCGAAAGCCTTTAGTCAACTCTTAGACCTAACTCCAACCCCGTTAGATGCTAAGTTTCCTGTTAAATTAGCTGACGGTAAGACTTTAGTAACGACTCATGTACTTGCGGGATGTAAGTTAAAACTGTCAGGTCATATTTTTGATATTGACCTTATTCCTTTTACGCTTAGTAGTTTCGATGTCGTGGTCGGCATGGACTGGTTATCCGAGAACCGAGCGGAGATTATATGTCATGACAAGATAGTCCACATTACTACCCCTTCCGGCGAGATCATTTCGATCCGAGGTGAGAGAAGCGGCATGACCACCAGCGTCATTACCCTCATGAAGGCGCAGAAGTATCTACGAAAGGGTCATCCGGCAATTTTGGCGCATATTGTTGAGAAAACCGCGGAGGAGAAGCGAATTGAAGATATACCGATTGTGCGAGATTTTCCGAAAGTTTTCCCGGAGGATTTTCCTGGACTCCCTCCTATTCGTCAAGTCGAATTCCAAATCGAGTTGACACCCGGTGCAGCACCCATAGCACGAGCCCCGTATCGGCTCGCACCGGCGGAGCTTCAGGAACTGTCCACTCAGTTGCAAGATTTGTTGGATAAGGGTTTTATCTGACCTAGCTCATCGCCATGGGGAGCCCCTGTCTTATTTGTCAGAAAGAAGGACGGGACTTTCCGCATGTGCATCGACTACCGGGAGTTGAACAAGGTGACGGTCAAGAACCGTTATCCTTTACCCCGAATTGATGATCTGTTTGACCAGCTTCAAGGATCGAGTTTTTACTCGAAGATCGATCTGCGGTCTGGTTACCATCAATTAAGAGTGCGCGAGGAAGATATTCCAAAGACGGCTTTCAAAACACGGTATGGTCACTACGAGTTTTCGGTTATGCCTTTTGGCCTAACCAACGCACCAGCCGTATTTATGGATCTCATGAATCGAGTATGCAAGGCGTACCTCGACAAGTTTGTGATTGTTTTCATTGATGATATTCTCGTCTACTCCAAGGACGAAGCTGACCATGAAGAACACTTGACGATAATTCTGGAATTATTGAAGAAGGAACAACTGTACGCTAAACTCTCGAAATGCGAATTTTGGCTTCGCGAGGTTCACTTTTTAGGACATGTGATCAACGAGAACGGTATCCATGTCGATCCCGGTAAGGTAGAGGCCATCAAAAACTGGGAAGCACCTAAGACTCCGACTGAGGTGCGGCAATTCCTAGGACTGGCCGGCTACTACCGGCGTTTCATCGAAGGATTTTCAAAGATTGCTCAACCCCTCACCGCTTTGACTCACAAGGGTACTAAGTACAATTGGGGAGACGCGCAAGAATCCGCTTTCCAACTGTTGAAAACCAAACTCTGTAGCGCCCCTATTTTAGCCCTCCCCGAGGGAACAGAGAATTTTGAGGTACATTGTGACGCATCGATACAAGGTCTCGGTTATGTGCTGATGCAACTCGAGAAGGTTATAGCCTATGCCTCTCGACAACTACGGGTTCACGAGAAGAACTACACGACCCATGATTTGGAACTCGGAGCTGTGGTGTTTGCCCTTAAGATATGGAGGCATTACTTGTACGGTACCAAGTTTACCATTTATACCGACCACAAGAGTCTCCAGCATATCTACAATCAGAAGGAGCTGAACATGCGACAGCGTCGTTGGGTCGAGCTGCTTAAGGATTATGATTGTGCCATCAAGTACCACCCTGGCAAGGCCAATGTAGTGGCCGACGCTCTCACAAGAAAAGAAACAGATAAACCCAGGCGAGTGCGAGCATTGCAACTCACGATTTATGCCAACTTACCCGATCAGATTCGCGAGGCGCAACTCGAAGCTTTGAAAGATGATAATCTTCCATCAGAACTCATGCAGGGCATGAACAAGCAACTTGAAACCAAATCGGACGGGGTCCGATATTTTGAGAACCGGATTTGGGTTCCACGGTACGGAGAGTTGAGAACTCTGGTGATGGATGAAGCACACAAGTCCCGATATTCTATCCACCCTGGCTCAGATAAAATGTATCATGATTTAAAGGCACTTTACTGGTGGCCGAACATGAAAGCCGACATTGCCACCTACGTGAGCAAATGCTTGACTTGTGCCAGAGTCAAAATAGAATACCAGAAACCATCTGGCCTACTACAACAACCGAAACTTCCAATGTGGAAATGGGAACACATTTCAATGGATTTTATCACGGGATTACCTAAAACACCGACGGGATGCGATACCATCTGGGTGATCGTTGACCGGTTGACTAAGTCGGCACACTTCTTAGCGATTAAGGAATCGGATAAAATGGAATGACTGACTCGCGTCTACATGAAAGAAGTGGTGTCTAGACACGGAGTGCCTGTCTCAATCATTTCTGATCAAGATTCTCGTTTCACTTCGCACTTTGGAAGTCTCTTCAAAGCGCACTAGGCACCCGTCTTGATATGAGCACAGCATACCATCCTCAGACGGATAGGCAAAGTGAACGAACTATTCAGACCTTAGAGGACATGTTGCGTGCATGTGTGTTGGATATCGGAAAAAGTTGGGAACCTCACTTACCTTTGGTAGAGTTTTCGTATAATAACAGCTACCACGCAAGTATTAAAGCAGCGCCGTTTGAAGCACTGTACGGACGGAAGTGTCGATCACCTCTCTGCTGGGCAGAGGTGGGTGACAGCCAAATCACTGGTCCAGAACTGGTATTCGAAACCTCGGAAAAGATTGTTCAAATCCGAAACCGCATGGCAGCAGCACGAGATCGTCAAAAGAGTTACGCCGACAAGCGCCGAAATCCTCTCGAATTTCAAGTGAATGACCAAGTGTTACTCAAAGTCTCACCTTGGAAAGGTGTGGTTCGCTTTGGGAAGCGAAACAAACTCAACCCACGATACGTTGGCCCCTATCGAATAACTGAGAGCATTGGTCCGGTGGCGTACCGACTGGACCTACCAACGGAACTCAGCGGCGTACACAATGTATTCCACGTATCCAATTTGAAGAAATGCCTATCTGATGAAACCCAAGTAGTCCCTTTGGATGAACTGCAAGTTGATGAACAATTACGCTTCATTGAAGAACCAGTCGAAGTTTTGGATTAGGAAACCAAAACGCTCACGCACAGCAAAATTCCAATCGTTAAGGTTCGTTGGAACTCGAGAGGTGGACCGGAGTTCACGTCGGAACGCGAGGATCAAATGATGAAAAAGTATCCTCACCTTTTTGAAGGGCTGACCAAACACAGAAAACTGCGAAACCCGACAAACCGTCAGAAATCACCGGAGGTATGAATTAAATTTCGGGACGAAATTTCTTTCTACTAGGGGATGATATGACAAACTGAAAATTTTCTTACTTTTTCAGACACTCTTGACGATTTGACTCAAATTTTCGGGACGAAAATTATTTAACATGGGAATGATGTGACAATCGTCAATATCAGGTTAACTCCGTTAACTCAACTCCGTCAATTCAAACCTAAAGATTTCTGAATCTATAACGCACACCTCATTACATTTAAACTAGGGTTTAAATGACGCTTGACACTTACTACATGTGTAGTCTTTCGGGAATTGCACCGAAACGCAAACGAGTTGACGCAAACAATTGGTGAATAAACGAAAAACGTCAAAACTATAATTATGTGATAATTATGTGTTAGACTTATGTGTTATGTGATAACATTGTTATAAACGTTAACTCAATGTGCTAGAACTAGTTAATTAAGCTAGAAAAGTAACATTTGGAAGTGGAGGGACCTAGATGTAACATTATTATTATTAATAATATTATAAAACCCTAAACTCTCTTCTCTCTTTCTCTCCCAAACCCGACGGCAGCCTCTACCCCCCCCCCTTGCGATCGGCCTTCATACACACACATACAATCAAGATTTTTCAAGTTTGATTGAAGATTAAGGTGCTAGGAAGGTATAAACGACTATCCTATGCATCCTTTATACTTAATTTCGATTTTTAATGGGTTAATTACAAACCCTAGATTCCGAAAATTTCATATATTGTGTTCATATGATTTTTGTTTGATTTGATGATGTGTTGATGATGATTTGATAACTAGAATTGATATTGTTACATGTTAATTGTTGTGTCTTTGATTTTGAGATCAAATAAAACCCTAAACATGTATGTATGGTGTAATTGACGTGCATGGATAGTGGATATGGCGTCTAGAGTGTCATATGAACGGGTCATGGTCTATAGATGATTACTATGTTGAATTTTGTTGCAAACAGTTTCTGGACAGATTATGTTGTTGATGTTCAATTGACTGTAACGGGGTGTAAATTTGAAAATTGGTTGAGATTATTGGTACTACAGTAAACTAGGTTGAGTCTAGTTTCTAAAGAATATAAATTTACAATTTTTGGACGTGTAAAAGTTAACCTTTATGATTTTACAAAAACGTTGTGCAAAGCTGAGTTGTTAGACCTGCTGTTAGGTTGTTTTGTAAATGTTATATCTCATGAACCACGAGACCAATTGGGTTGGTTACACTTCTGGAAGTTGACTTGTTGAGTTAAGAACCTAACCCAAGTTGTCTTGCATTTGTTGGATTTTTCATTTAACGGGAATTTCAAATAAAATTCTGTTGCGCATGAATTTGACTGTTGTGAGTTTGCTGTAATGTTTTGATTATTGTGAGAAACCTATGTGGAATAAAAATAAAATAAAATATGTTCTGGAAACCTAATACATGTATTCTTTTGTGATGATTTTTGATGAATTAATTGAGATGCTATGATATGTGGAATAGTATAATCTTTCAAGTAGAATTCTGTCTCGGTGAAACTAGCTGCTGAATTTTGTGAAAATGCATGAAACATGATAATTGCTAGTTAATTGTTATGTTTTGACCAAATAGCCCCTGTGGGGAATACTTGCTAAATAGTTGTGGTGTTTTGACCAAATTGCCCCTACGGGGAATAGTTGCTAGTGATGTACATTATTAATACACGACACGTAAATAATCGTTCACACATGTATCGTATCACAACTGTACTTGTTAAGTCATACACGATTCACAAACGAAACACGAAACATAATTTGTGCATAGGTGTTATGTGCCGAGTCTAGAGACTCGATAATAGTTCCGACACTTAGAAAATCTCTTTGTTGTTTTAGAACGCTAGAGAGAGTTTTCTGTGACGCGCATCACTTGGTGATTTATTTTTGGGAAATCTTCGCAAACAGTGAGTTTCACTTACCCCTCTAAACTATTTTCAAACGCTTTTCACTTGGGGAGATAACATACTCCGAAAACTCATTTAAGATTTTGTTGATATAAATTTTATATCACTTGTAAAGACTAACTGGCAAACGCAATAACTAAAGTCCTTCATTCACATCGAACCGTTTAGTATTGGATAATAGCGAGTCATTGTTGAGTAGTACTACTGGGTTTGACAAACCCCACTCAACGGTAAACTCAATTGGAGGTCGAGTGGGTGTAATCTTGGCTAAACACATACCATGGTCGGGATAGACCTGGTGGCAAGGCAAATGATAAACAGTCAGCTTCGGTGTCGAACACTTAGTAATACTTGTTTTATAGGCTAGCTACCTATAGATATATAATTGACATAACACTATCTGGTAACGCAAAACGCTGAACGCAAAACGCTGAACGCAAATGCTAAACGCTTTATTTTATATAAACTTGTGAACTCACCAACCTCGTGTTGACACTTTTAGTATGTTATTCTCAGGTAGCCGAGGCGGGCGCGCGGTATAGGATCATGCATTGTTTGAAACGCTTTTGTTTATGCAACATGATTTTAAATTGTTATTATGGGGTTTTGAGTCGTCCTGCGTGACGCAACATTTATCTTTTGGTTTTTACGCTTCCGCACTTATTTTCATTTAAACGTTTTTATGGTTTGATTATAACTAATGATTCCGATCCTGTTAGTTCACACCCTCTGACGGTAAAACTCCGTTAGTGGATTTTGAGGGTGTGACACATCACCACCCAGGCCTCTGGTATATTGAAACCAGGATAGAGAACGATTGTCTCATTTTTAGTAAAATGCACCGTGTATTCTTTGTCACAAATTTGAGACACAATCAACAAGTTATGCTTCAACTCTTCCACAAAATTCACCTTCTCTAACTTCATTCTTCCATTAGTCACAGTTCCAATACCACTGATTCTACCTCCACTCTCTCCAGCGAAACTAACCTTCCTCCTTGAACAGATTTCCAGTCACGTAACAATTTCTTGTTACCAGTCATGTGCCGGGAACAGCCACTGTCAACAACCCCCATATTGTTTACAGCCCTGTTTGACTGTTCCTGCACAATTAAAGAAATAGATTAAAATCTGGGGACCAAGACCTACTGGTCTTGGGTCGATTAAATCTGTTGACCGGCATCCAGTACTTTGGTTGCCCAAAGTCAGTTTGAGAATGATTTCTATAAGTTCTGAAAGGAATCCTTCTAGAGGACTGGCTATGAGGCCATCCAAACCTTAGTGAATTAACTGAATTATAATTGTTGGTTTGAAGGTTAACTGGGAAAAAATGAGACCGATTTCTTTGAAATCTTGGATTAGTCCAATGTCTGAAATTTGGTGTGTTCGCATTCCTTTTATTCTCAGTTTTCGGAGGCCTCATACCTGTAAATCTTCTCTGTTTTAGAGGACAATCAGCAATAAGGTGTCCTACTTGATTGCATCTGAAACAACTTCTGTTTTGAACTTT
This sequence comes from Bidens hawaiensis, assembly GCF_021521415.1. Classification (NCBI taxonomy): domain Eukaryota; kingdom Viridiplantae; phylum Streptophyta; class Magnoliopsida; order Asterales; family Asteraceae; genus Bidens; species Bidens hawaiensis. Next base: position 272,995 of record NW_027492837.1, read on the forward strand.
CGTCTCAACAGTTGTTGCAGATGTCGAGGTTGCATTACTACCCGTTTGTCTAACATATGGTGGGACAAACGGATTTAGGGAAGAATTCTTTTCATCGGGCTTATATTCCTCCCCACGTTTTAGTAACACTACCTTTTCTTTTATCTCACCCAATTTGGATGACTTGTCCGAATTTGATGAGACAGAGCTAGGAACAGAGATCGCAACGTTAGGACTTGACTTGCTCATCTCGCTCTTATTAACTTCAGGTTCTTTAGTAGAAATTTTGATTGGAACTGTCTGACTAATCTCAACATTCGCAGATTGCTGATTACTAGGATTATAAGTATAGTTATTGTTATAAGGTGGTGGAACTTCAGAAAATCCAATTCCCCCTTTGTTAACCGGGGAACGTTGAACACTTATGATGTGATCTAGCATTGCTGATGAATTTCTAAATTGTTCAATTTTTCTGTTTAGTTCCACCACTTTTACCTGGTAATCAGCTATCTGTTTATCCTTTTCAGCAATTAGTTTGGTTTTTTCTTCTAACACTTCATAACTAAGATCAATTACTTGTATTTTTTCAGCTAGACTGGCTTTAAGACTTCTGATATCCTTTTCACTAGCTTTTATTTTTACCGAGTAACTGTTTTCTCTAGTTTTTGTATAGTGATGATCTTCTTTTAAGGTTTTCAATTGTGTGTCCAAACTAACAAACTGATCAGTTATTATTTTCAATTGTTCAGACAGATTTTCACATTGTATACAATGAAATTCAGAACTTACCTCAGAGAGCTGATTGTTCACTTCTGCCATATATGCTTGATTTTCTCCCGTCTCCCTCTCACTTCCTCCAGTTTCGATGTTTACCAAATTAGCCTGTTCGAACACTTCCTCAACTTGTATATTCCAGTTGTATCCACCATTCTGTCTTGATACCATAGCCCTATTCTCACTACCTCCCCCATTATGTTGTGCAGGCCTGTTCTGACTTCGTTCGACTCTCTCATTTGTACATTCCTTAGCAAAGTGACCATTTTGTTGACAGTTGTAACATCGAACCTTTGATTTATCAAACCCTGGTCTTTCTCCAACGAACTTTCTACCCGTTTTCTTCATGAATCTCTTTACCCTTCTTACTATCATAGCCATCTTCCACTGCATGTCCATCTCTTCCAAATCATCAGCATCGATCTGATCATAGTCTTCATCCAACGTTGCAGGGTCGACTATTTTACCTTTGATGTAGTTCTCATAAGATGCAATGAAGGATGCATAGAGAGCAAACTGCTGTTCAGATGATTTAACACTCATGGGCATCTGTGAGTAGTTGTAGCTCGGAACATTTGGCGAGAAATTTCCAGTTGTGGCTTGAGGTTTTGAAGGATTACTACCTCCAGCTACGAAACATACGTCGCCATCCATATTGAGAATCACATGACCATCTTGAGTTGAGTTTGAGTTTGATTCTCCCTTTGAGTAGTAGGCAGAGGATTCTGATTTTGAACTTGAGCTTGGAGTGACTTTCGCACTATACATTCCCGGATCATGAACTTGATCAGTTGGTGTCTCCTTCCGAACCATATTAAGTTCAAAATTTCGTAACTTATTGACCGCTGTTTCCAAATCAATCTTGAAAGAGTCTTTATCTTCTCTCATCATAACAGTGTACATTTCCTATTTCGGTGGAAGAGCATCAAGAAGTTTCTTTACTATCTCTTCTTCCTTGTATTCAATGGAGTAATTACTAAGTTCGGTCATCAAGTGATAATATCTTGTGATGATATCGTCCAGTGATTCATTTTTCAAATACTTGAATACAGAGAATTGGGTTTTTAGCAGCTTGGTCTTGGAAGCACGTATTCCCACATTGCCTTCATATCTATTTTCTAGTGCTTCCCATAGCTCTCTAGCAGTTTTGTACTTCTTGAAGGTATGAAGAATCTCTTGTGGAAGAGCCATTGTTATTGCTGCATGAGCTTTACTCTCTGCCTCATACATTTTCTTTTCCTCCTATTCCATCTTACTGTACTTCTTAATTTGTTCACGACATTCAAACAAGGATGTTGGTGGAATGTATCCATCTTGAATGCAAACCCACATTTTAGCGTCTTGATACTTCACAAACTGTTCAAACCGATCTTTCCATGCAACGAAATCGGTACCCTTAAGCATTTTTGGAGCTTTAGTTGCTGAACCGGCTTCAACCTCCATTTTTACCAGTTCTGTAATGTTTATTGAAGTCATAGTTGAAAGAAACACAACTCGAAATACAAAGAAAGTATTTTTTTTTTAATCAGTGATCAGATAGCGAAGTTATTATAACTTCGCCTGTGACAACTTCGCTTGTGCTTATCTTCGCTTGGACTTAACTTCGCTTGGAATTAACTACGCTTGAACCTTAACTACGCTTGAACCTTAACTTCGCTGCTTCCTAACTTCGCTTGTACTCAACTTCGCCTTGTTTCTTAACATCGCCTTCACTATAACTTCTCTTAAACCTTATAAGTTCGCTTAAACCCTACGTAAGATGACGGCAACTTCGCCTGATGAAAACGAGGTTTTGCAGGTTTTACTTGGATGTATTGCGAGGTATGCGAAGGTGTTTTGGGGTATATTTGATGGTGGGAGATGGGCAAGACACAAAAACTAGGTATTTCAACGTAAACTCGTTCCGCGAATAGTCAAACGGAACGATCTTTACACCCGTGTGATAATCCCGAACCACACAATCACGAGCAAATGCTCTGATACCAATTGAAGGTTCCCAGCCGGATCTACACAGGAGTATCTCGTAACACGAGGGTGCGGAATCCCCACGTAATACGATACGAGCGTAAGATATATAATACGTTGAACCGATACACAAACACACGTCACAATACTAATAAACACGTTTGTATTGCAACACTTCAACACGTGATCTCGATAATCACCAATACACGTTCGGAAAAACTTCTCGTTCAAGATAAGCCAAAGTGAGGTTTATATAACCTCGACAACTTCGCCTAACATACTAGGCGAAGTTGTCATAACTTCGCTTGTCTCCAAGTTCGCCTACATCCCAGGCGAACTTGTGTAAAACAATATTCAAAACCAAAACAAACAATCTAACACGATTACAGACACATACAAAACACGAGATACTGAACTACTGACACTATGCACCAACATTATCAATAACATAGAATTTTTGGTAAGAATTTAACCCTTCGATGTATATCGGGAGATTAATGTCCCCAATGTTTTCTTGGTCTCACCGCTGAAACCGACTAGTATCGACGTTCTTGGGATAATCTCCGAGTCTGGTATATTCATCTTTTGAAGCACATCGAATTGGATGATATTGACCGAGCTTCCACCATCGACTGGGATCATGTGTACAAAATGGTTAGCAATAAACAAAGTAACAATCAAACCGTCATGATGTGGATCTTGAATGTTTGATTTATCTTCTTCATCGAAGAAGATCCTTTTGTCAGTCGTCAAAGTGGTAGATATAACCGGTCCCCGTTATCCAACTTGGTCTCCTTGGCGAGCCTCTTAGCTGCGGAGAAGGAAGATCCACATATGTCTGAGCCACCAGAAATGAAGTTGATCACTTGAGCATCTGGTAGGGGCGGAGTTGCTTTTTGAGGAACCTCTTCAGGATCCTGGATCCTCGACCTTTTTTCTCCCCAAAAGTTCCTTAAAATGGCTCTTGCTTAGGAGGTAACCAATTTCCCTCCTCAAGTCGATGCAATCGTCCGTCATGTGGCCAAAATCTTCATGGAAAGCACACCATTTGGATTTGTCTCTGAAGGCCGTTGACTTCTCGTTCTTTCGGGGCCACCTTGCCTTCTCTCCTAGATCCTTCATGGAACAAATTACGCCATGAGTATCCACATAGAAGCAGTATTGGGAGATGATGGGGGTAATCTTCATCATCATCTCCCTCTTCAACCGCTTGGACATTTTGATTGTTGAATTTGGAGTATGGCTTCGAGTTATTGTTTCTGAACAAGGATCCTTGCTTTTTGTTAGGAGATTCTTGCTTCGTTTGAGCCCCCAACCGTTTTGGGATCCTTTTGTCATCTTCCAGCCATATGAACCTTAATGCTCTGTTCCTTACTTCATCTAAAGACCTGCAAGGAGTCATCACAAGATCATCAAAAAAGGGGGAGCCCTTATGAATTCCCATCTTAAATGCTTCAATAGTAGTAGCCATGTCAAGGTTGGGGATTTCCAGGGCTTCCCTGCCAAAACTAGTAACAAAATCCCTAAGGGATTCATCACTAGGTTGGATAACTCGGTATAAATCACTAGTTAACTTCTCAAATTTCCTACTACAAGAAATTGACTGTTGAATAAGTTAACTAAGTGTGAGAAAGAAGTAACAGAAAAGTGAGGAAGACTTAGCAGTCATTTCAAAGCAGATCCTGATAGTGTGGCTCCAAAACCTTTGCACAGACAAGCCTCTTTGAGCCTCTTAGGAATCGGGTTGATTTCCATCCGTTCTCTGTATTGAGCTACGTGCTCTTCAGGATCTGTGGTCCCGTCATACACATTCATGTTGAGGGTTTAAAAACGTTTCGAGATCTCTGTGTCACAGATTGGTGGAGCAAATCTGGACAATTTGTGACTTCCCTCCGGTATCTCAGGGATTGGACGGATCACCCCTGGTACGTTGGATATCATATCCTTTAAGTTTCCGCAGTTCCTTAGCCATGGCTTGGTTGATACCTGCATCCTGCATGGAACCACGGTTAGCATTTAATGATATAGGATCATGCGTGTTACCTCTTTGTTGTGTAAAGGGTGTCATCCCAGAAGAGTGGCTGAGTAATAAGCGTCTGCTACATGAGTTGGTCCACCTGAAGCTATGGTCTGCATGGGGATTATATCTCCTTTATAGACCTCAGTAATCCTTGACCCTGGAAGAAGGATCCTAGTGGTTGGGAGTTGAATGATTCTTGAAGATACAATCCGGAGGATCTTGGTTGTAGGATCAATGGTCCTTGCTAAAAGGTTGAGGATCCTTGAGCTAGTTGACCCATGGACCCCTGGTGAAGGATAGATGATCCTTGCTGAAAAGTTGAGGGTCCTTGAATCTGTTGACCCATGGACCCTGGGTTAAGGATAGACGATCCTTGCTGGAAAATTGAGGGTCCGTGAGTCTGTAGATTCATGGCTCCCGGTTGAAGGATGGATGATCATTGAGTTGGTTGATCCAAGGATATTGTAGTGTTAAAATCCAACATCCTGGGCATCAGAGGAGTTTGATCCTCTACCGGCCTCTTAGTCTTCTTCAGGTTTTCTATCTCTCGAAGGATCCTCTGGTTAGTCCTTTTTTGTTGCTCCCTGTATGCTTTGACCAGCGAAAACATATTAGAAACATCATTGTTAGTATTGACCACCGAAGTGGCAACAGAGGTTTTCGAGCTCTGGAAGACTGGTAGCTGTGTCTTGTTTCCTGCAGCAGTAGCCCTTGTTTTCCCCGTGATTGGAAGAGGCAACGGTGGCAAAGTTCTTGAGGAGAGAGGAACCGAAGATGACATGGTTGATGAAGCAGAGGTTGAATGAGAGGCCATTGAAAGTGTTATATGGGTATGAAAAGGTTGAAAATTGATAGGGTATTTTCTGGATTATAGCACCAATTGCCCCACGGTGGGCGCCAAATTGTTTTGGACAAAAATCTTCTAAGGATAATGTATCCAAATCCATAATTGTGAGGTATAATGTTATGATGATAGTAATAAAAATTTGAACAAAATGGAGACAAGCACCGTTATTTGCTACGAGGAAAAACCCTTTAATCTTAATCATATTAAAGGAAAAAAACCCCGGGTGATGACAACTTGTCTATCACCAATTTATTAATATCAAAATTGGGTTACAAAGGTGGAGTATATGAACAAAGGTTATAATGAATCTAAGTGTGTGATTTGCCTTGAGTGTTTTCTTGAGAGTGTTTGTGAATATCAACAGCAAGTATATGAGTGTGTACGTAAGTGAAGTGACCTAATCTTCGATCATAACTCGGTATATAACAAACAAAAATAACAACTAACTACTAGCTCCTATTAATCCGCCATCTCTCCACTCACTTCCCTCGTGCCATTTGACCACGTGCTTTAGAAGTCCATAAGCAAAATAGGTGGTGGACTAAGTCTTGGAGCCGTTGCGATTGATAAATATCAACCTACATACAAGAAACAACCATTAATAATACCAAGTACCGAGGATCCTTGATTCTGACATGACCCTGGAGCTCTTCAGAAGGATCACTGATCCAGACTCGCGATCAAGAATAACATATCCTTAGTACTTAATTATTTGTGGCTCAACAATTCCTTCTAGAAAATCTCCTCCCCGTTGAAGATAAACTCGTGCACCGAAGTTCTCATCTCATGATCGGTTTTCTCTCCCACTTTAATTATTAACTTGACCATAATATATATTTAACGGGTTTCGTATTTTGATATCGTAGGTCACAAATTAATGGCCTCACATTTTCATTTGAAAAGTGTTGGTACATAAATGTCAGTAGTTCATAGTCTAGCATTTGTAATCGTGTCTGTAATGTAATTATGTTTAAGTTTATGTTTATGTATGTAAGCGATGTTATCAACAAGTTCGCTTAGGCGAACTTGTTGAACAAGCGAAGTTGTTGACAAGTTCGCCTAGGCGAACTTGTTCAACGAGCGAAGTTACAGACAACTTCGCCTGAGGCGAAGTTGTCGTGTATTTAAGTAACCTACGGGTTACGGTGTGATAGTTAGAGTTTTGGTTTATCACGTGTATTTCAGTAAGTCAATAGACGAGAGATCGAGTCTGTAATAGACGTGTTTCAGGTTATAATACATAACGTGTTCGTTTGTATCGCGTGTGATTGTCTTACATATTCTACGCTCGTAACTACCTACGCAGGGATTCCGCACCTGCATAGATAGCGATATCCCGTGTAAGATCCGTCCGGGAACCTACAATTGGTATCAGAGCTTTAGGCTCGATTGTGTGGTTCGGGATTTCACGCGGGTGTTGAAAACGTCTCGTTTGACCTATTCGCGGGACGCGTTTTCGTTGATATTGTGTTATACTCACCTTATACAGTCATATTCAAGCCGTTACACCGACCGGAAACTGCAAAATCGTCGAAAACAGATCTGAATATTTTCAGTGTTCTTCGGGCGAAGTTGTTGTTCTTCAGGCGAAGTTGCCGTCACTGGAAGTAGGGTTTCGGCGAAGATATAAGGTTGAGCGAAGTTATCCACAACTTCGCCTACCTCATAAGTTCGCCTAGGCGAAGTTATCCTCAACTTCGCTTACCTCCTAAGTTCGCTTATCTTAAGCGAAGTTATTCTCAACTTCGCCAAGTCACGCGAATTTAAGGATTTTCCAGCGAAGTTATCCTTAACTTCGCCTATAGTACTGTTTGGAAGAATTTTTGTTTTTTTTTCAGGTTTTTCGTGTTTTCGAGAAGATGTCGTCAATTAACATCTCAGAGTTAGTCAAAATGGAAGTTGAAGCGGGGTCGGCTACTAAGGCCCCAAGGTTGATAAAAGGAACCGACTTTGTGGCTTGGAAGGATAGGTTCATTCAGTATATTAAATACCAGGATGCAAAGATGTGGGTGTGCATCCAGGATGGATATATTCCATCGACAATGGAATATGAAGGTCGGGATGTGATAAAGAAGTACAGCAAGATGGAGGAAGAAGATAAGAAGATGTACGAGGCCGAGAGCAAGGCCCATGCTGCAATTACTATGGCTCTTCCTCAAGAGATTCTCCATACATTCCGGAAGTACACTTCTGCACGAGAGCTTTGGGATGCTCTTGAGAATAGATTCGAAGGGAACGTGGGTATTCGTGCCTCGAAGATTAAGCTGTTAAAGACCCAGTTCTCTGTCTTCAAATATTTGAAGAACGAATCGCTCGATGATATTATCACCCGATATTATCATCTAATGACAGAGCTGAACAACTATTCTATTGCTTACAGAGAGGAGGAAATAGTTGAGAAGCTTCTCGATGCTCTCCCACCAAAGTGGGAAATGTACACTGTTCTAATGAGGGAAGACAAAGACTTTCCTAATTATGACTTGGAGACAGCAGTAAACAAGCCCAGAACTTTTGAGCTTAATATGGTTCGTAAAGAGACATCAACGGATCAGGTTCAAGACCCTGGTATGTATGGTGCCAAAGTTAACTCAGGCTCAAGTTCGAAGTCTGAATCTGCTGCTTACTACTCCAAAGGAGAGTCAGGTTCTAACTCTTCTCATGAAGGAAATGTGTCAGTAAACATGAACGGTGATGTTTGCTATGTTGCTGGAGGATCAAGTGCTTCGAAACCTCAAGCATCCAAGAGTAGTTTCTCTCCCAGTGCTTCAAGCAATAACTACACTAAGATGCCAATGAGTGTCAAATCTGCTGAATAGCAGTTTGCACTCTATGCATCTTTTATTGCTTCTTACGAGAACTACATACAAGGGAAGATTGTGGACCCTGCTGCTTTGGAAGAAGACTATGACCAGATCGATCCTGATGATCTGGAGGAGATGGATCTGCAGTGGCAGATGGCGATGATAGTAAGAAGAGTGAAGCGTTTCATGAAGAAGACTGGCAGAAAGTTCGTAGGTGGAAAGCCAGGATTTGATAAGTCAAGGGTGAGGTGTTACAATTGTCAACGAAATGGACACTTTGCAAAGGAGTGCACTAATGCACGTGTAGAACGTAGTCAGGGGAGGTCTACACAGCAAAGTGGAAATAACAATGGGGATAATGCCATGATGTCTGATGCTGGTGAATACAACTGGAACATGTTCTCTGGAGAACTCTTTGAGCAGGCACACATGGCGAAGGTTGCAGCTGAAGAATGTATGAAAGCTGCTGAAAATGAAAAAGCTTTCATGGCTAATGACCAGAACTCCGAGGTATGTACTAAACCTATCTGTACTAAATGTGAGAACTTGTCTGAACAGCTTGCTACAATTACTGATCAATATGTTAAGTTGGATGCCGAATTTAAAACCTTAAAAGAAGATCATCACTTCACAAAGACAAGAGAAAATAATTATAAAATAAAATTAAAGCTTGTGAAAAAGACGTTAAAATTTTAAAAACAAAATTAGCTGAGAAAATTGATGTGATCGATTTAAGCTACGAGGTTTTAGAAGAGAAAACCAAGTTAATCGCTGAGAAAGAAAAACAGATTGCTGATCACCAGGTAAAAGTGGTGGAACTAAATAGGAAACTGGAGCAATTCCGGAATTCCTCTGCTATTCTTGATCACCTCGTTAGTGATCAAGGTTCCTCACCTAAGAGGGGAGGAATTGGTTACCATGAGGTTCCACCACCTTATAACCATAATTATACTTTCAATCCTAGTGTTCATGAATCTGTTAATTTTGTAGCTGATCAGACAGGTCCTGCTAAGGAAACTGGTAAAGTACCGGAAGTTAGTAAAGGCGAAACAAGTTCGCCTGTCTCAAAAGTTAAAATTTCTATTTCAAGTCCAGTCTCATCTGATTCGGATAAGTCATCCGAGTAGGGTAAGACAAAAGAAAAGGAAGTATTACCCACTAGTGGAGAAAAAGTTAAATCAACTAAAAGGAGTACTCCACTCAACCCATATGTCCCACCTTATGTGAGATGTACGGTTGGTAATACTGCCTCCACATCTAAAACATCTGCTGAAAAGAAAGCTGAATATAGGTGTTGTTTTAGATGTAATCAAACAGGGCACCTTGTTGCTGATTGCCCTCTGAAGCAGCGTTTCATAGAGGTGAGGCCCTCGAAAACTGAGACTAAGGTTTTTGGTAATCGTTTAAATGTTAAAAATGAAAACCATTCAAATTTGAGAGATAATACAGGTTTTCAAAGAAACACATCTCGTTTTTACACCACTAATAACCAAACCAAATGCTATAATTCTTTTGATTCTATTAATGTTCGTCGGTTTGTTTGGCCTCACTATCAGTCTCCAAGGAGGTATCCTGTTAGGACTCGTGGAAATTTGTCTAATGCTAACTTTGGTCAGCCAAGGTGTGTGAGTTCTGTTAAGAAGGTTAGTCGACCCAAGACCAAGAGGTCTTGGGTCCCCAAATTTTAATAATCTCTTTTGTTTGTGCAGGAACAGTTGAACAGGGCTTCCAATAATCTTTGGGTTGTGGACAGCGGCTGTTCCCGGCACATGACTGGTAACAAGGATTTGTTACAAGATTTAAAACCTGTTCAAGGAGCAAGAGTCAGTTTTGCTGGTGAGAGTGGAGGCAAAATAACAGGAAGGGGTACGGTAACTAACGGGAAGATGACGTTAGAAAATGTGAACTTTGTTGAAGAACTGAAGCACAATCTGCTTATTGTGTCGCAGATTTGTGATAATGATTATACCGTACACTTCACGAAGACTGATGCGATTGTGTTGAAGCCTGGTTTTCAAATACCAGAGGAGTGGATAGTAATGAAGGCTCCACGTGATCAAAATACGTATATGATGGATTTAAGTTCAACTGAAATGTCAACGGAAGAGTCGTGCCTTTTGATGAAAGCAAGCGAAACGGAATCTGAACTGTGGCACAGGAGAATGGGGCACATTCATCTTTGGAAGATGAACCATATTGTCAGAAATGGGCTTGTGTTGGGTGTTCCCTTAAAAAGTTTCAATTTTGAAGACAAATGTCTTGCGTGCAAAAAGGGAAAGCAGCACAAGAAGTCCCATCTCACCAAGAAAGTAAACTCAATTGCCAGTACACTAGAGCTGCTTCACATGGATCTCTTCGGTCCTGTGAATGTAAGAAGTCTAGGTGGTACAACTTATTGCTTGGTGATCACTGATGACTACTCACGATACTCGTGGGTATACTTCCTGAAATCAAAGGACGAAACGGCTCAAATGGTGAAGAATCTGATCACCAAGGTTGAGAACATTATGGATAAACGAGTGAAGTTCATCAGAAGTGACAATGGTTCCGAGTTTAAAAATTTTGAAATGGAGATCTTCTGTCTGTCAAGAGGGATTGAACACCAATTCAGCGCTCCGTATACTCCGCAACAGAATGGAGTGGCTGAAAGGAAGAATAGAACTTTAATTGAAGGAGCCAGGACTATGCTGGCTGATTCGAAGCTTCCGGTGGTGTTCTGGGCTGAAGCTGTTTCTACAGCCTGCTATGTACTGAATAGAGTTTTAACGGTAAAAAGACTTAATAAAACATGCTACGAGCTTATGCATGGGAGAAAGCCCAATTTGTGTGGACTTGAAGCTTTCGAGTCCCCGTGTTCAATTTTAAAGGCACATTCAAAGTTTGGTGAAGCAGCCGATGAAGGAATCTTAGTCGGCTATGAAGTTGGGACTCCCAACAGGCGTGTCTTTAATACAACGAACGGCAAGGTTGTGGTGGTATGTAACACCGACATTACGAGTTATAGATCGCCAAGACCGAGCATCGAACCTCCTGGGATTTTCGACTATGATAGGCTCTTCAAGTCTTTTAACATACCTGATTTGTTTTGTACAGAAGAAGAAGAACGTGTTGCTACGAAGATGATTCTAGATGAGGAGGAAAATTTGGCTCATAGACAGCTATTTGATGATTGTCAACCTTCCTCATTAAATTCTATCGGTTCCCCTGCTGTCTCTCCTGGAGAAGAGTTTATCAATCCATTTCACTCTCAGCCAGAAACAACCATTGATGAGCTCTCTACTAATTTAGAAGATAATTTGCATGTCGGTGCTGTGCCGACCACGAGAATTCACATAGATCACCCTTTGGAAAATGTTATAGGTGATGTGTCCTCCGGTGTACAAACCAGAAGTAGCTTGAATGAGCACACCTGTGTTTATACAAGCATTAAGGAAACGGGTATAATGAACGAATGTTTGTACTCATGCTTTATTAGCCAGATTGAACCGAAAAATTATCAAATGGCTCTTAAGGACAGCTCGTGGGTCGAGGCAATGCAAGAAGAGTTGGCTCAATTTAAGAAGATGGAAGTTTGGACTTTGGTTGAAAAACCAAGGAATGTGCATGCGATAGGCACAAAGTGGGTGTTTAAGTGCAAGAGAGATGAAAAGGGGATTATTATAAGAAACAAGGCGAGACTGGTCGTTAAAGGTTTTAATCAGCAAGATGGGATAGATTATAATGAAGTGTTCGCTCCGGTGGCCAGGTTGGAAGCGATAAGATTGTTTTTGGCGTTTCCTGCTTTTAAGAAGATGAAAGTGTTTCAGTTGGACGTGAAGAGTGCGTTCCTCAATGGGAAAGTTGATGAGGTTGTGTATGTTGAGCAACCTCCGGGTTTTCCTGACCCAGACTTTCCTGATCATGTATACAAGTTGAGCAAGGCGCTGTATGGATTACATCAAGCACCTCGTGCCTGGTATTCAACGTTATCGGACTACTTGCTAGAGAATGGTTTTGAAAGGGGTTTGATTGACAGCACACTGTTTGTGAAGAGAGATGGAAGTGACTTCCTGCTAGTTCAAGTCTACGTGGATGACATCATATTTGCTGCATCAAGAGTCTCCATGTGTCAGGAATTTGAGACCGTCATGAAGAAAAGATTTGAGATGAGTGCTATGGGTGAACTAACGTTCTTTTTAGGATTGCAGGTTGATCAAAAGAAGGATGGGATGTTCATTCATCAAACAAAATATGTTCATGATGTCCTCAAGCGATTCAAGATGGAGGACTCTTCTCCATTTGACACTCCAATTTGCGTCAACCACAAGTTGGGAGCTGAAATAGACGGTGACGCAGATGTGGACCCAACTCAGTATCGGGCTATAATAGGTTCTTTGATGTATTTAACTGCTTCTAGGCCTGATATAATGTTTGCTGTTTGTCTTTGTGCTCGTTTTCAGGCAAACCCAAAGGAATCTCACATGAAGGGTGTGAAGAGGATTCTGCGGTATCTCAAAGGCAAGCCGAAGCTAGGGTTGTGGTACCCGAAGGGAGGAGACGTGGAACTGGTTGCTTATACAGATTCTGATTATGGAGGGTGCAATCAGAGTCGGAAGTCGACAACAGGAGGATGTCAGTTTCTCGGTGGAAGATTAGTTTCCTGGCAGTGCAAGAAACAGACATCAGTCGCAATCTCAACGTGCGAAGCTGAATATATGGCAGCATCCAACTGCTGCTCTCAGGTTTTGTGGATTCAGCAACAATTGCGCGACTATGGTCTGAATTTCTTACTCACTCCTATTTTAATTGATAACACTGCTGCCATCTCAGTAATTAACAATCCCGTGAAACATAGTAAAACTAAACATATTGACATTCATCATCATTTCATACGGGATTGTGCTGAGAAGAAACTGATTAAGGTCGAAAAGGTCGATACGCTAGAAAATTTCGCTGATTTATTTACAAAAGCGTTTGATAAATCCAGATTTCAAAACCTAATTGAGCTGAACGGGATGATCAATCCCGAGTAACCATGTTTTTATTGTGTTTATTTAAAAAAAAAAAAACGTCACTATTGCTTAAAATTAGTCGGTTACCTCAGTTTGATGGACATATCCTCGGATATGTTTTGGTCCTCATTTCTACTTGTAGTGAATGAGGATCGCCATTAACCAGACGACTGAAAGTGACCGGGGTGGTTATGATGTGTTTTCTTTCTGTCGCTGAAAATTAGTCGGTCATACTTAGTTAGAAGGACACATACTTGTATGTGGTCGGTCCAGTTGATCCATTGGATCTTCAGGATTGCCGTTTACCTGAAGACTTTGACGTGATCGGGGCGATTGAAGTCAAAATTTTTTTTGGGAAATGAAATTACTTTTCAAGTCTGTTACTTCGTAAGAAGTTCGTTAGCTATGTTAAACGGAAAATTGATCCAACCTTGGAAAATGATATATATACTGATTGTGTGTGCTTAACTAGTGAAGTTATTAGGCTTAAAAGGCTTTAGGACAATCATTGTATGTCATGGTAACTTTCTATGGTGCGTAAAAGTAGATGTGATACAAACTAATTTTACTTGATTTTACGTGGAAACTCCTTAAGAGTTTTGCGTGTCTTCATATATATCTTTTCGAATGATAGGCAGAAAAGCGATTACCCAGTCATACACGAGCCCATGTGTGTTCTGATTCCCGTGAAGAAAGCGTTTCAAGATACTGCAGTGATCCAGATTCGGGACTTGCAGTTGTTTATTACTCCGAAGTCTATAAGTATGTTTGTTGAAAAAAAAAAAAAAAAAAAAAAAAAAAAAATTTGAAGTTAATGTAACATATTAGTGATCATAAAATCAAGACTTCTCTATCTTAGAGTAAGAAGAAGAACGGGAACCAGAAGAAGAGTACATACAAGTTAATTAGACACTATGGGTCGAAGTGAATTCGGGGTGACTTGGGGAAAGTCAAATACGCTTTGAGGATAGATATGAGGCATCAGTATTTCTGAGTTGTTGCCCACTTAAATTTTAAGGATTAATTGAACCTAACTCGTATCACAGAAACGATGAAAACCACTTTAAGTTATACCTGCTTACAACCTGTCTCTATATGTCATAATACAGCTAAACACGGATCTATGTGACAGTCACGTAGTTAGTATGATTCCTGTTCGGATCTTTTCTAAAACATAGCAGTCCCTACCGAGACTGAAATTTGATCCCTTATACTTTATATTTTTACGTTTTTGTACTTAGATAGCTTTATTTTTTTAACTGGTTACTTAGAATTGATCATGTTATTTATTTCTTAAAGGACAACTGTTAAAATCTTAAGGGTTAAATTTTGAAATTTTAGGCGATGTTGTTGAATAGGCGAAGTTGTGAATAACTTCGCCTAGGCGAAGTTGTGAATAACTTCATCCGTAACTTCGCCTGTATATCAGAGCCTCTATATAAAGGATTTTAAGGGTTGAAACTGTTCATCAGAAATCCAGCGAACTTATCCGAAATTTCCGGCGAAGATATATAGGTTTCCGGCGAACTTGATTCGTTTCCGTTTCGATCCTTTTTCTCAGTTTCATTCTTAGATTCAAGGTGTGTGTTATCAATTAACGGTATATCCAAAGACAGTGGTGCTTTTCATAGGTCGTTTTGAACGGTTTCGTGACCTCGGTCCGGTGACCTTTCAAAACCGAGTTTTGCAAACTTGTGTTACGTGTTCATGGACGATCTTTTCATCAAACAATCCGTAATATCATGTGTTAGAGTCTCCTGGATCGTCAAACTTTGCCGAATCATCGGATTCCGACTGTTAGAATCCTAACAGTCGCCGATTCAGTTCAGGCGAAGTTAGGGTTTCGGCGAAGTTATCTGCAACTTCGCCGGACTATTAATTTCGCCTGAGGCGAAGTTATCCGCAACTTCGCCTGAGGCTTAATTTCGCCTAACCCTTATCTTCGCCTGAGGCGATGTTGTGTCGAGGCGAAGTTATCACTAACTTCGCCCAGACCATTTTACTTAAAATTAATTAGACGAACTTAAAGATGAAGCGAAGTTGTTCCCAACTTCGCCTCACCTTTAACTTCGCCTATACAGGTTTCACCACAACTTCGCTCCTGGTAAACATGCGAACTTGTGTAACACTTTAACGTTTATCTAACTTGGTTCGTTTAGTGCAGATATGGCTGCTGTTGGAGGTGCAGGAGGTGCAGGTGATGACGGTGATGATCACAGACAGTTCTTCCCGGCTCATAACCAGTTCATAACACTTGACCCAGATGCAAAGGGCGTGGAGGACTACAGGGAGATAATGACTTTTCTCCTGCGCTCAAGGATATATCATGCTATAACCACTACCCTGCCTATCTCCCTACCGAATATTGAAGACTTTTGGGAGACGGTAGAGTACGATTGCCGGGTTGAGCCCCCGGTTATGCGAGCCACCGTAAATGGTCAAGTTGTTCAGTTTAACTCTGAACAAATATGGGTGGCGTTGCAGTTTGGTGAAGAGACGAGGGATGACCCAACGGAGTTTGTTGCGCCATTCCGTGATGGGGCGTTCCTCAGGATGGGGTATTCTGGTCTCTTAGGGGACACTCAACGGAGGAAGGGATTTCTTTTAGATCAGTGGCGCTTCCTTATGCATGTCATGATCGTATGTATGTCAGGACGGAAGGCAGGCACTGATGGAATGGGTGCGACAATGCAGTCTGCAATGACTGCATTGACTTATAATAAAAGATATTCTTTCAGCCAGATGATCTTTTACGAGATCGATAGACAACGAAGGGCTGTGGCGCGTGAGCGGTTTACAATGTATCCTCGATTCCTACAGATGATTTTTAATCATGTGGCTCCGACGCTGCCTCAACGACGCCCTATTCGATACGTGGAAAGTGTGACAAAACGTTTCTTTGCACAGTGTCGCACTTCCAGCGCACGAAGCAAGCCTGAGCTGCGTCCCAGGCATACTCCGCTCTTTGGGTACCTTATCAACCCGGAGTATGTGCCTGCGGCAGGGGACGAGTTCCGAGACCCAAGACCACAACAGGCGGCAGCACCCCAGGCTGTATCAGCTGCGCCTGCTGTATCTGCTGCTGTGTCAGCTGCAGAGATTGACCTTGATGACATGTTGGGAGGCCATGGAATGTTTGATATGGACCGAGTTGATCCACAAGAGAATATTCAAGTCTCGGGTCCACAGGCAGATTTTGATGATGTAATGGAAGAGGCTAGAAGGATGATGGTTACGCATGAGAGAACGGTTGGTAAACAAAAGCGAATTGTTGTTGACGACGACGAGGAAGATGATGAAGAAGAAGCTGTGCAGTTGGTGAGAAAGCGTTCACGAAGGGAAACGACAGGTATGGGTGTAGGAGCCGGAGAAACTTCACAGTTGGTACGTTTTGCTCCACCTGCCCTATCTGGTATGTCCTTTGTTCCTACCTCTGTGCAGGTATCGAGTACAAGCGCTACGGTTGTTCCCGTAGTGGCTACATCGTCGGCTGGCATTCCATCGATCACGGCCGTCCAGACGTCAACTCCAGCAATTGTGTCTCTACCACCTCAAACGCATACTCCATCGTTGGTAGTAGCACGATTTGTCGAGTCTACGGTCACCACTACTGCAGGGTTATCGGGTACGGTACCACCTGCGGACACGCCCAGTTCAGACTCGGAACGAATAGCTTCACTAGAGCGGATTGTAGCTGAGCAGTCAAAGACTATACAAAGCCTAGTGGAAGCAAATCAACTGCAGGCATCCCTCCTGGCTGAGCACGGGAAAATTATAGATGCCTTGAAAGTGTTCTTGGCATCTCAGGGGGAGATGAGCTGTAGAGGAGATGAGCTGAGGACCAAAAGAAGAGAAGACCGAGACGATGATCCCAATGCACCGGAAGGTGCAGGTGGTGAGTTGCCAAGAACTACTATAGCTCTTGGGGCTTCCACAGCTGAGGGGGAGTCTGCAGCTGGTGATGATGTGGTTGCGGTTGGTGATGATGATGTTGAAGATGTTGATGATATGATTGATGCGTTGAAAGAGATAGACGATATGTTAGAGGATGATGAGTTGCTGAATGAAGATGATGTTCTGCCAATCGATGAGATCGAAAAGATTAGTGCAGAAATTGTGGTTGAGAAGGTGATAGAAGAAGGAGAGATTGTTGAAGAAAATGTAGAGCATGAGATCCCTGTTGTTGAACAGTCGACTATATGTGAAGATGCTGCAGTTGACAACACTGAGTGGGAAGATCAGCCAAACTGGAAGGAAGGCTGCGCTCAGTGGTTTGTAAAGACGAAGAAGCCAGCAGTACCAACGATGTTCAGAAAGTCGTATAATATAAAGGGATATGCAGAATCAAAGAAGGGAATCATATGCTGGTTGTACGATGAAGAGTTGAAGTTATTTGTGATCAAACGTTACGACGGCATTCAGTACTTCAAGAAGATGTTAAGATCCCTGAATACCTTACCGGAGTGTGAGGTGAGAGAGTTAGCAAGACTGGGGCTGATAAACAGAAGCGATGATAACATGGCAAGAGTAATTGGGAAAATTGTTTGGAAGGAGGCCATTAAAGATAAAAAGTTTGAACTTCTGAAGCCTCAGAAAGGGAAGTTAGTAGAAGACAAAGATAGAGGGATGCGGGCAGACGGCAAACCATCGATGGTTATGAAGTATAAACCAGTCCGTCATTTAAAAGAAGTGCCGATGAAGGTGATGCCCAAGAACGTCTTGAAAGACTTGAAGTGGTGGTACGTGGATTGTGAAACTGCTGAAGCGGTCATGGAGGATGAAGATGAGCAAGAGATCATGAGAGTGTATGATCCTATGCACTTGGTCAATCTGTCTCAAGCTGACTTGCAGGTACTACACGCTAAGAAGATTTTCTACATTCCTGCTTGGAAAGAGGAAGCTAAGAAGTACCAGAAGTTGGTTTCTGTATGTGTTAGACAGGGAGTGCATGCTTGAAGAGATGAAGAGAGAAGACGAAAGATTACAAGACTCAAGTTTTGAAGATCAAGATATGAAGCTACTGCCAAGGGGGAGTCTGTTGGTACATAAATGTCAGTAGTTCATAGTCTAGCATTTGTAATCGTGTCTGTAATGTAATTATGTTTAAGTTTATGT
Organism: Bidens hawaiensis; assembly: GCF_021521415.1. NCBI lineage: Eukaryota > Viridiplantae > Streptophyta > Magnoliopsida > Asterales > Asteraceae > Bidens > Bidens hawaiensis. The sequence goes on from NW_027492837.1 coordinate 291,487, forward strand.
TTATGTATGTAAGCGATGTTATCAACAAGTTCGCTTAGGCGAACTTGTTGAACAAGCGAAGTTGTTGACAAGTTCGCCTAGGCGAACTTGTTCAACGAGCGAAGTTACAGACAACTTCGCCTGAGGCGAAGTTGTCATGTATTTAAGTAACCTACGGGTTACGGTGTGATAGTTAGAGTTTTGGTTTATCACGTGTATTTCAGTAAGTCAATAGACGAGAGATCGAGTCTGTAATAGACGTGTTTCAGGTTATAATACATAACGTGTTCGTTTGTATCGCGTGTGATTGTCTTACGTATTCTACGCTCGTAACTACCTACGCAGGGATTCCGCACCTGCATAGATAGCGATATCCCGTGTAAGATCCGTCCGGGAACCTACAAAAAGGGAGGTTTTTGAACAAACTCAACCACACGTTGTTCTGCCAGGGAATTGTCATTCTCTACTAGCTCAGTGTTATTTAGATCGATGTTCTCGGGCAACATGAATGATTCATCTGTGTTTGAATCAAACACGTCTTCAATAGTTACCATGTCAGTTGTATCTGATGCTTGAGTAATTGGATTGACCACAGTGGGTGGAGAAGCTACGGGACATACATGTTTATTAAGTTGTCATAATTAAACAACTAGTTAGGTCTTGTGCGTGCATCAGTAGAATTAAAATCTTGCCAATCAACGTTGAAGGATTCCACAATCACCTTTGTTTTCTTATTGTAAACATGATAAGAAGTTTTGTTGGCAACATACCCAAAAAAATAACACTCATCGGTCTTCATATCAAATTTGGGATCTAGGTTGGCACTTGTATGAAGCAAAGTGCATGGACATCCAAACGTTTTAAAATAGTTGACTTATGGCTTGGTCTTACAATTGACTTCAAAAGGAGTTTTCTTTAGACGCTTGTTGACCAGCACACGGTTTTGTATGAAGCATGCAAAATTGATAGCTTGACTCAAAAGAATAACGAAAGCTTTGAGTCTGACAACATTGTTCTAGTACCTTCAATCAGTGTTATATTTCTACATTTAGCAACCCCATTTTGTTGTGAAGTGTACGAGGCACTGAACTGGCGGTCTATCCTTTTGAATGATAGAAGTCATCAACAGCTCTGTTGCAAAACTCATTTCCTTAATCTTCTGATCAATCTGATTCTCCATAAGAGTTATAAACTTGATTAAAAACTGTGTTGTTTCGTCCTTGTGTCCTAGAAGGAAAGTTTAACTGAAACGCGAGAAATCATCAGTAACAACAAGACAATGGGCTTTTTGGCCTTTTTCCAATGGATGAATAGGACGAAAGAAATCTATATGAAATAGCTGAAGAATGGTTTTAATGGAGTTGACAGTCTTGGGTCTGTGAGGGAGCTTTGGTGCTTGCATTTAGAGAACGAAAGACATTTCTCAATGCAAGAGAAGGTTTTAATAGGTAGACCACTCACATGCTCACCTTTGACTAGTTTGTTTAAATTCTTAAAGTTCACATGACCAAGACGTCTATGCCACAATGATGAATCGTTCTCCAAGGCTTTGGAGATCAAACATGAAGCTGTTTGGTGAGAGTATGAACTGTTCATGTCCAGCATGTAAGCCTCATCGTGCTTGGGAGTACACATCAAAATCCATTATTTTGGGACTTTAAAACCTGGTTTTATAATCAAGCATTCATTTTCAGTGAACAATGTGGAGAATTTCTAGTCAAAGATTTGTGAAACGTTGAGCAGATTATGATTAAGTTGCTCCATGAGGTTAACGTCATCAAAGGTTAAGATGTTGTTTGAAACTTTTCCCTTCTTCGTTATGTTGCTTTCCATGTCTCCAGCAAAGGAAACGTGTCCACCATCGAAGGGTTGAACATCAAACAGCAAGGACTCATCTCTAGTCATGTGTCGAGTGCAGCCACTATCTAAGTACCAAATACGATTGACATGCCTTCTTGACTAAGCCTACACACATTAGCAGTTAGTTAGACATGGGTTCCCGAGACTTAGTTGTCTCTGGAGGATCAACCATGAAATCACCAAATTTTATTTTGTTTTCTTTAAAATGAAGCATTTTGGTAAGTTTGAATCAGAAGAGCAGTTATTAGAAACCATGCAGAATCATGTTTCTAGGTTTTAGTTGATCTTTTGGATCGTCTTCTTCTTGGTTTTAAAAAAAATGCTTAGATCTTTTGATCCATGGATTCCTCTTTTCATTTGTTTTTGGTGGGTTCTTAGGTGTTTCAATCCATGAACCCCTTTTTGATCTTTCCTTTTTGGTTATCCGAAAAGGTTTTCTAGTTTTCTTACGACTGTTGGATCTCACGTCCATTTCACTGAAAGAACATTCAAATCGATCTCTTTGTTCTTGTACTGGGTGCAGCATTAAAACGGGACTGATTAAGTTGATTGTTCATTTCTTTCTGTTGTCTATGCCAGTTCTTGCAATGTCTTGCAAAGTGAGAAAGGTTGCTACAAACAAAACAATGTTTTCTCTTAGAGAACCTATAGAACTCATCAACTAGGATACGATTGTTGTGGTGGGAAAGGTGATTCTTGAAAAGGAACATGACTATACGAACCATCTTATTTGTAACCTTTATCATCAAAAGTGTTTGTGCAAAGTGAATCAACATAATTTTTTTGATGAGGACCACAATAGTTGTTATCAAAATATTTATACAATTCAGGATTTTTCAAATGATTAGTTTTTTGAGAAAATAAATCTTTGTCTGGTGGAATATATCTACCTGAATTACTTTTCTTTTTGTTAATGCACAGAAATTTGACACTGTGGATATGTTATCCAGGCATATGTTTGGATCAGTGATCCTTAGCATGTACTCCAGATCGTATCAGGATCAAGGATCCTCAGTACTTACTACTAATTAACGGTTGTTCTCATGTGTAGTCTAATATTTAAGAGGTATAATGGTTAGAAGACTCAGTCTATCCACTAACATGCAGTCAAGAAGATATTGACGCGTCTGGATCAATTATCTTTCTGAAGAGTTCCAGAGCTATGTCAGGATCGTGGATCCTCGGTATTTGGTGCTATTAACGGTTATTTCTTATATGATGGCTGATATTTATAAAATGTAATGGCTCCAAGACCTGGTCTACCCCCTATTTCGCAGCCTAAATGATGGAGCACGTGGTCAAAGTGGCAGTTACGATTATATTGAAGGTAATGGCGGATTTTTATGGATTATTAGTTAATAGTCTTTATTATTAATAATTCCATTGAATTATTATGTTTTTTGTATAAATAGAGGCGGTGATCAACATTAGAACACACACATTCACAAGTATTCTAGCTGCTAAGATATCTTGTACTCACACACATTGTATCTGTTGATCATCAACTCCACAACCCTTGTAACCACCTTTTATTATCAATATAATCGACGGTGATAGTTTTCACCATCCGGGGTTTTTTGTGCCGGAGATCACGATAATCATATACTCGTCGACCAAAGGTTACCTTGTTGATCATTGACTAAAGTAATTCGACCAAAGATTATCTTATTAATCCTTGACCGAAGTTATTTTACCAAAGATTGCCTTGATAAGTTTTGACCGAAGTAAGACTATCTTGGTTAAGGGATTTTTCCTTCGTGATCAAACCTTTGTGTTCACCAATATTACACTTATACACTTGTCATTATCGAGTTAGCACCTTACCTCACATAACAGATTTAGATACTTGATCCTTAGCAGATTTTTGTCCAAAACAATTTGGCGCCCACCGTGGGGCAATTGGTGCTATAATCCATGTTATTCTTATCATTCTCAAATTTTTCATACCCATATCACTATCAATGGCCTCTCAATGAACCTCTTCTTCATCTACCATGCCGGCTACGGTTCCTCTCTCATCAAGGACTTTGCCACCGATGCCTCCGCCAATCACGGGAACGCAACGGTCTGCTGCTGCTGGGAGCAAGACGCAACTACCAGTCTTCCAGAGCTCAAAGACCGCTGCTGCTGCCCCGGTGGTTAATACTAACAGTGATGTTTCATCTATGTTTTCGCAGGTTAAAGCATACATGGAGCAGCAGAACAAGACTAATCAGATGATCCTCCGTGAGATAGAGGATCTCAAGAAGAACAAGAGGCCAGCAGAGGATCTCACCCCGTGATGCCAAGGATGCTGGATTTCACCAGTCCAGAATCCATGGCTCAGTTCTCTCAAGGATCATCTATCCTTCAACAGGGGTCCATGGGTCAACAGACTCGAGGATCCTCGCTATTTCAGCCAGGATCATCTATCCTTCAACAGTGGTCCATGGGTCAACAGACTCAAGGATCCTCGCTATTTCAGCCAGGATCATCTATCCTTCAACAGGGATTTATGGGTCAGCAGAATCAAGGATCCTCATATTATCGGCAAGGATTGGTCATCCTTCTACAAGGATCCTATGGTACCCAACCTCAAGGATCCTTCATCCCGAATCAAGGATCCTTCTTTCCGAATCAAGGATTCTCGGGCGTCCAACATCAACGATCCTCCAAAGTCCATGAAGGAGACATAATCCCCATGCAGACTATAGCCTCTGGAAGACCAACTCTTATCGCAGACTCCTACTATCCCATCTACTCATCCGAAATACCAACCTTCACTCAGCAAAGAGGTAACTTGTACGATCCTTTATCCATAGATGCTAAGCTTTATTCCATGCAGGTTGCAGGTATCAACCAAGCTATGGCCAAGGAGCTGCAGAAGCTCAAGGATATGATATCCAGTGTTCCCGAGGTCATAAGACCAATCCCCTACCTGAGGGAAGCCACAAAGTATCCAGATTTGCTCCGCCTATCTGTGATGCTGAAATCCCGAAGCGGTTCCAGACTCTGAATATGAAGACTTATGACGGGACCCCTGATCCTGAAGAACATGTAGCACAGTATAGGGAAAGGATGGAGATCAATCCTATTCCGGAGAGACTTAAAGAAGCTTGCCTATGTAAGGGCTTTGGATCAACACTAACGGGAGCCGCTCTAAAATGGCTGCTAAGTCTTCCTCCCTTTTCAATTACTTCTTTCTCTCACTTAGTTAATTTGTTTAACACTCAATTTTCCTGTAGTCGGAAATTTGAGAGGTTAACCAGTGATTTATATCGTGTTGTCCAACCTAGTGATGAATCCCTTAGGGATTCCGTCACCAGATTCAGCAAGGAAGCTCTAGAAATCCCAAATCTTGACATGACTACTGCTGTTGAAGCATTCAAGATGGGAATTCAGAAGAGCTCCCCCTTTTATGATGATTTATTGATGACTCCATGCAGGACATTAGACGAAGTCAGAAACAGGGCGTTAAGATACATCCGATTGGAAGAAGCCAAAAGGATCCAGGATTTTCTTGGAGGACAAACGAAGCAAGAAACTCTCGAGAAGAATAAAGGATCCTGGAATAGGAACAACAATTCAAAGCCGTACGCCAAGTCCAATAATCACAACGTGCGGGCAGTTGAAGAAGGGGATGACGATGAAGACTATCCTTTCATCTCCGATTATTGTTTCTCTGTGGATACTCATGGCTTGATCTGTGCCATGAAGGATCTGGGAGAAAAAGAAAGGTGGCCCCGAAAAAATGAGAAGGTTGTCGGCTTCAAGGACAAGTCTAAGTGGTGCGCTTTCCACGAAGATTTTGGCCACGCAACAGACGAATGCATCGGCTTAAGGAGGGAAATTGGTTACCTCATGAGCAAGGGTCACTTTAAAGAACTCTTGGGAAGGAGGAAATCCAAGATTCAAGATCCTGAAGACCTTCCACAAAAAGCGACACCACCACCGCCAGATGCTCATGTGATTAACTTTGTCTCCAGAGACTACGAATTATTTCAAGATTCTTGTGCCATAAGAGAAGATCCTGTAGTAGAATTCGAACTGGACGACAGGATAAGATCGCTCATCCCCACTACTCGAGTGACTGATCAGAGAATCTTCTTCAATTCAAGGATCCAGGATCCTCACCAGGACAAGATGGATATGCGAACGTTCAATTTCATTTTAGGAGGTTCAGACATATGTGGAACTTCTTTCTCTGCAGCAAAAAGACTCGCTAAAGAGATAAAGATGGATAACAGAGATCAACCAATAGTGTCAACCACCCTAACAACAGACAAGAGAATCTTATTCTATGAGGAAGACAAAATGAACATACAGGATCCTCATCACGACGGTTTGATTATTACTTTATTTATCTCTAACCATTATGTATGCAGGATCCTAGTAGACGGTGGCAGCTCGGTCAACATTATCCAACATGATGTCCTTAAGAAAATGAACATCCCGGATTCAGAAATCATTCCTAGAACTTCGGTGCTAGTTGGTTTCAGTGGCCCAACCAAGAAGACACTGGGGGACATCAACCTCCCAATTTATATCGAAGGGTTAAATTCATACCAAAAATTTTGTGTTATAGATAAGTTTTCCTGTTGCAATGTTATTTTAGGTAGGCCGTGGCTCCATGGAATGAAGGCTGTAGCCTCAACTTATCACCAGTGCATCAAGCTACCTACTCCTTGGGGAGTCGTAAAGATAGTAGGTGACCAAGCGGAGGCCAAGAACTATTATTCATCATCAATGAAGCCAACAGCCAAGCCAACCATAGCATAGCAATTACAGCAACATCCTAGGGACGTGCTGGAAGCTCGGGATAAAGACCTTAAGTAAGTATCATTGGACCCCCAAGATCCAGAAATAAAGGTGTTCTTAGGATCCAGTATCCCCGGTAAGATTGAGGAGGATATAATATCCTTCTCAGGGCAAAGAAGATCTACTTTTGCCTTCAAGCACTCGGACATGACAGGTATTTCAAAAGAGGTAATCACTAATAAAATCGGCCTTGATTTATCTGTTAAACCCATCCATCAGAAGCGAAGGAAATTTGCTCCTGAGAGGAACAAGATAATACAAGAAGAAGTTGAAAAACTTCTTAAGGCCGGTATGATCAGAGAGGTTCAGTATCCTCGATGGCTAGCTAATGTGGTCGTTATTTCAAAAAAGAATGGAAATTGGAGGGTGTGTGTCGATTTCACTGATTTAAACAAGGCATGCCCCAAGGATCCTTTCCCATTACCACATATAGATTCCATGGTGGATGCAACGGCAGGACATGAAATGCTTGCCTTTATGGATGCTTCCTCTGGATTTCAACAAATTCAGATGGACCCATCTGATCAAGAGGATACAACATTCATGAATCCTACCGGCATATACTGTTATACTGCTATGCCGTTTGGATTAAGAAATGCAGGGGCAACATACCAAAGATTAGTCAACATGGTGTTCAAGGATCAGTTGGGTAAGACTATGGAGGTCTACATAGATGATATGGTGGTAAAATCAAAGAAAGTTGAGGATCACCTTAGAGACCTCGAGGAAGCATTCAACATCCTCGACCAATATAACATGAAATTGAATCCGTCAAAATGTCGCTTTGGTGTTAAGGCTGGAAAATTTCTAGGATATATAGTGACGAAGAGAGGAATTGAAGCAAGCCCCGAGCAGATTGAAGCCATCCTCAATTTGAAATCTCCTAAAAACACAAAGGATGTCCAAAGGCTCACAGGAAGAATAGCTGCCCTCAATAGGTTCATCTCAAGATCCTCCGAGAAGTGCAGGGACTTTTACGACATTCTTAGGAAGAATAAAAAGTTTGAATGGATGGAAAGGCATGAGGCTGTGCTTACAGCCTTGAAGGATTACTTATCCTCAGCTCCAGCCCTAATGAAGCCTGTGGATGGAGAATCCTTATACCTGTATTTAGCCGTCTCAGGAAACGCAGTAAGTGTCGTCTTGGTGAAGGATCATGAAGGTGAACAGCATCCCGTTTACTATGTAAGTAAAAGTCTTCTAGATGCGGAAGCCAGGTATTCTCATTTAGAAAAGTTAATTGTTGCACTCATTATGGCATCCACTAAATTATGACATTATTTCGAAACTCATCCTATTATTTTGAGAACTAATTATCCTGTAAAGAATGTTCTTAGAAAACCCGAGTTATCAGGTAGAATGGCCAAGTGGGCTGTAAAATTAAGTGCATATGATATCCAATATGAGCCAAGAACAGCAATCAAGTCTCAAGCACTAGCGGACTTTGTGGCTGATTTCACTAGTGATCTACAAAAAGAAGCTGACTTGGAGGTCCAACAACTGGAAAAGACTAAGGATCCTTGGATACTCTTCACCGATGGTGCTTCCAACGTAAGAGGAACAGGATTAGGGATCCTACTAAAATCGCCACGGGGGACATATTACCCCAGTCTATAGCCTGTGAGTTTCAAGCAACAAACAATGAAGCTGAATATGAGGCTTTAATTGCAGGTTTGCAATTAGCTAAGTGCATGAGGATCAGGTATATTCAAGTATATATAAATTCATTATTGATTGCTAACCACTTTAATGGCTCATATGCTGTTAAAGGAGAAAAACTAATCAGATACCTAGATGTTGTTAAGGAATTAGCAAAATCCTTCGAATTATTTAGCATTGTACAGGTACCAAGAGAAGAAAATGTCGGGGCAGATGCTTTGGCAAATTTAGCCTCATCTTTGAAAATTCCAGAAGATACGAAGATTCCAATCATTCATGTTCTCTCACCAGCAATAGGAGAACAAGAAGTTGGAAAGATAACAAATAACAAAGAAATTGTCCTCTGGGATCCATTATCATCAAATAATAGAGAATCATGGATCCTTCCAATCAAGAGGCACATCCAAATAGGAGAAATTCCAACAACAGAGAATCCTAGATCCTTCAAACTTAAGGTATCACGGTACATTTTATTAGATGATATGCTATATAGAAAATCTCTTGCAGGTCCATACTTGAGGTGCATTGAGGATCCTGAGATCAAAGAAGTACTCAAGGATTTTCATGAAGGAGATTGCGGCAATCACACAGGTGGAAGAGCATTATTTTCTAGAATACTTAGAACCGGATACTTCTGGCCAACGATGAAGAAGGATGCAGTGGAATATTCAAGGAAATGTGATGCTTGTCAAAGACACGCAAACATCCTTCATCAGCCAGCGGAGCCTTTATATCCTATATCCTCCTCATGGCTTTTCATGAAATGGGGTATGGATATTGTAGGCAAGCTACCAAGAGCACCTGGTGGAAAAGTCTTTATGCTTGCTATGACTGACTACTTCTCCAAATGGATTGAGGCAGAAGCATTTGTACAAGTCCGAGAAAGGGAAGTAATATCTTTTATTAAACGAAATATTATAACTAGATTTGGTATTCCTGCTGAAATTGTTTGTGACAATGGTTCCCAGTTTATCAGGAATAGAACTACTAACTTTTGTGATAGTTGGGGCATTAAAATGATTACTTCGACTCCGGTTCATCCTCAAGCCAATGGCCAAGCAGAGTCTAGCAACAAGATCATCATCAACAATCTAAAGAAGAAGCTAGGATCCAAAAAGGGAAAATGGGCTGGAGAACTTCCTTATGTTCTTTGGGCTGACAGGACTGCGCCTAAAATGCAACAGGCCAAACACCCTTCTCATTGGTGTTTGGATCAGAAGCAGTAATTCCCACAGAAATGGTGGTTCCTACGGCAAGAACGAGCATCCGTGATTCTGAAGCCAATAAAGAAATCCTTTTTGAATATTTGGATACTATAGAAGAACTCAGAGACCTAGCCAAGATCAGGATGGCAGCATATCAACAAAGGGTAGCTGGGGAATACAACAAAAATATCAGAATCAGAAGATTTCAAGAAGGAGATCTAGTATTAAGGAAAGCCTTCCAAAACACAACAAATCCAGCTGATGGGAAGCTAGCGCCCAAATGGGAAGGACCTTATCAGATTGAGTCGGAAGCAGGAAAGGGGGCATATAATTTGCTCACAATGGAAGGCAATAGACTACCAAGGGAATGGAATGCTATCCACCTAAAGAAGTACTTTTTCTAATCAGGATCCAATATCCGGAGAGGATATATTATCCTTATAGGATCAAGGATCCTAAATTCGGTAATATCTATCTGATTACTTATCCATTTTATATTCTTGTTATTCTAAGGATAATATATTCTTAACATTTATCTTTTTTAAGTTTTTAAGTAACAATGCAGATTTCAATAAGAGGTTCAATGTCTAAGAGATTGACCACCTCTCCTTTACATATAAGGTACTTTACTATTTCTCTTGGCCTAGCCCACGTTTGGATATGACCCCCGATGGTCATATCCCCTATGGTTTAAAGGTTTTCACCTTTCTCACGATCGCCAGTTGCGCACGCTATCCGATGTATAGTCCGGGGCAGCGGGACCATTACACTTTTAGTGCCTGAAAATTTCGTTGTTTCCGGCTATATGGAGGATCCTACGAATTATGGTAGTTGTACCATATCCTAAGGTTTAAGGGGTTTTCACCTCTTCTCAAGGGCCTTGTCGCCAGTTTAATCCTAAGGTTTAAGGGGTTTTCACCTCTTCTCAAGGGCCATGTCGCCAGTTTAACACCAGTTTTGGGCTTGTCCCAGTTTCGGGCTTGTCCCCAGATTACACGGGCTTGTCCCCAGATTACACGGGCTTGTCCCCAATTGCACGGGCTTGTCCCAAATATATTATTTAGGCTTGTCCCCAGCATAGTGGGTTTGATCCCAGTTAACATTGTGAATTATATGCAACAAATTAACTAAGTTTTTGTGAAGATCAAATATCTAAAGATCCCGGATCCTAAAGCTATTCTTTCAAGGATAACTATGAATTCAACACTTCTGGTAACTTAGGTCTATCTTGACCTTCTAGTATGATTTCTACTTGTCAATTCACATTTATTTGGCTAAGATCTTCGTAAACCCTTTTACTTAAGGATTTAAGATGTTTAAATTATTTTTGCAAGGATATTCTATCCTAAAACTTTTTACTCAAGATTATTTCTTAAAACTTTCAATAAAGCTAAAGCTCTATCAAACAAACTTTCAAAAATAACAAGTAACAAGCAAATAGTCAGAAGGTGTTGTTTAGTAAACTTACTTACAGTTTTAACCCAGACTTTACCATTCAAAATATGGACCATCTATCCTGGTTAAACATGTGTTACTAGTTGTTCATGATTTGCAGGGAAAAGGATATACAGCCGGAAGGTAAGTTCTCATGGAAACTCCATTGATATATGACAATTATATCCAACTTGTCAAATCTCATATGATTTTGCAGGAAGTTTGAATTCAAAAGGAAAAATGACAGTTGTGATCTTATCACAACCTCCATTTTGGGGACAATTGTTAATGCATAGAAATTTGACACTGTGGATATGTTATCCTGGCATATGTCTGGATCAGTGATCCTTAGCATGTACTCCAGATCGTATCAGGATCAAGGATCCTCAGTACTTACTACTAATTAACGGTTGTTCTCATGTGTAGTCTAATATTTAGCATGTATAATGGTTAGAAGACTCAGTCTATCCACTAACTTACAGTCAAGAAGATATTGACGCGTCTGGATCAATAATCCTTCTGAAGAGTTCCAGAGCTATGTCAGGATCGTGGATCCTCGGTATTTTGTGCTATTAACGGTTATTTCTTATATGAAGGCTGATATTTATAAAATGTAACGGCTCCAAGACCTGGTCTACCCCCTATTTCGCAGCCTGAATGATGGAGCACGTGTCAAAGTGGCAGTTACGATTATATTGAAGGCAATGGCGGATTTTTAGGGATTATTAGTTAATAGTCTTTATTATTAATAATTCCATTGAGTTATTATGTTTTTGTATAAATAGAGGCTGTGATCAAAATTAGAACACACACATTCACACGTATTCTAGCTGCTAAGATATCTTGTACTCACACACATAGTATTTGTTGATCATCAACTCCACAACCCTTGTAACCACCTTTTATTATCAATATAATCGACGGTGATAGTTTTCACCGTCCGGGGTTTTTTGTGCCGGAGATCACGATAATCATATACTCGTCGACTAAAGGTTACCTTGTTGATCATTGACTAAAGTAATTCGACCAAAGATTATCTTATTAATCCTTGACCGAAGTTATTTTACCAAAGATTGCCTTGATAAGTTTTGACCGAAGTAAGACTATCTTGGTTAAGGGCTTTTTCCCTCAAGATCAAACCTTTGTGTTCACCAGTATTACGCTTATACACTTGTCATTATCGAGTTAGCACCTTACCTCACATAACATATTTGGATACTTGATCCTTAACAGATTTTTGTCCAAAACACTTTTCATTTTCAAAAACGTTTCTTTTTTTATGTTGTCCTCAACTTTATAACTTGTTGATGAGAAACTAGTCATGTTCACCTCATTGGCTCTATTTCTATTGACATCATTTACAACAAAGCTTTAATCATAAATGGTTTCACAATCACTATCTGAAACAAAAATCCTTTTCTTTTAAAACATTTTGAGAAGTGCCAACATTAACACTCTCACAAATTACATTATCATTCGACGATGATGCCTGTGTAATTTTCATGGATTCATATGTATTATTAATATAGACTGAGTTGACAAATGATTGTTTAGATCCACATTGGAATCAAAAAGTGAATTTAAAAAGCTTTTCTTTCCACAGCTCATTTTCTTTTCCACACACCTACTATCTTCTACATGAACTGCTGAATAAGATAAATCACCAATAGAACAAACTAATATAGGGATAGGATTAATGGTTTTGGAGACATGAAGAACATGCATCTTTGGTTTCGGTACATGACCAATTCCATACACCATTTCATCCTCAGATGGGTTATTGTAACTAAAGTGGGGTAGGCTAGTGTAGTTCTCAATGAACGGTGGAAGAACTGTTGTATTATCATAGCCTAATCATGTCTTTTGTTTTACCCCAATATGTGCTCCAATAATTCAATTTAGCTTATCTGACGTTATTTCAAACCTATCCATAGTTATTTTTCTTTGGGAAAAGTCTAAATCAATTTTAGCATTCAAATCAACTATTCTTCTTTCGTGAAATTCAACTAGCTTATTAGACTGAAAAAGTTTCTCATGTAATCTTGCCATGTCATTGTTATGAGTTTTAACATTAGTGGTATATATCTTTTCAGCCTTTTTGTATTCATTGTTCTAATTTTTAATTCCTAAGTTTTCATTAATTAATGTGGCATTGAGAACAGAGTTTGTGTATCTCGGGAATGTTATAGGTGGCTTGATTTCCCTCTGAAACAAAACTTGAAAATGATTGATTTTCAGATGCATAGGCCATCCCGGCAAAAGTTAGTGGATTTATTTGCTCAATGAATTGATCGCCCTCCCAGTTTGGCTCAGCTGTTGTAGTAGACTAGGTGATCAAGGCCCTTGAATTTGAGCTTGAGCCAGAGTTCCCATTTGATGAGTTGCTTTGACTAATTCGGGGAACTCGTTGGTTCGAATAGTTGTTTTGACCCATTGGACATTTGTCACTACTGCCTTCATTATCAGAAACTTCAGTGATCTTGATATAATTGGTAGGGTTGGTTGGGTTTGTGCACTCTCTTGCAAAATGCCCGGTTTCATTGTAGTTGTAACATCGAAGCTTGTCTTTGTCAAACCCAAATACTTTCCCATCAGAGTCCATGAAGCTATTTTTCCCATATTTTCTCATGAAGTTTGATGCACGATGAACAGCCATGGCCATCTGGTACTTTATGTCCACTTTTTTAAGATCTTTCTTATTGATTTTGGGAATGTCTCCTTGTTGAAATGAAGGAGGTAGATTCCATGCAACAACTCCTCATGACTTGTCGTGAATGCTTGAAACTGTACAATATTTGAGTCATTATCTTGAGGAGTGGAGTTGGATGAGCTACCAGCAGACTTGTTAATCCCATTTGCCTTGAGGGCTTGTTCAACAGCTTTGTTTACAACTTCTTGAAATGAACTTGAACCAGTTGATGGTTGCTGACTAGAAGGGGACTTGAAAGCAGTATTCTGTGGAGATTGAGCGTAATACACTTTTACCCCCAATGACCCGATGAACTGTAAGATGAGCTTGACTGAGGAAGGAAATGTTGATTACTTAACCAGTAGAGATTTCTGCATGAGTGAACTGATGTGATTACCAGTCTGAACTTGTCGTCCATTTCAAATGATCTTATTGTGAAAGTCAAGTCAAACAGTGATGTTCGGTCCAGATTGGTTGTTCCCTTGATGGTGATTACACTGCCATTCCAAGTGCAGGGCAAAGAATTCAATAACTTATCATTGATTTCTGATTGATTATAAGCAATCCCAACACTTCTCATCTTGGTGACCAATGTTTCAAATCTATTGATGAGAGTTCCAACAGTTTCTCCTTGGATATGATTGAATGTGTTGAATTCACCTTTGAAAATTGCCTTTTTGCAATTTCTCATTTCCAAGTTTCCTTCAAACTTATCAATCAAAGCATCCCAAAGTCCTTTTGCAGTAGTGTGCTCTCTTACCATTTGAGAAATTTCATGTGTAAGGCACACACTTAAAGTACCATAGGTCTTTTGGTCATCATTTATCATCTTCTTGTCATCCTCATCATTGGCCGACACAGGCTTATCAACTGGTCCATCAGCAGTTTTAGTGGTGGGTTGATGAGGACCGTTTTTAATTGATCTAAGAAGAGCAAAGTTATTAATTCTTAGATTGTTCTTGAACCTCCACTTGAATTCTTCAAAGTTGCTATTCAGTTTAGTAGCTTTGGGGGCTTGTTGGTGGTACCGGCTTCATTTTCAAATATCATATGTGTTTTTAACATCTCATGATCAGTAGTAATTGTGTTGATCAAAGTTCAACTTAAACAGTTTCGCAACAACTTCTGTTAAAATGTCTCAGGTACAAATATATCAAATCGAGTTTGAAGATGAACCGAATCGAGTTTGTAACTGAATTGTATCGAATTAGAATTCGATTCGATTTGTTTGAGATTTCAATTCGATTTTATTTAAGATTTAGATTCAATTAATTTAAGATTTCGATTAGATTGGTTTGAGTTTTTCGATTCGATTCAAATTCCAGAATGTGCAATTTTCACTTTTTGCACGGATCTTCAAGCTAGTACACCTTTTCCCATTTTAGGAAACCTTTTAAACACAACTTCAAACACAAACTCAGCCGATTCTCAAACTTGTACAAGCACATTGTGAACCCGAAATCCACAAATAGCATTTGAACAAATAACAAATCACAACAACACGCTTCTCAAGCACACGAACAAGAACAAAATTAAAGGTTTGACCCAAGAACTACAACTAGTAGAGCCGAAAGCTCTGATACCAATTGTAGGTCCCCTTACAAGATCTAACAACAAGTTCTTGAATCAATCTCACCTACTAGCTAGCTGAAATCACTAGTAAGCAACCGAGATCTCGGATCTTAGTGGTGTTGGTTTATTACCGATTATAGAAAGAAAAGAGAGAGTAGAGAGTTGGTGAAAGGATAAGGTAAGAGTTTTGCCAAAAGGTTGGGTGTTGCATGGGCATGCTTCACCTTATATAGGTGAAGCCATGCCATGCCCACATGTATTATTATTTGCCCAACGGGCTCTAAGTATATGGTCTCGGGCCCAAACATACAATAAAAGAAACCAAAGCTAGTAAAATACATCGCGAATGAATCTATATAATACAAAGGACTAACATACAAAATAGGGCCTAACAGAAATAATTATCTAGAGCAAAATCATAATATATGAAATCAAATTCCAAATCAGGACCAAGATTTGAATCACATGCATATAAGATTAACAGTTACATGAACAAATCAATTCCGAATCTAACATTAATAACTTTAAAAAAGCGAACCAACATATTTTGTAAACAAATCGAAATCCAAGAGGTCAAAACCAAGCCAAAATCAATTAGGGATTTAAGCTAGGTAGCAGGTCCATTCGTTAAGAATTGCTCAAAAATATGGGAACATTTAAAGACCATGGGTTTTTATAAAAAAGAAAACAAAGGTTTTGTACTTCAATTTTTGGAAAGACTGTAAAAATATGTGTTGTTTTATATTACTGAAACTGACGCGTTGAATTCTGACATGCTGTAAAAATATCACGTTATCCCTATCGCGGACTGGGTGTTACGTACAGGGCGGCTAGTTTTAGAATGTTGGTAGTCAAAATGGTTGTATTTTGGTCATTTTCCCAACTTAAATCAAGCTACAACATAAACTATTTTCTAACTGACAACGGGCAAATATTTAGGCCAACTAGACAAAGGAAAATCAAGTCTCCTATCGATAATCAAACACGATGTAAACAAAAAACTCATGTTTATTAATCAGAAAATCTTACTCAAAAACTGATTACAACTCTCAAACCCTAACTCTGTTTGACTTTTGATGAACCTAAATCGGTCACATCTAGATGAACCCTAAATTGGTTACATCTCGTGTGTGTCACTAGATGAACTCTAACTCGGTTACACCTCACACCCCACAATCTATAATGTCTAACCATAACTTGGTTTATATAGACTAACCTAACTTGCTAGTCAAGACATTACCAAATATAATAAAACCCTAATTGTAACACCATAAACCCATTACATAATAATGAATCCCATAGGCCCAATATGTCTAACCCGGTCACCTACACACGACGGACCAATCAAGTTGAAAATTACGTTCAACAATGACCCCCTAATTTCCTACTTGAAATAGGTGGATCTTTGTCTTCAAACTTGTGTTCTTCACATGTCTAATTCGAAACATGATCTTGGCCTTCTCGGTTTTCACAATCATTTTGGTCTTGATCTCCTGGAACTCTCCATGATCCATGATTGTGTTTTTCCGGCTCTCCCGAACTCGACTACCTCTATGACCCTCGCTCAGTCGTATGAAATTTCATAACCACTCCTTTGGCTACGATTTTGGTCATTTAATCGAGCGACATCAATCTTCCTTCATCTTCTTTTGTTCCCGAATCAAAACACGAACACATCATTCAAGTCAAAATCTTTGTAAGAACATAACTCGTTCAACGCGTCTATCAACGAACTTTGAATTAAACCGTCTTTTTCAACCCAAATAAAATATCAACCAAGAATAGTTAAATCAACTTCTTTAACCCGATCAAGAAAAAATATCAAACCGATTTTCTGCTTAAAACACTTCGTCACCACAAAGTAATAATAAAACTCTTCTGAACTTTCTTTTTTTCATTTCTTTTGACTTTTCTTTTACGTAACCTACCTGTCACCTATTAACCTTTTGTTGCAAACCTTTGTAATCACAAAACCAATTTCTTGCGACCTTGTGCGTAACCGCAAAACCAAAAAAGAAAACCATAGAAAACCGATCGAAGACTTAGAAGAAACCTGCTTGTTCTCCACGCTCACCACCGCCGAACAGAAACAACAACCCCGTTGTCTTCCGATCACCTACAGCTCGCCGTCGACCCTTGTCTCGATCGCCCACCCTCGCCTCGATTATTCAATCACAACCCGTTTGAACTTGGTTGTAATTCCAATCACAATTTGACCAAACCTTCCTTATCAATCACGACTTTGATCGATGTCTTGAGTCTTCAGTCTCCTTATCGATTTCTTGAACTTGGCTCTGATTCAAGTCTCAGATCGATAATCAAACACGATGTAAACAAATAACTCTTGTTTATTATTCAAAAATTCTTAATAACTGATTACAACTCTCAAACACTAACTTGGTTTGACTATTGATGAACCCTAACGAGGTCACATCTAGATGAAGCTTAACTCGGTTACATCTCGTGTTTGTCTGTAGATGAACCCTAACTTGGTTACACCTCATACCCCACAATCTATAATGTTTAACCATAACTTGGTTCATATAGACTAACCTAACTTGTTAGTCTAAGACATTACCAAATATAATAAAACCCTAATTGTAACCCCATAAACTCATTACATAATAATGAATCCCATAGACCCAATAAGTCTAACACGGTCACCTACACGCGACGGACCAATTAAGTTGTAAATTACGTCCAACAAAAAATGGCACAAGGGTCTCAACGATCTAGATCGCATGGTTTGTGCCTACCACGGGACGAAATGCTATGATGAGGAGTCCTGCTTTTACATTAGCATTCTAGCAAAGCCCACTTCAATCCTCTAGCTACCACCGTTCTAGTGTCTCCAACTTCTACGTTTCGTAACCGTCATGGACACCCTAGGTGTTCAAACTTTGCTTTTACTTTCCCTTTGTTTATTTTTTCTTTTCTTTTTAACTTGAATTCTAGTTTATGTCATGTTTGGCGAATTTCTAATAGTAAAAGATCACCGGTTTTCGATTAGAATTATTTTACCATTGCACAATCCGATATAACACATTGTGATTTATGGACCTTACCAATTATAAGTAACAATGAATACAAATATTATATGGTTTTAATTAATAAATTTTCCCAATTTGTGTGGATCTATCAAAACGCAAACCCTACAATTTTCCTACCTTTGCAAAAATTTGATTGCCTAATTATAAACCAATTTCAATCCATAATTAAATCTTCTCAATGTGATCTCATGGTGAGCGTGTGATTCGGCTTTTAAGCAATATCCGCTCTCCACATGCACGGCCCTCCGACACAATATATTTCCCACCAAATGTCACAACCTATTTACACCCACCCTTTCCTAGTTTCAATGACACCCAACATATGACCAATTACGTGTTTCGGTTAAGACCATCCGTAGTGGTCGAGTTGTGGCCGCGTTTTGATGTATAACGCTGCGGGCACACCCCCCCCCCCCCCCCCCCCCGCGTTTTGGCTTTTTTATTTTTTTTTTTGAATGTTTTGTATACAACGCTTGGAAATGGCACAAAGATCTAAAACTAGCCGTTAGATTAAACAGCATCCCATTTTCTTTTCTGCTGCTTCTTGTTCTGTTGTTCCTCTGTTCTTCATTCTCTAAGATGGATCAACCACTTCAGGTAGCTTGTTTAATTTGTTTGTGGGTTTTGTTTATTTTGTGTTAATTTGACCTGGGTTTTGTTTATTTTTTGTTAATATGGTCTAGGGTTTTGAGTTTATGTTGTCGGTAATTTATTTGCTTTGCAAAGGGGAAGTATAAGCTGTTGGAAGGTTTTGGGGTTAAAAGGTTACTTGCTGATGTGAATTCATCACTTATTTTGGCTCAAGATTGAACAACTAGAAAAGATCCACTTGATGGCTTTAATGAATACAGAGGAGGATGGAACATCAGTGAGACTCATTATTGGGTTGTAAGTTTCCTCTAATTTTTTTCTATTATTTATGTTTATTTTTGTAAATTCCAGATTTTGAATCTGATTATTATTATGCTTATTTCTTATTTAATTTTAATTTTTTGTAGTGATTATTCTTATTAAAAATTAAAAAAAAAAGTGTAAAAGTGACTGGGCGCCATGTGGCGCATAATGCCTCGAGGTGGAGAGTTATGACTACAGCATGTTTTTGTAAAAAACTATAACTCTGATAGGGCGCCACGTGGCGCATAATGCCTGGTAATGGAGCTTTATGACTACATATGGTCTAAGCTTGTTATCCAAATCCCACAGCCCATTCCCTACCATATATCCATATATATCATAATATTACACTAAAAATCTCTGTATTTTCTCTCTCCTGTTTAATTAAATAATAATTTTTATACCTTTATCATTATCTTTTCTCTCTCTTTCACTCACAACCACTTTTAAAAAATATTAAAATATTATACTGTATGAACAGTGAAACCCCAAATTTAACTTTCTCATATAACATTTTCTCTCTCCTCTACTCATAACCACTTATAACCATACCATATAATTTACAAAACCTTCTCACACAAATATAGAGAATGGGCTGAGAATGCTCTCAGCTACTCAACCAATAAACTTTTTATATAAAGAAGAGATAAAACCTTATACAAACTCTAAAATTTAATAACATAAACAAATACAATATTTTTTTGATAATATCTTTTCATAGTGAATATATCTCTAATAACAATATATTACAACAAAGTATACCAAACCCTATGATATTAATAATAGAAACACACAACCAGAAAACAATGCATGATAAAACACTCAACAACCATGTTATCTCGAAAACGTAGCCTATCGATGCGTATGTGGAATAAAACACAAAGGTAAGAACAATAGTAGAACCAAGAGCCACTCTATTGGCTAGATCAATGAAAGATATATTGTCCATTGTCTATTTCTTGGACGGTGGTGGAGCGAAGAAAGGAATGCTTGGAAGAGTTGTTGGGATGGAAGGCATAGAAGGCAATGGAGGCATGGACACTGTGGGCATATTGGGGAGTGTAGGGATTGTTGGTATAGTCGGGATAGGTGGTATCGTCGGGATTGTTGGTATTGTTGGGATAGTTGGTATCGTCGGTATAGTTGGGATGGGCAATGGTTGCGGGAGTGGGAGCACTGGATTGATGGGTATCTGTGGCAGGGGTAGTGATGGAATTGCTTGCAGTAAATTGCGTGAAGCATAACACATCTCATTGGTTGTGATGGAGAATAGTGCAAGGGCAAAAACGTAGATATAGCATGCAGAAGCCATTGTAGGATGTTGAACTTTAGCAAACTGTGAGTAAGAATGCACCAAGGAGTACATATATATAGATCACAATGCACTCACTGATAAATTGATTATTCACGTAAATAAATAAATTAAATATTTTATATAATAATATAGCAAAAGGTCAAATGTTTTAATATTCGTGATTTTCCTGTTTTAGGTAAGCTATTTTGCACACTCTTAATAAATTATGATAAAACAATATAAAGTAAAAGATTGAACGTGTATATATCTAATACCCAGATATACGCCTTTCATAAAAAATACCCAGATATACGGCGCCCATAAGTAAATAAAGTAAATTTCTCAACATTATGGATCATGGGAAAGGTGGTTGCTGATTTTGATATTAACGTTTTTTTCTTTTTTTATTCCTTTTAAGGGGCAATAAATATAGAATGTTTAAGTACTTCATACGGGGTGACCTGATGACAGTCACCGTCAGCTGGTCCAACTCAGTCGTACTGAGCCCTTAACCTCCTTCAAGTTATCTCTATTCCAGGGAAAATCCACTCATCTGAAGGCCGGCCCACTGGTGGTAAAACCCAGACGACCTCAGGATCGAACTAGAGATCAAAAATATCCCAGTTTTTCTTTATTGAGTCGCCTATATCCCCTAAATTGTTGTAAGTGGGGATTGAACTTGGTTCTCTATTGATAAATCCATGCTTCCTACCACTACACCACATTGGAACGGATATTAACGTTTTTCTGACAGTTTTTGGGGGTTTTTAATTTAGTTATTTTTTATAGTAAAAACGTATGACTATTTGATTTGAATAATTATGTAAAACATACCCGAAAATACCAATTGGCTTGCATCGATGTGAAAAACCATAAATTACTTGAATGTGGGTACCGCTAGCTAGCGACAATATCGGTTGTCTGTTCGATCGAAACTGTGCATTACCAAATAAAAAAGTTTATTTATAATAGTTTAATGACATATATATTGTCTCATGTAACTTAGAAAATAAACACAAGGTATGCTCAAAATTTTGCTCTCTTCCTCCTAACTCATGACTCATAATATTTCTTGTTAGTTTATTCAAGGCATAATACCTCTATTGAATTAAGCATTTTAACTTGATAGTTAGACTCGGTTATGTAGAGAGAAAAAACTATGTCAACATGTGTTTTATATCGACCGAAAACAAAAACAAATGCCTATGGATACTCATTCTGATAACACTTAACACGATACTGATCAGCTTGGTTTATCATGAGAGTAGGTATGGTCTAGAATACTAAAAATATATTTTATTTTAAATACAACTTTGTTTCTGTTAAAATTTGTATCATAACATTAAGAGAAAAAAAAATAATCATAACCACATATGAAGGTATTTTTAATAGTTACTAATGTGTTGCAAAACACACCGTCTTTCGCACTTTTTTTATAAGCATGCTAAATTATAATGATTATTTGTTGAATTTAGCATGTACTTACATATTTTCATATATTCATGTATACGTGCATGGAAAAAGCGAAAACGAGGCTAAACCATGAAGAAACGAGCACATGTGAGATTGCATTAGAGTGAAAGAATAAAAATAGAAAATCCAAATGGATTGGAAATCAAGATATTGGAAGATGACATGATAGTGAGTTAAATACGAAAACGTAGGAAATAACGGAGAGGAAAACGGAGCTAAAACGAAGAATTTAATAAGGAAACCGTTTGGCTAAATTGTAGCTCCCTCACCATATGCGAAGGATGAGGTTTTACGCTACATGCGGCGCAGCGTACTTGGAAATTAGCAAAAATAAAGGTTCGCCACTATTTTGTCCCCCACGTGGTGCGTAGGCGTAGGAATATAGTGTGTCCCGCGTGGCATGGGACACGTATGCAAAACAATGTAAAACCCCTATTTAAATTATTTTAACAACCCTAACTGATTAATTCAACCTTTAGCCGTCCCTTAGGGACCCTTGGGGCGACTTTGGAGCAGGAGAGTGTTCAGGATCAAGAAGTTAAAGGCCGATGCAATAGATTGATCATTAAGCGAGCCTCAGATTCGTTTATTTGGTTTTTCTTGAGTTTTCATCTATTCCATATCATGTATTTGAATGATTGTGATCTTTTGTTGTTGTTCTTGATGATTGTTGACTAGATTCCCAAACTATCTAGGTTTTTTTTTATGATTATTTGTTTATTTGCGGATGATTATTGGTTTATTGGATCTTGTTGTCGGTTTAATGCTAAAGTAAAGAACTTGATTACAATTGATATGATGTGTATGTGTATTTAGGTCAGATTTATTGTTGATCTTTGTTCCGCATGTGTTTTGTTGAATGTCTTTCCGTTCTAGATGTGAGGTCGCTTACTGTGTATTTGTGATTATTTAATGGATTTGCTAGACGTAGAAATCCATAGGATCATGGGTTGGTGATTGGTTAGAACTTCATACTCTACTTATATAGATAGCTGACAAGTGATAGATAGTTAGTCGTGTTATCTTTGGGGTTAGGATTTGAGGTTAAAACGAATTCCCTAGATTTTCGTAGTTTCGTTGCAATTTCGTGTTTACCGATTGTTTTAGGTCCCCCCTTGCACTTTAGGGTGTATTGTGATAGTGAGATCGACGGGTGATCTGTCTTTTTAGGGTACCTTAGCATTGTCGAAGAGACTGACGGGTAAACAGACCACACGATAAGTTTAAACGCCCCTTAGGGTTTTTGTAGAGCCCAATTATGTTGTTTGGTCTTTTGTATTATTTCATTTTGTTGTCGTGTGTCTTTAATATATGTTTAGGCCCAAGGCCTTGTAAACAAAATCTCATTGGCCTATAATAATAGTAAGAACGGCACGGCTTCACCTATAAAAGGTTAAGCATGCACATGCAAACTTAACCTTTTGCAAATACTTCTCTCTCTCTCTCTTTCTCTCTCTCTCTCCCTCTCTTTCTCTCTAACCTTATCCTCTCAACAACTCTCTACCTTACCATATAAGGAAATAATCAAACAACAACAAGATCTGATATCTAGCTTGGTTATATGCAATTTCTGCTTGCATATAACTTAGATTGATCCAAGAACACGTTGTAAGATCCGGTATAGGGACCTACAATTCGTATCAGAGTTTTTGGCTATAATAGTTGAGGTTATTGGGTCACAACCTTGGATGTTGGTCTTGTTTTAGTGTTTGACAAGTGTGTTTAAGTGTGCTTCGGGTTACTTGGGTAGTTTAAAGCTTCAAAATTGACAAAAAGGTGTGTTTGTGTGAAGATCCATACGTAACAGCGTGTTACGCGATTGCTTTTCTTCAGATATTTGATCGCACTCACAATCCTAAAAGCCAATCGCATCTGAAAAACCAATCGCAATCACATTTACTTATCAGTCGCAATTGCATTTAAATCGCAATCGTATCGTATTACTATTCATTCCCAGAATCGCATTCGCATTTAGAACCGAATTGCACTCGCACCTATTTTCAATCGCACTCACACCAGAAAGCTTATCGCATCGCAAAACTGTTTACGTGTGTTGGGCCTAGTTTTGTGGTTTGATCTTAGTTTGTATTTATTTTAACTTGATTTGGGCTTGGGTTTTGGGTTAGCATGTGAGCCGAGAACATCTATGTGTTCTCGGTGGGCCTTTGTTCTTTTGGGTCGGCTAGGTTGGTGGTGTACCTATATGTAAACCCTGTCATGTATAGGTTGTGGTTGTTCATTCCTAGTAATTGTGATCGCAGTTTGTATGTGCTTAAGCACCCGACGTATTTATCAATATACGTGTGTTTTGAAGCAACTCCGTGTTAGTTTATTTTGTCAACCCGTGTTCTTGAATCACCGAATATAGGTATTCCGCACCTATACTTGTTGTATTGATATCATAATTGTAGTGATCCAGATTCGGGACTTACAATTGGTATCAGAGCCTTAGACCTTTTCAGGTTCGTTATTGTGATATCAACGATTCGAGAATAACATCTACGGTGGTTATAATATTTTTCTGGTGAAAAAGCGACCGGAGAAGAGGAGGAAACCTTTTTTCTTAACAGATTGAATTTGGTTTGGAAACAAATCAGAATCCCATTTTATTGGGAGTTTGTTACAGATTGGTTGAAGAATTCAATAGTTTTCGGCCACTGACCATTAGTTCTCGGCTTTGGAGTTCTCTGTCTAATCAGTTCTCGGCAACTCAGTGTTCTCGGTCAACTAAGTGGTCAACAAATTGAGTTTTCGGTCAATATTTTGTCAACCCCAGAGTTCTCGGTCAAAACTCATTAACCACTTGAGTTTTTGGTCAATATTTGGTCAACACCAGAGTTCACGGTCAAAACTCATTAACCACTTGAGTTTTCGGTCAATCTTTGGTAAACACCAGAGTTCTCGGTCAAAGCTCATTAGCAACTTGAGTTTTCGGTTAATTTTGGTCATCACCAGTTCAACGCATTCTCGGCCCAATATGTTGCTTTGGGCCTGTTAGTCTTGGACTTTTAATTGGAGGAAAATCTTTAATTGCACTTAACCTTACTTGGACTTGAATTAAAATGGCCCAGTTAACTAATGGCAGCAGCTCCATCAACTCGTCACTTCACCAAGAACTTGATTTCATCATGGGCACCGCTACTCGTATACCCCGTTTATTGTCCCACGAGGGGTTCAGTGAATGGAAATTCCGTTTCGAACACTATGCCAAGATGAAAGATTCAAAAATTTGGAGAAGCATTGTGAGGGGACCTCAAAGGATCACCTATCAAAGGGAGGGTTCAGACGAGGTTCTTGTGAAACCAGTTGCTCAATATGATGATGATGACTTTGCCAAGGTTGAAGAAGATGAGAAAGCTCTTTCCAATCTAACCAAGGTGCTCTCACCCGAGATTGCCCTTCAGTTTAGAGAATTCCAAACAGCTAAGGAGTTGTGGGCTACACTAATAGAAGTTTATGAGGGAAATGAGGATTTGAAGAGAAGTCGCCAAGATCTGCTGCGACAAAAGTTTAATATGTTTAATCATGTTTTGGGAGAGACATTGGAATCCCAACTTCAAAGGTTTATATCTCTCGTAACTGAAATGAGAACTGCAGGAATCTTTCTGCAAACCTCATAAATTAACAACAAGTTGGTGAACTCTCTGCCGAAAAATTGGGACATGAATGTTGCGGTTATCAAAAAGACCAAGGATCTGAACAGGATGAGCATGACTGAAATGATAGCCACTATTAAAGCCTGTGATATGGACGATAAGCAGCGGGCAATAAATCACGCTAGTTCTTACAGTGATGCGGGATATAACGTTGCTTCTAACAGTGCTCTTATGTCTCAAGATAGCTTTTCACTATTCAAGCCTACTCAACAAGCACCACAGGGAAACTTTCAGATGTTTTCATCCACTCTAGGTCAATCATCATCATCCAGCTCGCCCAATCCAGCTCCTGTTTTTTTCACTAAATCTGGTCAGTCTACATATGATTCTGGTAAAACCACTCCAAGTCAGAACTTCAGCCAAATTCCCACTATACCAAAAGAGACTCAAGAGAATATAGCTCTAATGGCGGGATATATGAACTGTTATCATGCTTTTCTGGCCGGAGACTTTGTTCAACCTGTGGTCACTGCTGAACTAGATCAGATTCATCCCGATGATGTTGAGGAAATGGACATCTCGTGGCAAATTGCCATGGCAGTCTTCCGTGCAAAGAAGTTTACCAAAAGGACGTGTAGAAACAATTGGAACATGCCTAATAACCAAAAGATGGGTTTTAATAAAGAGACTCTCAGGTGCTACATTTGTCACGAGCCAGGTCATTTCGCTCGTGAATGTACGAACCACCCAGCCAAAGATGGAAATACGGAAAAAGCATTGGTTCCTGTTGGAAGTGCATGAGGTGAAACTGGAGGTAGTTCGGGTAATGGTGAAAGAGGTATGGTTGCTCAAACGTTCTCTTGGGAAGGGTAGATGGCTGTGCTAATCATTGGAAATCAGAATGCAAATTTCGCAACTGTTGAAGACTCTGAAGAAGAAAACACTACTGAGGAGAAGGTCAAGGAGCTCCAGTTTGCATACATGGCTTTCACTTCTCTGGATTCATCTGATGTACGTTTTCAACCATGTTCTTTAAATTGTGGTGAGAAAATAGAATTTTATAAACTTCATAATGACAGTCTAAGTAGAGATGGAAAGAATAAAATCAGAGAATTTTAAACTTAAGAAAAATGAAAAATGTTTTTTTGACAAAATAGAATATCTTAACAAGGATATTAAGAAACTTAAGTCTGATTATAGCATAAAGAGCTGTCACCATCTTGATGCTAAACAAGAAATCACTGAATTAACTGCTAAACTGGAAGCCTCCAAGTCAGAAATCTTAAATCTAACTAGCAAGTTTGAAAAGGCTGAGTTTAATTTTAAAAAATTCGAAGGTTCCAGTAAAGTAGTCAACTCAATGATTGAAAACCAACTGTGGTGGAAAGAAAATGAAGGTGAGGGGATAGGATTTAGTCAAATTCCCCCACCGTATAACCGCAATTATGTTCCTACCCCTGTCACCAAGGAACAAAAAGAAAAGATAAAGGATATGAAGTATGGTAAACAAAACAAAGATAGTGAGACCAGTTCTGCGAGTGCTGGTCCGTCCACCTCAAATATGAACGATTCTAATGTATCTACTTCATGTGCAGAAAAAGTAATTGTGAAGGAGTGGACTGATGAGGATGACGACCCTAGCTTTGATTTTGATAATAATTTTGTTTCTAATGTTTCTTTAGAAGTTCCTGTTTTGAATTCTGTTATTCCAACTGTTTGTGTGGGCTCTGTTTTAAAGAGCAAGGATACTTGTGTGGTTGATTCAGTTGAAACTTTAAACTCTAATAATGTGGTTTCTAATAAAACTAAAATTTCAAAAATTTCAAAAACATTAGAAAAATATGTTGCACCTAAGTTTGTTAAGGATGGATGCTCTAATGACAAACAAGGTGATAAGTTCGAAAATGGAAATATGAATTCTCGCAAATCTAACCAGACTGGTCCACACAACCAGTCCAGACAAGGAGCTGCTCAGAATGAGTTTTTCATAAAACGTCAGACATGTTTTAACTGTGGCACTCCTGGTCATATTGCCAAAAATTGTCCACATCGTCCGTACATTCCTTACTACGGATTTTATCAAAGGAATATGCCACATGTGCCTCATAATGTGTACAGACAAGGGTTCAGGTATTATTCAGCTCGTTCCTTTGACGATGATTGGAATCGAAACAAATCTAGCAGATTTAGTCCTCATCAGACCAAACCTAGCATGTCCAAAAGAAGGGTCATTAAGGGTGTTCCAAGTTCAAACTCTCACATAAACACTAACACTAGACCAAAACAGGAGAAGAAGGCGGTTTCATCTCCATCTACGTCTAAAACACCGGATATCATGACAACCATTCGTACCTATAATTCCAAATCATACAGACATAAATGGTTGCCTAAATCTCCGGCGAAAGCATCTACTCATTCTATTTTTTGATGATCAAAAGGATATGTCATGGCAATCTGTGACAACTGTAGATGAGTCAGGGTCACCCAGTGTAAATTTGGACTGGGTACCAAAAACTAACTAATCTCATGCTTTGTGCAGGGACAGCTATGGAGGAATATAATCAGACCTTGGTATGTTGATAGTGGCTGTTCTAGGCACATGACAGGGACATTACCCAGCTACACGGCATTCAAACATTTAACGGTGGGTGCGTGTCTTTTGCGGGAGGAGAGAAAGGAAAGATCACTCAAAAGGGTACTGTAAGTAACGGTGTTTTAAAGTTTGAAAATGTTAATTTTGTTCCAGAATTGAAGCATAGTCTTTTGAGCGTGTCACAAATTTGTGACAAAGATTTTTCAACTCATTTTACTAGAAATGAGTGCTTAATTCTTGAACCTGGTATAATCATACCAGAAGACTGGATTCTTGTTCGATCACAACGAAAAGATATGCTTATGTGATCGACATGAACAAAAATGTTCCTGACGAAATAACATGTTTGTTTTCAAAAATGTTAGAACATAATGCGATGCTTTGGCATCGTCGGCTTGGTCATGCTAATACAAAAAATCTGAATCGTCTTGCTAAAAACAATTTAGTGCATGGTTTACCAATAAAGGATTTTGTGACTGTTGAAAAATGTGTGTCTTGTGCTTTGGGCAAACATCATCGAAAAACTCACAAGCCAAAATTGATTAATACCATCTCATCTGTTTTTCAACTACTTCATATGGACCTTTTCGGGCCAGTTCATGTTCTGAGTCTGTCTCATAGCTCTTATTGTCTTGTTATTACTGATGATTACTCACGTTTTACATGGGTATTTTTCTTGTCAAATAAGAGTGAAACTGCAGATCTTATCAAGAAGTTCGTTGTGCTCATGGAAAATCAACTGAATCTAAAGCTGAAGGGAATCCGTTGTGACAATGGAACAGAGTTCAAGATTACGACTTTGAATCATTTCTGTTCAGAAAAGGGGGTGCTTCGTCAGTTCAGCGCCCCACGAACTCCTCAACAAAATGGTGTGGCTGAAAGAAGAAACCGAACTCTTATCGAAGCTACAAGAACAATGTTGTGTGACTCCAAACTGCCACTGTTCTTTTGGGCAGAAGCTGTCAACACGGCATGTTATGTTCAGAATCGGGTGATAATCAACAAATCGAAGATGAAGACACCCTCTGAGATTTTTTACAGTCATCAACCCACGGTTGCACATTTCAGAGCGTTTGGTTGTCCGTGTACATTACTGAACCTCTAAACCACTCCAAAGTTTGGGGCTGCAGCCGATGAGTGTTATTTTGTTGGGTACGCGGGAAATACAGCTTACAGGGTTTACAACAAGTCCACCAAACAGATTATAGAGTCTTATGAGGTTCGTTGGCTGGAAGAAAATGAGACTGATGCTTGTGTTTGTCCTGACTATTTATTCGATTACAATGAATTTTTCAAACCATTCAATGTGTTTCTAGTCATCAACTCCGAACCTCTATGTGGTCCCACAGTGGAAGTTGCAGAGGAAAATCCACAGAATGTATCTCATATTTCTCCACTGATTGATGATGATGTTGCAGAATTGAATAATGCCTCACCTGCCTCTGACAATCAATGCAACAAAACTCCAGAATCTGAATGCTCACCAAACGCAACTGAAAAAGCAACTGATGTTGAGGGGGAAAGTTCCATTCGTCAGATCTTCGGGATCACCTTGTTTCCCGATGATATTGTAAATGAATATGTCGCCGGTACCTCATACTCTCACAGCACGGCGACATCTGGATGGAAAAACCCTCTTGTTGATGATATTGAGAACTTGTCAAATCTGCAATCCACCGATGATGTCTTTGAGCAGTTAATTCCATCAAGAATTCAGAAAGATCATCCGATTGAAAATGTCATAGGTCTAGTTGAAGCGGGAGTGTCCACCAGAAGCCAAACAGGACACATAAACAGTTGTATGTTTTCGTGTTTCATCTCTCAAATTGAGCCTAAAAATGTTGAAATGGCTCTTCAAGAACCAAGTTGGGTTGATGCGATGCATGAAGAGTTGAATCAGTTTGATAAGTTGAAGGTCTGGAGATTGGTTAAACTGCCAGAAGGAAAGAAAGCTCTTGACACTAGATGGGTTTTCATAAACAAGCAAGATGACGCATGGGTTATTGATAGTAATAAGGCACGATTGGTAGTTCGAGGTTTTCGTCAGGTTGAGGGGTTAGATTATACTGAAGTCTATGCCCCAGTGGCTAGACTTGAGGCTATTAGAATATTTCTGGCATATGCTTCATTCATGGGTTTCACAGTATATCAGATGGATGTCAAGACTGCGTTTCTGTATGGTGAGGTTAAGGAGGAGATTTATGTGGATCAGCCACCGGGTTTCGTTGATTCTAAGAAACCAAATCATGTCTACAAGCTAGACAAGGCCTTGTACTGGTTACATCAGGCTCCTCAGGCTTGGTATGTTACACTGACCAAGAATCTTCTTGATCATGGGTACAAGCGTGGAACCATCGATCAAACCTTGTTCCGGAAAACTGTCGGAAAAGATTTGATTCTCGTCCAGATTTATGTTGATGACATCATTTTTGGATCCACCAGCACTGAGTTGTGTACAGAATTTGAGGGTGTAATGAAGAAGAGGTTTGAAATGAGCTCGTTGGGTGAGATGACTATATTTCTAGGGCTACAGGTTCATCAAAGCTCAGAAGAAATCTTACTACATCAAAGGAAGTACGTTGAGGATATGCTAGTAAAGTTCGAGTTTCAAGATTCAAAGAGTGCCAATACTCCTATGGCAGAAAGACCACTATTGTCATCGGATCCTGATGGGAGTCCCGTAGATCAAACATACTACAGATCGATGATCGGGTCTTTGATGTATCTGACAGCCAGTCGTCCTGACATTTTGTTTGCAGTCTGCTAGTGTGCTCAGTTCCAGGCTAATCCAAAACTCTCTCATTTAATTGATGTTAAACGTATTTTTAGATATCTGAAGGGACAACCAAAGTTAGGTCTTTAGTATCCCAAACAATCAGAATTTGATCTTTATGGTTTTGCTGATAGCAATTATGGTGGAGATGACATTGACAGGAAATCCACGTCAGCTGGTTGCCAGTTCCTAGGAGACCGTCTCATTTCATGGCAGTGCAAGAAACAACAGACGGTGTCTACTTCGACTGCTGAAGCAGAGTATGTTGCTGCATCTGCTTGTTGTTCTCAGGTTATCTGGATGCAAAACCAACTGCTAGATTATGGTTTGGAATTTCTTGATACTCCTATTTTATGTGATAATGATGCAGCCATTGCCATTGTAAAAAATTCTGCTCAACACTCCAAAACCAAGCACATCGATATTAAAATTCATTTTATTTGTGACTGTTTCGATCGAAAACATATTCATCTTGAACAAGTCCACACTGACAACAATGTGGCGGAATTATTTACAAAACCAGCCGGAACAGCAAAATTTAATGTGCTTGTGGGTTTTCTTAAAATGCTCCGTTTCGAGGATTGTACATTTTTGTTTAATTTGCACAAATTTAGGGTGAGAAAATTTTCAAAAAATCAAAAATAGTGTGTGTGCGTCGTTTTTATTTAAAAAATCAAAATAGTGTGTGTGCGTTGTTTTTATTTAAAAAAATCAAAAATAGTGTAGGTGCGTTTTTTTTATTTTTCAAAATTCATTTTCGCTTAAAATAATTTCGGTTGCTCAAGTTTGAAGGATATATATTCGTATTTGGTTGGTCCGGTGTTCTACTTGTAGTTTCACAGGATAGTCATTTACCTAACAACTGAGGGCACCCGGGGCAACTATGATGTTTTTTTGTGTTTTGTGCTCTTTCACTTAAAATTATGTCGGTGACTCTGATGCATGGTTGGTCCGGTTAACCACTTGTGGTCATACAGGATAGCCATTTACCTAAAAGCTTAACAGTGGCCGAGGTGACTGAATACCTAACACATTGGTTTTATGTGACTCCATGGGAAATTATATTACTTTTCAGTTAACAGCTTTTTAGAAGCCTCAAATATTTTCAAATGAAAATTGATTCAACCTTTGGAAAGTGATAGATAAATTGTTTTTGTGTGCCTAACGGGTGAAGTTATTAAGCTTAAAAGGCTCTAGAACAGTCATTGATATTGTATGGTAGCTTTCCATGGTGCGTAAAAGTTGAAGTGATATAAACTAAAATTGCTAAACTTAATGTGGAGAGTCATTTTGAAGACAGGTGCATGTCTCCAGATACATCTCTCCGAATGATAGGCAGAAAAGAAATTACCCAGTCATACACGAGCCCGTTAGTGTCTTGATCTCCAAAAATATTGTGCTTTTATGTTCTTAAAAAAATTTAATATCAGCAAAAGAGTTATTTAAGTTATCTACCTATTACTAAAACAAAAAAAAAATAATATCAGCAAAAGAGTTATTTAAGTTATCTACCTATTACTAAAACTATTTTGAGAGGTTTAAAGGGTCAAACTAGAACTACAGAGATGTGGGCACACAAGTAAGTCATGTCATGTCTCGAATGAAAGGCTTGTCAGTTTACTGGCACTAAGTCCAACGTTCAACCTTAAAGCCTAAAATTTGCTTTTATATAAAATCTTTTGATCAAGCACTAGGGGGTTGGAGTCAAATTGGGGTGATCTGGGGAAAGCCGAATACGCTTTGAGAATGGATAGGAGGCACCACAGGTCCATGAGTGATGTTCATCTAAGCTTTATGCCGAACTGAACCTTAATCATATCATTGATACAATGAAAATCATACTAAGTATGTTATACATGCTATCAACCTGACTCTTTATACCATAATAACGTTGAACATGAATCCTTGTGACAGCCTCTTAAACAATATGATTCCATGTTCGGATCTTTTCATAAAAGGTTAGCGTTTTACTAAAACTGAAATTTGATCCCAGTTTTTAAATATTTCAAGGGAGTTATTGTGTATATTTATGTGGCCTTATTTCTTGTTCTTAGCTAAGTTTATTTTGTTTTATTTTGCCTAATTTTTATTTTTTCTTGAAATTACTCTCCTCGAAACGTTCGTGTAAATTAAGTTTTTTTTTTAATTTTGGGCTTGGAAAGACTTGGGTCACTCTTTTGTTTGGTCATGATCCTAGTTGGGCTGCCCTCTGTGCTCGGCCTACTTTGAGCCCATTAAGGGTTTTTGGCCTGCTTAGATTTTGGTATAAATTATCTCAAAGTTGTTGTTAACAATTATTGTTTTCATCCGATTAAAAAACGGGGGGACTTATCTCTTCTCTCAAAGTGTTCTAGCCGAATTCTAAAACTTTGTCACTAATCACCTTTCAGTATGTTCCTATTTGCTTAGCAGGTAATCAACAAGATCATATGGGACCTATGTACCAACAGAGGCATATTTGATGATTGCCATGAACTGATTTCATGGATGGTTTGGTGAATTAAGATTGGATTTATGAGTAAAAAGGGGTTTTGATGGACTTATTAGTGTTTAATTAAGGGTTTTCGGTTGATTATTTGTGAGTTGTTGCAGGTTTAATGGAGGTTTGTGTAGGGATCTCGGTGGTTGAAGATGACTGCACGTTTCCCAATACGGAAACCCAAGAGTTTTCTGTCCCCAACTGTCAAGGGTTCTCGGTTGACTTTCGTTGACCAAGAACACCTTACAGAAAACTCAGTTCTTGGTTGATTTCCTTGACTTTGTTGACCGAAATCTCAGTCGTTGACCGAGAACCCCTCCTTTTACCGAGATCTCTCCTGCTGGGCCTAATTCTCACTGATTGGGCCCAAACCTACACAGTGGTGTGAACTTGAGCCAGTTTAGTGTCTTTTGGGCTGTCACATGAGTTTTATTTGGGCTCTGCTCTTGTTGTTTGGGCTCACGCTAATAATGTGCTATAAACTTGGACCTGTTACAGTTTTATGGACTATATTGTTTTATAAACCATGGACAAATTTGTTAAATACTATCGAATTAATTTATTAAATTGTCTAACTTGACGCGTTTGGTGCAGAAATGGCTGATCAGAATACATTAAAGGTTGCTGACTCGCACAACGTGACTGGATATCTATATGATCCACCCATGACTCACAAGGAATTCAAATCGATGATAGTCGCACTCAATACCTGCAGGATCTCTCATGCACTATGAGAGAATCCTGTCATATGTAAGAAGATGATCTTTGATTTTTGGAATAATGCGTCAATCAACTTTCAAGGACCGGATGGAAATATGTCTCTAGACTCCAAAGTACAGAAGATGCCCATTGTCATCATAGAGGCGATTATTAGGGAAGTTCTCATGTTCGGGGATCAACCTGATTACCCGACAGAGTATGCTGCTGCTAAAGTTACTGAAGTTCTTACAAGAATGGGTTACGAAGGTACCTATCCTCCCGCAATCAATAAGTTGTTCCACCCATGTTATTTGTAACAATTGGTTTTAAAGAAACTATATACCTGCTAGATGTCAGTTGGTTTTGATTCACTTCACGAGAGAAAAAAATCATGTATCGTTGTTGAAATAATTGATTATGGAAAACCCGTGTGCTTTTAAGAACAGTTTTTTTTTATGAAATTGAGTATTGTCTTGGTAAGTAACAATTGGTTTTTTTTATAACCAGTGTACTATTTCTTGAATTAACAGTTCATTTGTTTATAAGTAGTATATTGTAATAAGTTTAGGATTGAAATCAAACTCGATCCGTAATCTACGATAGTCAATCTATTAACATCGAGAAAAAAATCAAAAAATGGTTTAGTGCAACGACAAATAAGTTACAACTTTAAAGGAGTGAGGGACATCACTGAGTTTTCAATGCCTCGTGGTAAACTCCAGAAATTATACCATTTAGGCTGTAAAGATCAATTGATCTTTAATGTCCATGAAATTTGGAAACTCGTTGAACCAAAAGTAGGAATTTAAGTCAATGAGAAAAAGAACTATATACAAGAGAGGCGAAGTGCAAACCTGAAGGCAAAGATACTCTTCTTTCACAAAATAAATAAATTCATGACATCGTGCAACCTACTAGATTCACCGAGTGCAAACCAGTTTCATCACCTATGAGTACCTTCCAACCTTTGTCTCTTAACGAAAGTTCTCTCTTACCAATCCGTAAAAATATTGTCAATCAATTGGGACACTACAATATGCAACTTGATCTAGGCCCGACATTACCTTTGTTGTCAATAAAGTATTCCAGTACATGCATGCCCCTTTTGAGAGCCAATATGTTGCTGCTAAATCACCATTCGATAAGGGTATGCTTGTCCATCACAACTCAAACTCTCGTCTTCAAGCTTTCATAAATACGCATCGGCAAGGAACCACATCACTTTGTGCCTTCTCTATGTTAATTGGGCTACTGTCCAGATGTCCGTTGATCCACAAGGGGATTTGCCACATACATGCAACCTAATTTCTTATATCGAACGAATACACAAAACAGTTTCCAAGTTATTTATAGAAGCCGAATACAAGGCTCCAGCTGACATCGTGGCAGAAATAACCTGGCTAGAATCGCTTCTAAAAGAACTAGGGGGGGATATACAAAAGATGCATCCAACTCTCTAGTGTGATAAGCTTGGTACAACTTATGCCGCCACAAATCCAATCTTCCATGCAAAAACAATACACACTGAAGTTGAGTGTCAATTTGCATGAGAACATGCTGCAAATGGGAAATTACGAGTACGGTTCATACAAAAACATAATATCAAGTTGCATACATTTTTACAAAACCATTACCAGCACACGGTTTCATAGCTTTACGCTTTAAGTTATTAACATTTTGGATATATATAAACCACTAATTGTTCAATTACGAGAAATGTAAATACAGTACAATGACTAATATTTAGAGATACTATAAAACACAAATTATATGTAAGCTAATTGACCAAGCATGATTATTTGTTCTTTCATAATCAATTGATTTGATCATGTTCCTTGATATGCTTCCGCAAGATGGACGACCATAGGATAAGCCCCATCTTATATAAACTTGTATGATTATGGTTCTTAACAAATATAATAAGTTGATGAAGTTGGTGAAGTAGAAGAGCAAAATAAGATACATTTTGTGGGATTTTTTTTCTTGTTTGGAGGATGAATGAAATAGAAGATAGGATATAAAAGGTAGAATTCGTCGAAGAAATGATGGTTGCGGAGGTGATAGGATAATAGATTTTGCAAAACCTAACTGATATAGACGAAGAAGTAGTTGTGTGATGTAGGTAGAGGTTTTTTTTAAGGGATATCGGTATAGATGGTGTGATCATAGTGTCCTGAAAAGATATATAGAGGTGGTCGGAAAATTAATTTAGGGGTAGTGGACGGTGATTTGCCGGCTAATAGGATCAAAACTTTTCTAATTGGAGATATAAGCTCTGATACCATATTAACATTTTGAATATATTATGAAACCACTAATTGTTCAATTACAATAATAGATATACATACAATACAATGACTAATATTTATGGATACTATTAAATACAAATTATACGTAAGCTAATTGTATGAAGGCAATCATTTCAACATATTAACCAAGCATGATTTGCTCTTTTATAATCAATTGATTTAATTACATTCCTTGATACAAGCTACATGTCATTTCCTAGCCATAGCTTGAAGGGGAATATTAGACACAGTCTAATTAGACAAACAGTAGAGGTAGCTTTTTGTAAATACAGGATAGATATTAGGGCTGTCACTTTTACCCGAAACCCAACCCGAGAAAACATGTACCCGAACCCGAACCGAAGTAATTCGGGTTGGTTCTCGGGTTTGATTTATAAGTTTCAGGTCAACCCGAATAAACTTTTAGTTTTGAAATTAAATATATGTTTAGGTATAATAGACTTAGTCTTAGTCACTATAGTTATCAGAATTTGGTCCCAATCGATTGTTTATTGTTAATTTATGTTTTCCGTTTATTACTAATAGCAGTTGTAATTGAACAACCAAATCACGCCCGATTAAAGATGATTAAGGTTCGAGTTAGTTTTACTCTTCTTTTGGATTGTTTTATCAAGTTAAGTTGGTTTATTATTTGATTATTTGCTTACGAGAAAATAATAATTTGTTGTTTTAATTTTAACGTTGTAGCTTTTTTTAATTTTTTTTGTTGTTTGTTTTGTTTTGTATTCTAGAATATTCGAAACCCGGTTAACCCAACCCGAACCCGAACCCAAAAAACCCGTGAGAGATTCGGGTTGGGTTTCAGGTTAAGATTTAAAACTTTAGAACTCGAAGAACCCGATCCGAAAACCGAACCCAAAAAACACCCCTAATAGATATATAACCCATCCTCGTATACCAACCCTAGTTACAATTATCAATACAATACAAACATTTACACATTCATTAAACGCATTTACATAGTTTTCCCGGGTTATTTAAGGAGAGAAATGAAAAGAAATAGGAGGAAAATTAAAAGCATTTGTGCTTCCGAGTTTAAAATTTTTTAATAACTTTTCCTCCAACTTTCCTTCTAAAGTAAAAGGATTTAGAGAGTAATTTAATATGTTATTATATATATATATTAAAAAACATTTGGCAATTATCACACATAAATTACCGTTCATGAGAAGGGGCCAATTACTTTTTTACACGTGCAAACTACTGAAAAAGCATTACAAATTCCAACATAGTTTGTTACAGATTTATTCTTTTATAATATAATGTAAAATTACTCCTGAAGTTCACAACGAAACAAAGAGGGTTTGGACCCCTATGTAATCAGCCGCATCTCCATACAAAACATAAATAGGGATGAGCAAACTCGATACCCGTACCAATTGGTACCGTTACCGGTACCGATTCGGTACCGTAATTATCGAATCGGTATCAAAGTTTTGAGTTTCGGTATTGGTACCGGTATTTTACCAATTTTTTAACCTTCAGTACCGGTACCGGTACTGAATCAAAGATTTCGGTACCGGTATTGAATCAAAGATTTCGATACCGGTACCGGTACCAAAAATTTGCAATTTTTGGACCAGGACCGGTCTGTACCGTTACGGTACTGGTCTCAGGGGCGGACCTACATAGTAGCCGTCGGGGTCCCGGGACACCAATGTTTTTTAAAATTTATTTAGAAGCGATATAGAAAATTTTTGAAGGACCCCATATAAATTAACACTTGGACCCCATATCAATATTACCATTCTAGTCTGGTGGAAACCCCCTTCCAATACTACACGAATGACCCGAGTTCGAGCCTTGCTCTTTCCCGTTTTTTTATGTATTTCGTTTTTTAAAAATTTACTTTATATTAGTTTTAGTTTTGACTTTTGGCCCATGGGTTTTAACATATCCCAACCCAACTCATCAGACGTAACACCCTCCACACACATCTCAACCCCACTGCTTATCCCTAACTCACGCCTCTCTCAGTTTTTCCGGCCAGCCT
This sequence comes from Bidens hawaiensis, assembly GCF_021521415.1. Classification (NCBI taxonomy): domain Eukaryota; kingdom Viridiplantae; phylum Streptophyta; class Magnoliopsida; order Asterales; family Asteraceae; genus Bidens; species Bidens hawaiensis. Next base: position 329,835 of record NW_027492837.1, read on the forward strand.
CCGCCCATCTCCGCCCATATCCGCCAGCCTCCGCCTCACTCCAGCCACCGTTCACCCCTCTTTGGTCTTATAAGTCTTTGTTTCCTCTGATTTTGTCTCAAACTAAAGGTAATTTTAGGGCTAATTAGTTGATTGATTTTATATATAATTATACATTTATACTCATGTTGGTTATTGTATGTTGTATATTGTTGTTAGATTGTGACTTAGTTTTCTTAAAAACTTGAACTTTAGGGTTAATTATGCAAGAATCATTGAAAAGAAAGTTTGAGCCCTCGTCTTCTTCAAGTAATACATCTAAGAAAATTGATTTGGAAGACCTTCCATCAGATTACGTTCATGTTTTTCGGGTATGAATTAAAAGTGTATGTTTCATCTAGTTTCTAATTTAGATTCTTTCTACTTACTCGTTTCCAATGACACCATAGTTCCGTGTTTTATCATGTTCCTCGCCTCGACCCGACCCGAATAACGACCGACCCGAAAAATTTTGTAAACCGAAAAATTGGGACCCCATCGACAAAAAATCCTGGGTCCGCCACTGACTGGTCTCATCCCTACACATAAGTTACCTATGTAAGTGTTATCGGTGGTAGTTATTGAGATTGGGTTGCTGTTGGATATGTTGTGTTTTGGGAGAAAGAATGGGGGAAGTCAGACTTTTAATAATAATGATAATGATATTACGTCTATGGTATAAAATTTTAATCAAATGATTCGGAACCGCAATGACGTTCGAAGCGTGCCAATAGAAGAGTCGGCACTCAAGGCGTATGTCAAAAGAACCAAGAAAAATTATTTGAAGCTGAAGAAACAAATCGTAACTTATGTATGTAACTTTTCGAAAGTCATTGAATTCGCGACAACGCGCAGAGTTCAGTTACTAGTTTTACTTTTAAAAGTCGTTAGTTATCTTTCCTTAATTTACATTTTTGTTGACTTAGGTTGTCTTATTTAGAAAATATGTATGTGATCATGGACTATTTTCAGAGAAGTTAGATAATCATCTTCTAAGACTTTATAATTTATGTGACCTATTAGTGATAAATTTCGACTCAAAAAATTTTCCACCCCATGAAAATATACCCTTCATCCTAACAAAATTACAAACCATCATACGTGGCACAAAACCATAAAACATACATTCCACATCATCCTTCAAACTAATCACTTGAAACAATGACCAAGAACAAGGATGACATCAAGTTCGGCACCGCACAGGCGAAGCTATCCGAAGACGACTCCCTGAGAGTTGGTTACGCTTCCGGCACACCGTTGGAAGCAGGAAAGATTGCGGATTCCGAATCCGTTGATCTTTTCGCTGCGGCTCGTAATATCTCTAACCAACAGCAACAAGATAAACGTGTGATTGCGGAGTCGAAGCCTGTTGATTTGTTCTCTGCTGCTCAAGGGGTTTCTGATGCCAACAAGACGAATAAAGGTACGGGTGATCGTCAGTCGGCTGCTAAATGATTAGTAGTGCCGCCGCGGTTAGCCGGTTTTCGAGTTCTACTCTGATGAATAAGTTCTTTTTTAGTTGTATTTTGTTTTAGCTTCGGATGATATTAATTTGAATAAAGTTTGTTAATTGTTTCTTGTTTATGTTGGTTATGAGAAAATAGTATAAAGAAAAAGGTTCTTGACATCTTGTTTTGTTTATTAATATCGATTTATTCAAAATCCCAATATGTGTTGGTGATTTTATTAATTATTAGTATGATTAATGATATTAGACTGACTTGTTTCTAGTTAGATATTCGTGGTACAGGTCGAGTAATTTTTTTATTGTTGGCCCAGGCCGGGTTGTACATTGATTATTTATTGTATTGGGCTACGTTAGGCCGTAATTTGAATTATACATAATTTGGGCTAGTGAGAATCTTAGCCTTTTGACACCTAATGTGCACAAATCGGGTTTTTTTAATACCTCGTTTCTGGTATAGAACCGAGTTAATGATAAGGTATTGAAAAATTGGGTATTGACAGGGTATGGTTCGGGGTCAAGGTTTTCTCTCTGAAACCTATACTCCATATACCAGGTTCGGGTCGGATTTAGAACTAGGTATTTTAACACCCTATTTCTTGGTATTGGAAAAACCCTTTATTTGGGTTTTTCTCCGGATATTTTTCAGGTATAAATATAGAGTTTTTTTTAAGGGGGGCACTTTTCTGAGTATTTTTCAGGTATTTTTCGATTATAGATCGGGTATTTGAAAAACCTCGTTCCAGGTTTGAAACGGTTTCTGGGTACAAATTGCTTCCGGGTACGGGTTTTGGTACCGAAATACATATCGTATCCCTATCATGCGGGGAAGGATCGGTTTCGGGTTCATGTATAAAAGAACCGTGCGGGGAAGGATCAGTTTCGGGTTCATGTATAAAAGAACCGGTTCCGGGGTTTTTTCGGTCCGATTCCGAGCCGAGATTCCGAGTCTTGAGTTCAATATTTGAATTAAAAATGATTTTGAGATAACTATAGTCTATACAACCTGATTTGGTCTGTATATATTTTCTTGAGATCAGTTTTTTAATTAGAAATGATTTTGGAATATAACTAAACAACCGTATGCGAATTTTGTAGGGATTTCCCTGAATCTTTCAGTTATTTTAGAAGAAAGATACAACCAAGAAACCATTAACCTTCACATCTTAGATACAAAATCCGATTCTTGACTCTTTAGTATAATCCAAACATCATTTAGCATTTCATTTACTGGTTAAGTTCGTTTGTAAAACTTGCAATACTGAGTTCTGAGAGGAGGAAGAGAGGTTGGAAGGTCCATGAGCCGATAAGGTTTTACAATTACAACTGTTTTTAGCGTAAAAATCCGACATTGTGGTTCAGGGCGGATAGCCCGCATATATATGAATACGAGTAAAAACCGCCGCATAAAAATTTCATTAAAACTCGATCAAAATGAATGTTCAAAGTAAAATGCACAAGGGACATTAGAAATCAACAAAATGGGTGTGTGTATATACATTTTCTCAATTATCTTAACAAAAAACTAAACTTAGATCTTCAATATCAACTAAAGCCAGGGCATAAAAACCACAAAGAATATTATATGAGGCCAAGTTATCGAACAATGTTTTGTTACTTAGGGCATCTTCCATTAACATCGACTTCAAACTTTTAAAAATGTGTCATGTTAGCAAGTTATATCAAAGTCACCGCTATGTAAGTTTTAGAACTTAGCTAGACAATTTTCAAAATCTGTTGCAAGTCGATGTATAAAATATGTTGTCTATAAACATTCATTATCCTCATCCGAGCACTATCCTCATAACCATCCGAGCAAAAAACACCCAAAACCAGCCTATTGTGGATGCTATAAATCTATTCGCCTTTGTTCCTATCATGCTCCATATATATATACAAACACGCACGCAGACAACGGTACAATAATTAAGAGACCAAACCAATCATTTGACTTTGGTTAAAAGTAAAACTTCATATGCAAAACAAACATATAATGAGTTCTAAAACTGTAAAACAAAAGGAGGATTCATTCAAAAACTTTGCAGGCTCCCATCTCCTTGAATACCAATGGCCAACCCTATACACATTTCTAACCTTCTAAATCCTCATTACTACATCACATTAGAGCGACAAAATAAGCTCCAATTCCCACCAAGTACACAACTAAGTTTCATCATAAAACACAAAAGACATAAAAACATGTAAAGACTGTAATAATAAAAGAAGCAAACTTACTTTCTATCATTGCTTTTATCTTATTCATCAGTCAGCCCATCACTCTTTTCATATAAACTTCATTATGGCTGATTAACAGGCATCGACCGTTGAGCAAATTCCAATAACACCTTCTTCTGCTTTTCATTCGTATGAGGAAGGCTGGCCCGCAAGAGCTCAACGGGCATTTCCACACTGATAGATTTTGCAGCATCTGACCAGATAACCGACATGTCACGCCCCTTACTCAGAAATGACTGGACAACACCCTCATATTTACTAACACAGTATCTAGTGAGAAGCGCAAAAAAGGAATCAAAAGACGCCTGCCACAAAGCCCGATTCGCGGGGCTGCAGTTAGCCGCAGCATTTGGATCGGTTAAAAGCTCGGTTCCTCTTTCTAGTACAGATTTTAACACAACAGAAGCCCCGTCCCCTGCAGGACTTCCAACAGGACGAAGTGGTGGTTGCTCTGTAGAACAAACCACAGATGCCAGACAGGTAGCCAGTGATCTAAGCTCCATTCCGCGCACTGAGGACGAAACGCTACTTACAAGATTATTAAAAGTTTCAGCTGTTTGTGGATCAACCGGAAGAGATCCAAATATAAACCTTAAATGACGGAAAATTGCCATGCAAACTACACGAGTCAACTCGCTTCCCGGTTCAAGATGTTTGAGGTAACTCGAGAGAAGCTTTCTACCCTTTGGAAGAGAAACCAACCGTAAAAAGACGAGATCGTCCTTTGAACCTGAGTCAATCGTTTGACCATTCTTGCCTAACAGGTCAACAAGTTGAAGTGATGTTGCTAAACCTTCAAGAAGAACATGTCGCCTTTGCCTTAACTGGGCCCCACCATCCGGAAGCTTATTGAACTGTAGAAAACGATCGATATCATCAACATCAAGAAGAAGACAAACACCGTCTTCAATTGCGACTCTAGCTGCAAGCAGAGGTTCTTGTATCAATGGTTTGTCCAGCGTTTTCTGGTCAGTGGGCCCGCCAGCAGCTGAATTTGGCGGGTCAACTTCAAGAAGCGGGCGGGGACGGCGTATAGAAGAGAAAGAAACCCGACCTAAAGCATCAACTTGAAGAAACGCGTGTGGTTCATTAGCAGCACGGGCTTGGGGTGAGCAATCCCTTAACTGCGTCGGGCAAAAATGGTGTCTTAATTTTGCACCACTAGATTTGTTGGCTAAGCAAGCTTGGTGATAATAATCGTCCACATATGGATCGTTACTGTGTGTAGCAGCAAGTTGCATTCTGACAATGTTCTCAATCTCAGATGATGTCATGTATTTTGATTTGAACTGTGGCCATCCACTGGTGTCAAAGCCCGATTGAAAATATCTCGGGCCTGGTCCTGGGCCCTGGCCCGGTCTACCTCTGGCCAACGAATTGGGTCTCATATCTCGTGAACCCATCCCAAGGGGTTCCATATTGTTCATCATAGGTGGATGGTGGTTCATTAGTGGCTGCAACCCGGTTAATTGACCACCAAATGGAGGCTGAAACTGATGGTGCATCCTGTGTTGTTGAGGCTGCAAATTGTGAGTAAAATGTTGTTGCATCAAACCGTTTGAAAGATCAGGCAAATTTCCACCAAATTGGTTTTGTATCCGGTTGTTGAGGGCTGGAGCAGGAGGACGAAACTGTACAAATAAGTGTAAAAAAATCACATGACAGTAACCCTCTAGAAATAATTTATAGACTTAGAATAAGTGTAAAAAAATCTCTACAAATAAGAATTAAAGATTCAATGCTACTTTATTTTGATATAACACTTCTCCATATGACCAGTTAATTACTCCAGTAATGCAATCACTACAAATAAAAATTAAGAATTTAATAAAACTACGTAAACATGATGGATATAGAAAGTATTAGAGCTAGCTCCCTCCATGTCATGGTGCAACAGTATCGGCATATTTTCATAAAGCAGACAGTAACAAATTTGCACCTTTGATTTTGAAAGCCATTCGAATTTAACAAGTAACAAAAATTTTCCAAAAACTTTGTGCTGTTTAAATTTAATACAAAGAAACCAGACTTGAAATCCTTGATTTTAATAATTATTTACAATAACCATTCATAGTTCCTGCTAGAGGTAAAGACCGTAAAATTAAAATGACAGATGCATATCAATAACCATTCATAGCAGTGAAGCTAACCTTTGAAAATGATGTCGAAAGATCGTTGATTCCTGGAAACACAACCTGAAACATAAAAACAATATCATTTCACATTTTACACATTCCCCAATATCCACATGTTACAGCAAATTGAATAAAATAAGCAAAATTCTCTTAATTAATCAATGTCATCATGCAAGTCTTTTAAACGAGAAATGACACCAACTTCGAGACATAAATCTTAAGTCTTAACAAATAAAACATATATATATAATCAAATGTATACCTCTTCTTGCTCCAACAGAAACTCTTCCTCCTCAAACTTAGCTTCCGAAAGCTCACCGTCATCCTCCAAACCTCCCAACTCAACTTCTTCAAGAACTTGATTACCGAAAAACGCATACTGTGATGCATCAAATAGCGCACCGCCTACATACCAAAACTCATAACTTCAAGTCAAACACCACTGCATACATATTATAAAAAACCTAAATATTCAAACTGTAGCTAAATCTACCACACACACACACACACAAATCAGTATAACAAATTCACATCACAATTCTATAACTTAAACACAAATCAAAATTTCAAATCAAACAGATGAAAACTAGATCTATACACAGTCTAAACCCTAAATTATAAATCGAACAATAAGCGTAGTAATATATATACCTGATGAATTGGAATCAAGGTGCTGATTAGGATCCGGATTAAGAACTCCACCACCTCCGAATCTATCCATATTACAAGTCGTCCACTGTGAGTCCAGATATCCGAAACGAAATACGGAAATTGATGAAGAAGAATCTGAATTGTGAATGATATATAAACCCTAGATGACGATAGATGTGGTTAATTAACAAATAATTGGAGTAAACGAAACCCTAGATGGATTGATGTATGGATATGTATGTATGATAGGGTTTGTGAAGAAGAAGAATTAGGGGAAAATATATTTTGATTATTAAATTATTATTGGTGTGATATTTTGATAGAATTAATTACGTGGATAGTCTGACAGAGGGTTCGAATCGACTTCCGGCTATCTCTGAACCGACTGTAGATGTCCCAAATCGACTTTTGAAGACAGTGGATTTGAGCGAACCGACGATCTTTAGACAGGTGCGTTGACAAAACATTGGAAGGAGGTCGGAGAGAGGGTTTCGGAAACTGGCAATTGCGTTATATTACGTACAGGGCAAATTTGGATAATTACCGGTTGTGAATCTTGGTTTAATTACATAAAGCTCACCTAACGTCAGAAAATTTAGAAGCTAATTTAGAGTTCTCGTGTTGGTAATCGTTGTAAATCAGGCAAACTAAATAACTAAACAGATTTTATGTTAAGTATATTAACAGCGCTGAAAGATTTTTATGTATGAAATTAGATCTATGATCTCAGTCAGTTATAAATCAGAAATAAATCTTCTAAGCAAAACGTTATTGTCTAGTACAATAACTTATTTATAACTGATTGTTCATTGGTTCATCATAAAACTGACCTAAACTTGTTTACACTAAAGCCAACCCAAGCTAGAATGTTGTAGCAATTAACAACCCTATCACAAATACTACCATCTTTTACTTCTTGGGAGAATGTATTCATGGGTTCATTTGGCACTAGTTCACACTTGAACGGTGGCAATATTTGTGGTATGCGTGTCAATTTATTTGAAATTCTTTTGTTAGGTTTAGTGTAAAGAAGTTTGGATTGGTTTCAAGATGAACTTGTGAATACATTTATTGTAGGGCCAATATTCTATATTAGTTATAGGATTGTGTATGTCTTTATATTTTCTTAGAGTCGGTGTAATACGTACCTCAGTACGTTTATTTTGTTTGAACAAAATGTTAAAGTTGGAGAAATGGGGACCCTATATAAAGGGTCACTTAACCCATTTCTCCACAACCTTGTGAATAGTAACCCTTTGCAAACAATTGTGTCAATGACTTCCAAACTCTCTCTAACCCCTCACCCACTCCTTAACTTTCAGGCCTCTCTCACACACTCACAAGATCCGAGATCTCGTTCCAACTAGTTGTTTCCGTCAACTAGTTGTGAGGTTGATCCAAGAACAACTAGTACTTAGTTTGTTTTGTTGTTTGATCCGGTGACGGGACCTACAATTGGTATCAGAGCTTTCAGGCTCTACTAGTTGTAGATCTTGGGTCACAACCTTGGATTTTGGTCTTGTGTGTGAAAAGACAGATTTTTCGAGAAAATAAGTGGTTCTCGTGTTCTTGTGTTCTTCAAAGGTTCAAGAAATTTAGTGTGTTCATGTTAAAGATGATAAAGTTTTGGTGAAAAGTTTGTGTTTGTGGTGCGTGAATCTCAAAAGATTATGTTTGTGTTGTTGCATGTAATTAGTTGCTTGAAAAGTTGGGATAAACATGCTTTTGGGTATGCTTCAGAAAGGTGGTGAGAAAGATGGTTGGTGAACTGCCATTTATAAACTCGAATACATGGTTCTCATTAGCTTACAATCCTTGGTCACTCACCATACTCACTAGCTTACAATCTTGTTACTCGATTACTATTCAAGACTCAATTACAATTTCCAACGCATAAAATCACCCAATTAGCAGACATCTTAGCCCACCCCAAGCATTAGCCTAACTCACATACATTCTATAACTCGCATACATTGCCAATCTCGCACACATTCCCACATCCGATTACACTCCCAAGTCGCATACATTTCATTCATTCGATTACAATTTGTAACTTGAATACATCAAACCCATTAGCATACATTCCGGCTCGATTACAATCACCACTCGCTTACATTTCCTCACTCGATTGCTTTCTCTTATTCGCTGACACCTCACACTCGCATACAAAAGGTCGTTCGATTACAACTGGTTATTTCGAATACAATTGAGTGGTCAGTGGGATTTGAATACATTGGGTTTCGATTACAACTGTTTTACTCGAATACAAATTCTTGACTCGCATACAACCCTTGTTCGATTACAATCTGTTAACTCGAATTCATTCCCATTCGATTACAATTGTTGTGTTCGCATACAATCCATCCTTTCGATTCCACTCCTTACACTCGAATACACTGATCCCATTCGATATTACACTTTCTCATTCGAATGCAATATCTTTACTCGTTTACCTTGGCCTGTTCGAATACATTCCTCAACTCGCTTACATTCACTCAATTCGAACACAATCCCACTCTCATACACTTCATCATTCAATTACACTTCATCATTCGCATACAAAGTCGTTGATTCGCATACATCGGCTCACTCGATTACAATCCTCATTCGCGTACATCATTTCACTCGAATACAACATTCCACTCGCATACATTACACTTAGTTTTCAAGAGTATTTAAAAAAAATAATCTGGCGGGAAAATTTTTCTTAACAAATTTTTTCCTGATTACTCCTCATAAGTGAGACTTCATTCCTGAAAATTTTGGCGAAAATATTTTTTTTCGATAATTTTCGGTGATTTTTTTGGCGGGAAAATCGAAAAAAAATTCTTAAACGAAAATTTCCTCGGATATTTCTAGTGTATTGTGTACTCTTCTCTCAAATTTTGTTGACATATTTTTCGGCCAACTGTTTACGCGTTTCGGCTGGCCGAGGGGGAGACAACGAGTAATTTAAGGAGGAGTTTGTTTGTGACACATGTTTGCAATTCTAAGCTTGAAGGAAGTCTCAACATGAGGGAAGGTCAAAAGGACATGTTAAAAGAAGATTTCAACATGTTTAAACATACTCTAGGAGAATCAGTCGCCTCTCTCATCAACATATTTGAGTCACTCGTTACTAAATTGAGAAGTGTCGGTATCATCCCTGAGTTTTCTGAGATCAACATGAAGTTGTTGGATTCAATGCCTCACGCATGGAATAGCAGTGTGATTACCATCAGGAGAACGACAAACCTGGATACCTTAACACTCTCAGAGTTGACTTCTACCATCAAGTCTTTTGAATCAATGAATGCCAAACTTCGAATAAACAATCAGTCAAAAGAAAATAAGGATGAGACACGTGATGCGGGTGTGAGCAGTCAAGCAAGTCCTATCATCCCCGAGTGTGCTACAGGTGGAAGTAGTCAAGCAAGCACCTCGTCAAGCTCCACTGCTGGAATACCTACACTTGCCTCTCTCATTCCCGAGATACACAAACTTTGCTCACAAGCTTCCATAGATAAAGTCTTAAACTATTGAAATCATAATGCTAAAAACTTAGAACAAATTCATAGCATTAAAGTTCAGAATGATGATCTTAAAAAGGCTGCAAAGATTTATACTACTAGGATCAACACTCATGGTAATGACATGGCAAATCTTGGGGAAAAAGTTACTATTGCTACTAATTTGGCCAAACTTCATGAAAATCACGTAGTTGAGCTAAACGCTAAGATTGCCAAATTAGAGATTGAATTAACCCAAAGAAAAGTTTCCATAGAAAACTTTGAGTTAGCTTCTGAAAAGCTAAATAAATTAATTGGGTCACAAATGGAGTTAAGAATAAAGACTGGAATAGACTGATAGTTCTGCTGTACCACCGCCTTTTAATGATAACTATACTAGCCTTCCTCACTTTGATTTTAACTCACCACCAGAGGAAGAAATGGTCTATGGTATTGGTCATGTGCCAATTTCAAAGACATTCGTTCCTGCTGCTCCCGAGACTGTTGATTCAGATGTTCCTACAGTTAGTCCTAATGGTAGTTCATCTTCTTCAGCAACTTCTGTAGAAGAAAGTGGGTCGGTGGAAAGGCCTGTTGAGGTGAACATATCAAGTTGTTCATCATCAAGTTGTGAGACTAAGGATAATTCTAGTAAAAGAAAAGTGTTTGAAAATGATAATCAACCGAGTACTTCATGTAAATATGTGCCACCAAATAAAAGATCATTTTCTCAAACAACTAATCAATCACAAAATCCTCAGTCATACAATTGTTTTGATAACAACTACTATGGTCATTATCAACAAAATTTTGTTAATTCATATTACACTAATTTCTTTGATGATCGGGGTCAATCACCAAATGTGTTTTATAATCATGTTCCTTTCCATGGATCACCTTTCCCACCACACCAACCATTTTATAGTTCTGATGAGTTCTATAGTGCTCCTAGGAGAAAGTGTTGTTTTGTCTGTGGTCATTCTTCTCACCTTGCAAGACATTCCAAGCACTGGTTCAAAGCAGCAACTTGATATTCAAAAGCGGCTTAGTCAGTCCCCAAAAGGTGCTTTTAGTAGCCCAGATTCAAGGACTGATCAAGCCGATAGTGAAGCCAGTGAAATGGATGTGAGATCCAAAGTCAATAAAGTAAAACGCAAGAGAAAACCATTTTGAAAAACAAAAAAGCATAAAATCAAAAAGGATCCTAAGACTGAGAAAAGGATTCACCAAAAACAGTTTTAAAATTTACAAAACAAAAGTCCAAAATTGCCAAAATCAAGGAACAAGTTTGTGCTTGGATTCTTAAGGACTGTTCTTCAAGCGATGAGTCGCCAAGAAATAAATTGTTTTCAAGAAATAAAATCAAGTTTGTCGATTTATGGTCGACTTTCCCGAGACAACTAAGTCTCGGGAACCCATGTCTATTTAAACGCTTACTGCATGTAGGGTCAATCAAGGAGGACTATCAAGAGTATTCGGTACTTAGATAGTGGTTGCACCCGACATATGATGGGAGACGAACCATGCTATTTGATGCTAAACCATTTGATAGCAGATTCGAGTCTTTCATAAGTGACATGGGATGACAAACTTCAAGGAAAGGGAAATGTTTCATACTTTGTGCTTCAACAATGTCAACCTTGTTCAATTGGATCAACCACAACTTGTCGAGCGCTTCTCCTTAGTGATGGATCCAACATCAGCTGCTGGGCATCGGTTTGAATCTCTTCAACTTTGTTATATGATGTGATAATGCATGCTTAAAATAGTCCATCTGACAACAGCTTTGTTGACCTTTTCACTAAAGCCATCGATCAATTTTGATTAAAACAACCTATCTATCTTTTTATATATAAAATTGTAAATATTTTTTAAATATGTCTCAATTTTAGAGGGAGAAAAGGAGTTAACTTTAACTCACCAGAAAGATTTTACCTTTGTTAAGAAAATAAAAAATGAGTCATTTGACTAACCAAAAGTATTTTACATTATTTAATTTATCTTTTATAAAGAAAATCAAAAAAATATCTAAAAATATTCTCTTGTTTAGAGGGAGCTCCTGCTTAGAGGGAGTCGGATAATATTAAAATATCAAAAAAATTTGAGAAATTGATCGGACCTTTTGAAAATGATAAGAAATGGTCTTTAGTGATCCTAGCACATGAAAAGAGTAGATCAAAAGCCAACAAGATCATTTCTTGATGTGTAGATAGGCTTGACAAATGAGTAAATATCATAGTGATATAAACTTAAATACCTGCCTATGCTAGTAGTTACACTCTTATGAAGCGGTTACCGACTCCAAATAAGTCATATCAATGAAGGCAAAAAATCCTAACAGTCAGTCATACACGAGCCTGTTATTGATTGGTCACAATGAAAAATTATTTCTTGCTTTAGTTTCAAATATTAAAAAATGTCAAAAATCATTGAAAGAGCAGAAATACTGCAAAATACTCAAAAAGTATTCAAAAATCAACAATAAAAATGTTGATAATTTTATCAAACAAAAAGGGGTATATTAGAACCACGTAACGTGGGGCAAACAAGTAAGTCCTAAACACTTTATATGAAAGCATAAGTCAATAAGGCTAGTAAGTCAATTTTTCATAATTTTGCAGGTTTGTGATGTTTAATTTGTTTATTTAGAAAAGGAATTTATTGATTGGTTAGCCTTATGGTTTATAATTCTTGCATGTTTGAACCCAGAGTTCACTAATTGCAAACTTGCTCCTTAAAGTTTACAACTTATTACTCATTTGTTTTCTATGGTTCATTTTTCATAACAATAACAGTCCATGCCATGGATGATCGTTAAGACGTTAACTTTATTCATTAAGTGAGTGTGAAATGTCTATTTTACCCTTTATAAAAGACTAAACAAATAAAATTAATGTAACAATGTAATTTCTTTATTTTCTATTTAAAATGCTAAGGGTATTTTGGTCATTCATGCATACTAGGTTAAAATCCATCCATGTTAAGGATCATTTGTGTTATATTATGACATATATTTTGGTCATTCATGCATACTAGGTTAAAATCTATCCATGTTAAGGATCATTTGTGTTATATTACGACATAACTTGTGATCGATAGTGTACTTTCTGATACTTAAAGAACCAAAACTAAACATTAGACATTACATTAGTGTTAAGTTTTCATCTAAACCATTGAAAGTTTGAAACAACCGACTAAAAATTTGACAAGTGATTAACGAACATTAGACGTTTTAATCCATTATCATCGCAAGTACTAAATCAATTCAGGAGCATTCATCCCCTCATCCTGAAAGCAATCGATTTTTCGATTGCTTTTTCGAGAGATCATCGACCTAAATATCCTACGAATATATTTGTGGTAAATCATCAGTTTAGTAGATCTCTCAACCATCGATTCCAGCGCATAAAAATTGTGGGACCGGTTATGACCAACAATCGACCACCAACATGACACCATCAAAACAACATACGTCAATACCCCTAGTCACACAATAAGATAAGTCATTAGTATTGTATAAATACACATCCTGTAACGATACAGAAATTTCAGAGAAGAGTAACATGGACCAATTGTACACCCTACGCAAATCTAACATCGGCCGTGGACAGGAGAGGTCATTGGTTCATAACTAAAATATCATAAACGCGCTTTGAGCTTAGTTGGATGTGGAGCACATGAAAACTCCACAGGTAAGCGTGCTCAGGTGGAAATAGTACTAGGATGGGTGACCACCTCGGAAGTCTCTACCGAGGCAACCAAAAACAAATCCGTTAGTTTTGTTGGATGGGTCATACATCGGGGGAAAAGTGGACAATATTAGTGATACGGGAGGCGGGATGTTACAAATGGTATCAGCGCCACTCCTGATCCATTCGGGATGGTGGGGAAAACCTCATCGAGGACGATGAGTCCCTAAGGGGGGTGATTGTAACGATATAGAAACTTCAGGGAAGATTAGCATGGACTAATTGTACACCCTAGGCAAATCTCACATCGGTTGTGGACATTGAGTGATCATTGGTTCATATGTAATGACCCCTCCTCTTAAATCATCAACGCATTTTGGGCTTAACGCTAGTGGACGAGAGGAGAGCTCCACAGTAAAGTGTGCTCAGGTGGAATTAGTACTAGGATGAGTGACCATATGGTAAGTCTCTACCGGGGTAATCAAAAACAAATCTGTGAGTTCCTGGATATTCTATCCATCGGAGGCAAAGAGGACACTATAGGTGATACGAGAGGCAGGATGTTTTAAATGGTATTAAAGCCACTCCTGATCCATTCGGGGTGGTCGGGTAAACCTCATCGAGGACGATAAGTCTCTAAGGGGGGTGATTGTAACGATATAGAAAATTCAGAGAAGTTTAACACGGACCAATTGTACACCCTAGGAAAATCCCACAAGGGTCGTGGACAGTAGAGATCTTTGGTTCATAAGTAATGGCCCCGCCTCTTAAAATCATCAACGCGTTTTGGGCTTAGATGGCCGTGGAGCACAAGAAAACTCCACAGTTAAGCGTGCTTAGGTGGAAATAGTACTATGATGGGTGACCACTTGGGAAGTCTTTACCGGGACAACAAAAAACAAATCCACGAGTTCCTGGATGGGTCATCCATCGAGGGAAAATCGAACAATATTGGTGATACGAGAGGCAGGATGTTACTTATCCAAGTTATACTTACAAATCGAACGAATATGATACGAAATGAGTTCTGGCGACTAGTATTTATGAACAAATAAGATCAACGTCAAACAATATCTATATCTATACTCTCTAATAAAAGGCTACAAGTTTTGCCACTTGTCACTCCTACATTAAACCTCACCTTTTTAACAAATTTATAATAGTAAAATAATAGTTATCATTCTTACCATTTATACTTCAAATTTGTTAATTTAATATTTACTTTCTTATTTTTTCCAGTATTTGATATTTATAATTATCTTTTACTTTAAAATTGTTTTAAAGACTATAGTACGACGACTTTATTAATAGTGTTTACAGGTTTATTGTGTCTTGTATACTGATTATTTATTAAATATTGTATTTTAATCAAGAACAACTTGTGTATTACACGAGCCTCAAACCAGGTTGATTATATACACATATTAATATCCTTTTTTTCTTTTTTTGCAAATTTTGCTTGACAGGTGTTGGAACATTTTAATGCCACGTTTTAAAATTGGTGTAGGTGGTCATTGATAAATTAAGCATTCGTCTTCAACTGTTGATGCTCTTAATTACGCATGTTCTCTTCTTCGTTTTCTCTTAATTATGCGTTCATACGAATGTACTTTTTTGATTTAGATTAACACTTTGTTTTGATCTTCGTGTTCCTTACATTCAATTGACGAGAATCGATAATTTCTTGTGTTTTGATTTTGATTAACTACAATACTATAATATTTTGTAACATCCTAAGTTTTTTATTATTAATAAAGATAATTTTATTTCTTAAGAATGTATATGTTAGCATTATGGATACCTTAAAAAAAATTCATTTTGATCTTGGTGTTGTGGTTAAGTAAAAAACAAGTTAAATAGGATGTCTTAATCACATGTATTAGTACATGCAAGTAAAGTCGTCTTCATAAGAAATTGACGGGTAGAATTAGTTTATTACCTAAGTTAACTAAGTACTTAAACAAATTATGTTTTATAATTGGTGTAAATTATAAAGCAATGAACCTGATTGTAATAAACTTTCAATTTAAAGAAAATGTAACCACATCCGGATTTCCAATGCAATGATTCACCCAAACATGTTTAACTAGATAGCTCCCGATATATACATGGTCTTATAAATGATTAATTCAGATGATAACTTAACACATGTTTTTAAAACTAACTCATATAATCTAATCACCAAATTATAAATGCTAATTACCTCCTTAGTTAGAAAATGCACAACATGCAAGATAACAAGAATAATTCATTTAAATAAATCAAACCACAAGTAGTTTTCAAACAATTAAAAATAATCCAAATAACTAGAACAAACAAGGTTTAAGTTTTATACAAACCAACCATCCACCTAGAGGTGATTACAAAGACGTATAGTCGCTCATCATCATGGTATCTTGTAATGTTGATTCAGATGATGAAAACATGAATTGAGATGGAATCATAGTGTTTAGAAGTGCTCGAAACAGCTTGTTTTAGTCCCAACAATTGTCCACAAAGCCCCCAGTCCATGATTTTGCGTTTACAACCGTCACATGTTTAAATATGGTCAATTTAGATCCTCAAAGTCTACATGCCCCATGTAGGCCCAAGTTCTATACGTGCCTAAATTGGTTCGAATTAGGTTAATTAACTTGATGAACACACTGCTAACATTCCATTATACACAACCCATGCAAACTAGTAGTTGACCCGTCCGGTGGACGGGCATATCAACTTAGAAAAGTGACGGTTTGGTTACTTTCCAACACATTTTGGGAGTTATGGTTTCACGGGAAAGTCAAACCTACTACTTCAATAGCAAATTAGAGAGTAGCAGCATCCATTTCCAACAAAGTACACAACCCGACACGAATTAATTTACTAATAACAAAACAAAAATTGTTTTTACATCATTGGTAATTCAGAACATCCGAAAGATATCATTTCGGATTAGGGTTTTACAAAATTAATCACATTCAAAGTTAATAAAGATGTTCGCCTAAATAAAGTTACAAAATGACCAAAAATTAACAAACATAACCAAAACAGTTTACTTCAAATATAAAACACAACTCACTGCTTAAATAGCATCAGCATCTACGAACACCTCATCGGCTTCAATTGCTGCCCCAACTCATCTTCTCAATATCTTCATACGAATAATCCAAAGGAAGCGAATTTGAAGCAACAGACGGGGATGCAGTTTTCTGGCATCCCAACTGCATATCACAAATGTACTTTGACACAGAAAACTCTCGTGAATTGTTAGGTGCCACATTATAACCAGTAATCCTAATCTTAAAATACGACACTCAGGGCACATAAAGCATCAAGCAAAAAATTGTGAACCCAAAATTTATCATCCCCAGCCTACAAAAGTACATAATAAATCTATATTTTAGTATACAAACAAATAATAAATATACATAGAAGATACATTTGTATACCCACAAATGTATACACACACATATAGTTAAACATAATAAGCCAGCATAAAAACAAAAGTATATTTGCTTAAACATCAATAACAAACCTCTGCTATATTCTTAGCAACCAAGTCATCTGCACTTATGCCAAGAAGTACCCAGGAAACTTCATCGAACATGACACATGAAATATCATCATATGTATCAAGAAAACGAACAACCAACCTGTAACTGTGGAAGTGTAATGTGAAATAAAAAAAGGCTGATGCACAATAATTATGCATATAAAACTTACCCATGACGTGGAGAAGACACATTGTTTTCACAGTTCGAACAATAGTACGCAGCGCTAACAAACTGAACTTTCTTGCGACATATAGAACATTGAACATACTTCCAATCGTTAAACAAATCTACGTCAACTATCGTCGCACCAACATTGTATGTTGTGCCCGTAATCTAAATTTTATGTAAAAAAAAAATTGAATCAAGACAGTATAGAAACTTTATCTTTTTTACTAATAAAAATAAATAGTACCTCAGACACATCTCCTTGTAAATATCTGTTAAGATCAACAACACTATTTACAGCAGAGTCTTCAGTTGCTTGCACATATGACCTAAACAAAACAGGAACTGGTAACCTGAAAAAAAAAATAAAAATCTTAAATAGATAACAAAAAAAAGTGTTTGAGGTAGTTAAGGAGGATTAACAATGGTAACAATGCACATGGCCTTGAAGACATCACGATTTGGTATTTGTGGATTAACATATAACTGAGATGAGGCCGTTGATACCAAGCACGGAACACCTACAAGAAGGTAAAAATTGTTTAATTACCATGTATCTAAAACAGATAGATTCATATATCAAACGGATTATATAAACATACGTTTAAATATCTGGACCTTGCAACACGTCAAAACGATAACCACCGTAGTTGCTGCATAACTCCTCATTTCATCATCACTGTACTTGTGCGCAAGCGGGCCCCACAAAGTAACATTGACATCCACGGAACTATACATTTAACGATATCGTTAAAAAATAAAATAACACAAGCAGTTCCCACAAAAAAGGTAATAAAAAAACTTACGCTTCATTAGCCAGAACAATCCTTCTTAATTCTGTATTACGTGATTTTGATGACTGTAGTTCAGTCTCAACACAACCCCATTCACGCAGAACACCAATAACATCTACATGTAAACAAAAGTTACTCATGAAAGAAAATTCAATTTTAAAGATACAACGTAAAAAACCTCTTAAATAGGTGGTCTCATTAACACGTGACGGCATGACGCTGAATGGTGTTAACTCAAACACATAGCGTTTAAACAAACGCGGATGCATATGGGAGAGACTAATTGACGTGTCATGTGTAAACTGGATAAAGTCATCCCGACGCAATGGACGATATGATGACGCATAAGGAAGAATGACAAATCGATGTAGGCGATACAATTGACCCTCCACCAAACGATTATTAAATTGATTTATCAGATAAGATGGAATTCGAGCATGAATTGCAGAATCCTGAAAGGAAGTAAAATGGAGGGTTGGTAATATAATATACGATTTTTGTAACGGGGTTATGTATAGGCTAAACAGGGTGACTTACACATTCGTCTGACAATATTAGATCACAAGACAAAAGACGGCCTGACACAGGGTTGTAAGTCGTCCATAAACGGGACACCATAACACTGATCTGCCATTGATCAGTAACATCAGGCATCAACTCAGAAATAAACCATACACCATTGTCACACCCCAACCTACGGCGGAAATGCTGGGGTGTGAACTGATTGTCACAGCTCACAAGGTTACTATCATGAAATTATAAAGCGACAATATCTAATTAATTTATTTATTATCAAACAACATTCATATACAACAAAAATAAAGAAAATTACAAATACAAAACCAACTATTCTTGTATATGTTTTATCCTAAAGTCATCTCTATGTGAGCTTCAGTTTGATAAGCAATCCAAATCTATAACCTGCAAATGCGTACAAAATATATGTTTGTCAACAACACATGTTGAGTGAGTAGATTACCAGTTTTGAGACAAACAAAAATGGTAATAATATATAATGATATAAGTGAATAAAAATAGGCAAAACTGTTATCTGTGAGTATAAACAATTAAACCATAGCACATACATATAAACAATCAACCATAAAGAAAGGGCTAAACCGTTGCCATGCGAATGGGCATTGGTTACCAAAAATGAGGTGTCGGTGAAACCATTGCCAATGCGATCGGGCTCTGGCCACTACGACGGTCGTATAATCATACTATAATGAGATTATGTTGGACCTCTCCGAATGCGATTCAAGCAAGCAAGTAAGCAAATAGCAAGTAACATGCAATCATTCAATTGATACACAGCACAAAGATCACAATTTCCTTTTGAGAAATAATAAGATAAATAATACGATAAATGGTACGCAAGTGTCCCAAAACATTTGAAAACAAGTAAAATAGGGGAGTGATTACTCACCTGATCGGATGAACGAAATATAAGTGACGATGTGAGAAAGATGAACCCTTCGGGGTATACCGACAAGGATTCCTAGTTAAAAAATAATAATATAAATTAATTATAAGAGATATAACATAATTTAATGATTTAAGATTTCGATGTGATTTGAGTTAAGTGTTGTGGTTAGACTATTATTGATTGAACGATTAATTTCTACATGGATTATTATTGCAAAGATTATTATTATTGTTCATCATATATTTATAAAACGATTATTTTTATAAAAATACCATTGTTTGTACTTGTACCAAATATACTAATGAAATAAGTTAAAATATATAGATTTAGTATAAAATATACTTATAACAATATTGGGATACATCTATAATTAGATTAATAATTAAAATAAAATAATTTAATTAAATATGAGATACACTTGTAATATTTGAATAAATACAATCCAATATTTAAATATTTAATATATAAGAAAATCACTAAATAAGTTAAATAATTATAATAATAATATTTAGGCGAATATGCATTTTAAGTCCCTAACGAAAGTTAGTTTATGAATGCTTGATAAATTTGTACTTAACGTGTTTATTAGTTTTATACCTTTTATTTGAAAACAAAAGAAAAGAAAAAGAAAATTTATATATATATACACACAGACACCAACGATTCATAAAATTGTTCATAACAAGCTACGTAAAACTAGACGTGTCGGATTCGTAAAAATAAAGTTTATTTGGCATTTAAATCGATTTATAAGGATTTAATTAATAACTAATTATAAAAAAATAACATTTAAAAACAAGAACGTGCTGGCTAGGGCTCGAACCCGCGCCTGGCCGGCTCTCACGTATTTAACACACACCTAACAAGCCAGTTGAGCCAAGCTGCGAATTTGGTTTTAAACTAGAAATGAGCCATAAAATACAATACTAATAAACGCCCAAAATTGATTATGAACCCTAGGTTTTATAATTCGTTAATCCACTTCGTGTTTACATAATTGATGTTAGGGTTTTTGATTACTGACTTAAGACGAACACAATGTAACATCCCAAAATTTAATAATAATATTGTATATATTATTTTCGTATAGTAGACAAAGTTTACTTAAGTGGTTAAGGAAATAATAAAATAACAAAGATGGTTCAAGTAGACTAATTAGATGGAATTAATTATGGACTAAGAAGGGAAGATGGACCTTAGGTCAATGGGCTTAAGGGAGTATAAATACCCCTTAAACCCTAATCCTTTCCATTTTCATACATCTCCACACCATAGCCTACACCATCAAAACACACACTTAACTCAATTCCCGTTTTTGAGAAAACCACCCACAAAGACACAATGATTCCCGGAGATATAGCCGTCGGATCGGTCTCAAATTTTAACTGAGTGTCAATGGCATATAAATGAAGCTTTCCACCGATCAGATCTTCGATCAGAGGTCGGGAAGTCTGATTTTTATTATCAAAACCGTAGCAGCTCAATAATGACGATTCCGGCCACTGTTCAGCTTGTCCGGTGACTGTAGCTGCTGTTTCCGGCGGAGGTGAGCTGATGGGTTTGTATATCGAGGCGAGACGATTCCGTGGCCACTTGAATCACTCGAATCCGAGTCCGTTTGATATGGTTTTAATCTATTCGAGTGATTCGAATATAAACATCAAAGGTATGTTTTGATCTTAAAGTTTACATTTCTATTAACGTATAGTCTTGAAACTTAAAACGAGGGAAGATCGGGTCTAGACGAAATATAAAGTTGCAACCTTGATGATAAAAATGAATGTAACGAACCCTGGCAGCAGCAGCTCACTACAGCAAGCTTACTGTATAACTTCGCTTGTTGAATAACTTCGCTTGCTGTATAAGTTCGCTGTTGTATAAGTTCGTTGCTGTAAAACTTCTCCGCTAATTAACTTCGCTTGCCGTATAAGTTCGCTTTACAAGTTCGCCTACTAATTAACTTCGCTTAATGCTTAAGTTCGCTATACAAGTTCGCCTACTAATTAACTTCGCTTAATGCTTAAGTTCGTGTAATGATTAAGTTCGCTTAAAATCCAAGTAAGAGAAAAGTTATGCTAGACCACTAGATTAGATCAGATGAGTATTGATACGTGTAACTTATACAGACAGCCGAGCTCAATTGAAGAATGGATTAACTATCAGAGAAAGAAGCAGAGTTAGGTGAGTTTCTAGCCCCATTTCCTTGTTATGTTTTCGGGGCTGTGTGCATACTCGATGTGAAGTGTGAATACACTTACCTTAAGTGGTAAGTGTATGCTATAGATGTTATACAAGTAACTAATATAATACTTTCCGGTGCGTGAACGATCTTCGGATATTGCACGCATCACCAAGGTTAGTGACTGTCAAGTGGTTATTAGTGTGTATGTTTGCTATTATGTGACTTGCGTACTATGTAAATGATAGAATGATATAAAGTGTGTTGTAAACAAGTTGCAGTAGAGTGTGATAGAAGTGGATAGGGGTCTAGTAAGAGTGTCAAAGTGGCAAAGTGGCATAACGTTATTCGTTATTAAAGTGGCAAAGTGGCATAACGTTATTTGTTATTAAAGTGGCAAAGTGGCATAAGTGGCTAAGGTGTAGGAGTAATTAAGTGGCTAAGCCGTAGGGGTAATTAAGTGGCTAAGCTGTAGGGGTAGTTAAGTGGTTAAGCAGTAACATGTTAGATAGTGGACTATGTGCCTTGGGACACGTATATAAATGCCTATAGTGGTTGTATGACAAGTTGCTTGATTAACTAGAACTCACTCAGCGTAGCTGACTTTTAGTATGCACGCAGGTGAGCAAATTAAAGAACTAGCATGAGTATGACACGTGGCATGGATTGAACTGCTGGCATCCGAAGACGGAAGAAATGGTGTTTAAAATGTGATGTTTTAAGTTGGTTTTAAAGAAAAGATTTAATGTTTTGTAACAAATGATTTTAGTTAACGTTTCCGCAAAAGTTTTAATAAACTCTGATTTGTAGAACTGTGTTTATGAGTAAATCCGACGCTAAAGTAGGGCTACCGGGAACGGAGCCTTACACACAACACATAGATTAATTACCTTGAATGAGAATTCAGTGATGATAGACGGCGAGGTAAGGCTGACGGCCAAAGACGATGATGAACAAGGTACCAGGAGCTCGTTATACTTAAATTAATTATGGGGTTTCATAGGCGATGGAATAATAACTGTGTGGGTTGATTTAATTGAAAAATTACAATGCGCAAACAACATATCGATCATATAATGAAGGCGGTTAACCAAATATGTAAATACACGTTATATTTTATCTTGTTTCTTATTTAAAGTGACGAAGTAACGATATTGTAAAATCAATTCCTAAAATATCACAAAGATTAAGCAACAAGAAACAAAATGGGTTGCGGGTTTTAGGGTTGGATCTTGGTTACGGGTTGGGTAATAGGTTAGGATAAGATAATTTGGCAGATTTTGCTAATTGGTCCTTTAAGTTTGAGTGAGGATTCAAAATGGGTTAAAACAAAACTTTAAGGGGTGAACTGTATTTAATCCAACGTTAAGATAATGTATATTTATTTTATTGATTAATTTATTAAAACGAAAGTCGGACGGGTATTTAGATTCGAAAGACCGAGTTGTTACAGTCTCCCCAACTTTAGGGAATTTTGTCCCGAAATTAAATGATACTATAACAAACCATAAAATTTCGAGGAAAAGAAGAAAATTTTTTTTAAATATAACTTTTAAAATTTTATCATAACACGGAACTTTGAATAGTCAAAAGAACGCTCCAAATGAAAATCCGATAAGGACACTTATATATAGGATGTACCAGCGGCGTATCCACCATGTCCTTATCTTCTCTACATTTGTACCGTTATCCCGACTACTTTCAATTCTATATTATGACACACAATTGCACGCATTATGATTTTCATGCGAGGACTTCGATAATTATGTAGGCCTCCATAATTACTTAGGTCGTCGGATGGTCGACATAACTCGTTCCATCGTGTGGTTTACTATATACTTGAAAGGCATGATTTTGTGAGAAAAGTTATTAATTTATTATAAATATGAGGAAAGTGTTAACATATTATAAGACCATTGGGAGTTGATTTATTATAAGTGTAAAATCTGAAGATTTTATAAAATATTTCTAATAACGCAATTTAGGTGAAATTTCAAATTTGATTAATGAAATTAGTGAAAATTTTAAAGTAACTTAAAAGTCAAGATAAACGGAAACATTGAAGTTGGGATATATGATGCGTCGACAAGATCGATTGTGAAGAAAGAGAGTGGGGATACGAGCCAACTGACAAATTTACGTGAACTTACCAAAAATTCTATGATTGCAAGGATAACATCAACAATAGTTAATTAAGGAATTAATTGATAATTGTAGACGAATAATAACCTGTGAAATTTTTTTAAATATTGCAACATTCGAGGTAGAATTCGTAAGACCGTGAGTACAAATTTGAACAAGATTAAATGTAGACTTTGAGGGATTTAGTTTAGTTGAATAAGAAACTCATGAAATTTAAAGAGAACTCTATACAAAATTGAAGTATCGCAATTGTGTATTTAAGATGAGGTAAGTTAAAATATTAAAGTACTGGTAGTAGTAATTGAAAATGCAAAAATATTAATGCAAAAATTTATGTATACAAACAAACCGCAAATAGATGAAATTGGGAAGTGAATATTCACGAATCACCGAGATAGTCCTATTCCAATTAAATCTTTAAAATTAGATAATAGTGAAAATTAATAATAAAATTCCAATTAAATCACCATGGGAATTCAATGAAATTCATTTTTTTAATAGTGAAAATTTACTTAAATAATGGAAAATAAAATTCCATAACGGAAATAATTTTGTTTAAATAGTGGCAAGTTCAATTAATAATAGAACTATAACATTTCAATTTCAACGATAAAAATTTACAAGATGAAAGGTAACTTGTAATGCACGAGATCAATAAATACACGACGTACAAAAATGTTAAAAATCAAAGTTGAGAGTAGAAATTGGCACGTTGTCATTAATTTAATAAGCAAACAAGGTAAATGAGAAAAGACAAATTGAATAATATGGTCAACTAATTACTAACTGTCGAAATTGTGTCTTTTGTAATTGAAAAAGAAAAAAAATTGTTTCGATTTATGAGAATCTAATTATTTTGATTAGTTGACGAAATGTTAAAGAACCAAATCCTATAATTTTGATTAAGTAAAACCAAACGTATAGATAAGTACGGAAACCAACGATATTGATCTTTGGAAATATAAGAAAAAATTTTATTGTATGCGAAAAAGATACTTAAAATGATGGATTTTCCAAGTTGAGTTTGTTCCAAAATAACTAATTTAGCTAAATAATCATTTAAGGTAAAATTAAATACAAAATACGTTTAGACGAAAATGATGAAGACGATAAAAAATCTTCTTTGTGAAAACTTAACTACGATTGGTTTGATTCAAAACACCTTTGTTAATTGAGCTTATGAATACTTAAATACTTGAGATCGAATGATTTGTGGCACCTCGAATAGGTTTGTGAAAACGAGGTTTGACTAAGGTAAGCTTGATGAAATTAAGTCTTGCGGTTCTAGAATCGAATAAGCGAGAACGACCTTATTACATGAAGAAAAGCCTGAAAGGCATAGAGTTGGTAGGTTTAAGCTAAATGAGCATGGGTTGTATGGTATGGTGCCGGTATAATTTAATCTTGGCGTGAATGAGTAAAGAGCAATGCGTTGCGAAGGTGATTAGGGTCTCCATAATTGTAGAAGGCACGTGTAGCAGGTGTATAAAGCTAAGTCGACAACATAGACCGTTGAGGGATGTCTTGTGCCGTAGGCAGTGTACGAAAAGTCTGAACGGGATAACCATAACGGTTATAGTGAGTGTAAGAATGGCACAAGGATTGAGTCGGATGATGAAAATCACAAATAATACGTAACGAGCGTATTCCGGCGTAAGGTTTCTTGTTTGGGACACTATGATTTCGTTGAGATTGATAATTGGTTTACTTAATAACCTAAACTCGATTATTAAGCTTTCGTTTGTTATTATCGTTGTTATGAGGGTGAGTATGAATCAAAATTTCTCTGAAAAAAATTAGTGAACAAGATTAAATTGATTGCATTAGTGTTTTGAGTTAGAATTTATACCCTAGAGATTGTAGGAGCTATCTCTTTGACTGTACTTGTGGTCATAAAACGGGTGTAGAGAATATATGATCTATATTGTTTGATGTATAAATCATTCTATAATTATTTAAATTGAGATTAAATGAGTATGAATAATAAGTTGTGTAATTTCTTATTAGTTATTAAGGAAAAAGTGAAATTCGACATAAGTTGTGCTAGCGTTAATCATAACTTAAGGATAAGTAAGAATTTAAATGAGATAATCTATACGGAAATTTGTTAAGTAGATGGTATAATCAATGAGGTGATTTTATATGAGATTTTATCGAAGCATAACAAATTAAAATGTTAATACTTAAAATTTGAGGGTGATAACTGAGATGTAAGTAATAGTTATCGGGGGTATTGAGTTACTTGTGATAAGTTCGTTAATTGATAACGTGATAATCGTGAACATGAGGGATATTGTTTAAATAGTAAGGTATTTAATAATGATTTTATTATATTTGATAGTTTGATGATGTTATAATATGCGTATGAGAAAATGGTTATTAATTACTCTTGGTAATTTGTGAATGTGATAATATGAGTGCGAGATAACTAATTAGATAATTAAATAGTAAATTGTTTAGATGGACTTGTGATAACAGAGTCCCATTGAGTGAATGATTTATGTTCCATCATGAGAATGAAAATATTTGTGAGTATGTGAATGAATTGAATCAATAAGTCTTGATTCAATGTAATTGAATAATTAAGTAATTGAGTAACTGAATAATGCTCCAACCCAAATATAGTAAATATAAAAATTGTGAAAATGAATAGTTGGCGTGTCCATGGCGTCCATGGATTTTTCACCCGACTAGACATTTAAAAGTAATAAAATAATAACAATAAAACGCAATGGAAAACTGTAATCGTTAACTGATTACGGTAAACGCTTAAAAAGTAAAAAACAAAACTTAGGAAATCCTAAAAGAAATTCCCGTCAACGAAAACAATCAACAAAAATTTTAATGTAAATATATATCTTGGGAATGAGGCATTGCGTCGGAGTTATAAAAATATTTTGAGAATGAGACACAGTCTCGGAGTAATAAAATAATTTGAGAGTGAATCATAGCTTCGAAGTTGTGTGTGTGCATGAAAAATAAAATAAACAATAATATAAGTACTTAATCTAGCAAATAATTACGTAAGTTGTAAACAATCAAATAGAACACATCAGATAAACAAATAAGCACGTATGGGGCTCCTAAGCATGTTACTAAGGCACCACTAACGACCTATCTTAAACCTTCCGCTTTGATACCAATCTGTCACACCCCAACCTACGGCGAAAATTCCGGGGCGTGAACTGATTGTCACAGCTCAGAAGGTTACTATCATGAAATTATAAAGCGACAATATCTAATTAATTTATTTATTATCAAATAACATTCATATACAACAAAAATAAAGAAAATTACAAATACAAAACCAACTATTCTTGTATATGTTTTATCCTAAAGTCATCTCTATGTGAGCTTCAGTTTGATAAGCAATCCAAATCTATAACCTACAAATGCGTACAAAATATATGTTTGTTAACAACATATGTTGAGTGAGTAGATCACCAGTTTTGACACAAACAAAAATGGTAATAATATATAATGATATAAGTGAATAAAAATAGGCAAAACTGTTATCTGTGAGTATAAACAATTAAACCATAGCACATACATATAAACAATCAACCATAAAGAAAGGGCTAAACCGTTGCCATGCGAATGGGCATTGGTTACCAAAAATGAAGTGTCGGTGAAACCATTGCCAATGCGATCGGGCTCCGGCCACTATGACGGTCGTATGATCATACTATAATGAGATTATGTTGGACCTCTCTTAATACGATTCAAGTAAGTAAGTAAGCAAATAACAAGTAACATGCAATCATTCAATTGATACACAACACAAAGATCACAGTTTGCGTTTGAGAAATAATAAGATAAATAATATGATAAATGGTACGCAAGTGTCCCCAAAACATTTGAAAACAAGTAAAATAGGGGAGTGATTACTCACCTGATCGGATGAACGAAATATAAGTGACGATGTGAGAAAGATGAACCCTTTGGGGTACACCGACAAGGATTCCTAGTTAAATAATAATATAAATTAATTATAAGAGATATAACATAATTTAATGATTTAAGATTTCGATGTGATTTGAGTTAAGTGTTGTGGTTAGAATATTACTGATTGAACGATTTATTTCTATATGGATTATTATTGCAATAATTATTATTATTGTTCATCATATATTTATAAAACGATTATTTTTATAAAAATACCATTGTTTGTACTTGTACCAAATATACTAATGAAATAAGTTAAAATATATAGATTTAGTATAAAATATACTTATAAAAATATTGGGACACATATATAATTAGATACATAATTAAAATAAAATAATTTAATTAAATATGAGATACACTTGTAATATTTGAATAAATACAATCCAATATTTAGATATTTAATATATAATCATAATATATAAGAAAATCATTAAATAAGTTAAATAATTATAATAATAATATTTAGGCGAATATGCATTTTAAGTCCCTAACGAAAGTTAGTTTATGAACGCTTGATAAATATGTACTTAACGTGTTTATTAGTTTTATACCTTTTATTTGAAAACAAAAGAAAAGAAAAAGAAAATTTATATATATATATATATATATACATATATATATATACACACCAACGATTCATAAAATTGTTCATAACAAGCCACGTAAAACTAGACGTGTTGGATTCGCAAAAATAAAGTTTATTTGGCATTTAAATCGACACTACGTGAAAATTGACCTTCGGACACACGTAAAAAGTGTGGCCGTAGGCCTTTAGCCACACACATTTTGTTCAGGTCATATGTGGCCAAAGGTCGCGACACCGTGGGTATGATATGGCCACACACAGTTTTTAGTGGCCTTATGTGGTAATAAGTGTGGCTAAAGGGTACAGGCATTAGTTGCTGGCCATCAAGAAGTCTCTCCAATAAGTGTGGCTAAGCGGTAGAAAATAGCCACATGACTATTTCCTATGAGTGACCACTGCACGTATATAGCCACATGAATTTTACAATAATGTGGCCAATAGGGTTGTGTTAAGCTTGCATTGTGACCTATACCGTGTGGATATAGCAAAGAAATGGCTACTTAAATTTAGTAATAGATTGGCTAATTATAGGATATAGACACTGGATATTATATTAAATGTGGCTAAATATGTTTACTTGCCACTCAAACACTCCTTTGTAGATTATAGTGTGGCTATTGTCTTACCGTTTGTCACACATAATGCTTTTCGTAATTGAAAGTGTGGCTATTGTCTGACTTTTCGTCACACATAGTGAGGTACTGAGTGGCTAATAATATCATATAGACACTTGAGGTTATTGTCAGTGTGGGTAAAAATGTGAACTTGCTAGTCAAAAACTGTTTTGTAGTTTGTGATGTGGCCATTGTCTTACCGTTTGTCACACATAATGCTATTCGTAATTTAAAGAGTGACTATTTTCAAACTTTTCGTCACACGTAGTGATGTATTATGTGGGCAAACATATCATATAGACACTGGAGGTTATTGTCAATGTGGCTAAAAATGTGAAGTTGTCACTCAAACACTCTTTTGTAGTTTGTGGTGTGGCCATTGTCTTACCGTTTGTCACGCATAATGCTATTCGTAATTTAAAGTGTGGCTATTCTCAAACTTTTCGTCACACATAGTGATGTATTGTGTGGCCAAACATAACATATAGATACTGGAGGTTATTGTCAATGTGGCTAAAAATGTGAAGTTACCACTCACACACACTTTTGTAGTTTGTGGTGTGGCCATTGTCTTACCGTATGTCACGCATAATGCTATCCGTAATTTAAAGTGTGGCTATTCTCAAACTTTTCGTCACACATAGTGATGTATTGTGTGGCCAAACATAACATATAGACACTAGAGGTTATTGTCAATGTGGCTAAAAATGTGAAGTTTCCACTCAAACACTCTTTTGTAGTTTGTGATGTGGCCATTGTCTTAGCGTTTGTCACGCATAATGCTATCCGTAATTTAAAGTGTGGCTATTCTCAAACTTTTCGTCACACATAGTGATTTTTGTAATTTCAGGTGTGGCTATTGTCTTACTTTTGGCCACACCTATTTAATGTGTTCTATGTGGCCAAATTGTGTGTAATTAGGTAATATAATTATTTTTATTTTTTGTGCAGTAATATAAAACAACTATAAGCAAGCATGACAAAACAAAATTAGAAACAAATTATATTAACAATAATATTCACTCAAGCAAATGTATATGCAAAATATCTTACAAAATACAAAAATAACGACTACCTATACTAGCTAAGGCGTCGGTTTTTGGCACTGCTCCTTGTCTTCTGTTTGGTCACCCTGTCTATCGTTGTGTACTTTGCCTTTGCCTTCTTGACAGCTCTGTCTGGTTCTTTTGAGGATGGGAGTGGTGGTAGCTGGAACAACAGAATATGAAAAACAAATATGTATAATTAATGTCATATTTTTTAATTGAATAGAACAAAATAGTAGGCCTGCAAACGAACCGAACATTCGTTTAACTATTCGTGAACCTTTCGGCGGGAAGTTTGTTTATGTTCGTTTATCTTTGTTCAATTACGTTAGTCTAGATTATAAACAAACGAACATAAACGAACACAAGTGTTCATTTTTTAAACTAAATGAAAATGAACATTGATATTTGTTCGGTTAAGTTAAAAGGGAACAAACCTCCTGGTCACATAAGATTAGGTTTTCTGGCTAAGCAACAAAAGTACCACGTGCGTCGCCAACAGTCACAATTTCACCTGCCTCACAAGGAATAATTGCTTGTTCCTTTATGACTTCATCAATACTAACTTTATAGCAACCCTCTGGGATTGCTTTTCCATGCAACTGTTGTGGAAACGGTGACCATTGAACTGTACCATGTGCCACCTTGTTACGCTTGTCATGGACACACAAACAACACTCATACACCTATAAACAAGCATTTGAAATTAACAATGTTAAAGTCAAAATATAAGTACATACACATGTTGGTGGGAAATTAACAATGTTTCGCGCAGTATATACCTTTATTTCAAGATGTGGGGAAGCTTCATCCGTAGATACATCAACTTTTCTTTTACGGCTTCTTCGTTTTACCTAAAAACCATTCAATGAATCAGCTTATGGATGGAAATCAATCAACAATTAAAGGAAAAACTGAAATTGTCAAATACTTACTGATGGTTTTTTCGAGCCGCTACTATCCGGAGTGTGGTGTAGTTGTGTTGATGCTTGGTCAACATTGTTCTCTACAGGCTTCATTGGTAATATAAAAGAAATTGGAATTGTTAGACTTATTAGGTTAAAAAATATAAAAACTGAAATTGCCAAATACTTACTGATGTCGCGCTATAGGGATCGACTACCGTTTGGTCAACACTTTTTTCCACAGACTTGGCCTGCAATTCGGTAATAGAAAATGAGTACACTCACATTGGAAACGAATTATAAAAAGTACTGAAATTGTCAAATACTTACTGATGTCACGATATGGGGAGTGGGTACCATTTCGACAACTATTTTATCCGCAGACTTGGCCTACAATTAACTTATGCAAAATCAGCACACTCACATGGAAAGTTAATTATTAAAACAAATCAATCAAACTGTTAAATGCTTACATGAGAAGCAGATTCTTGTTGCACAGCCTCATCTGAGGTTAAGATGTTTCCCACAGAACTGGCCTACAAATCAATTTATTAGATTATGAAAAATGAAAAATCACATGGAAAGTTGTAATAAACAAAGAAACTGTCAGATACTTACTGGTGCTGGCATTTTATTTTGCGCCACAACACTAGTACTTTGGTTAGAACCAACCTGGTTGGGAACATGATTTACCTACGAATTGTGACAAAACAGTGCCAATTATGTATGTCGAATGCATTAATTAATATGTAGCATGCGTCACTTACTTGACTTGCCGACATTTCCAGCAACAATCCTTCGAGATGTCTGAACCTGGCCTCATATGCTAACCGTTCCTTCTCACGGCTTGCTAGCATAGCATTAGTGGATTCAAGTAGAGACGTAAACCTGTTCACCACTACATCTTTCTGCACCGCCTCATACTTAAGTTGGGCAATCCGTTGCTTAAATGAGCCTTTTACCCGACTCACACCTCAATATTTACCTGTTGTCAAGCCGTACCCAATCCCTTTTAAAAACCCACCTTTCTCTTTGCCAAGCACTAAGGTGACGACATCTATGCACGGTTCAAGTGCCAGGGCTCCGGAGGCAATCTGCTCCTCATGCTGAACCTGCAAGAAAACAAATATTCTAATACACTTGTAATACGCTTATGTATCCACATCAAGTGTTGAGACAAGTTATACAGACTCAAGTTTTTTTGAAACCAATATAAGGCAATGAATTAACTTTAACAAGATTTAAAAAGTTTAATACTAAAACATACTAATTTGGTTACCACGCCTTCGACAACAGCATTCTTGTATGCACCATCTTTGTCCTCCCTTCCTTTCATCCACATTAATGCACGACCGGTGATCTCATCCGGTTCAATTTCCTTCCTTTTGACCTTGTAAAATATTCAAGAGAAAGCAACTGACGGTCATGCGTTAGACATATCATTGAATTAGAGAGAAAGCAGCTGACGGTGATTACCAATTTCTCTCGAAGGTAGGTATAACCCCCTCGTCCCATGTGATGATAAAAAAATATTCTTTGCTCGAGCTCCCTTTGATGAAGCCGATTTTTTCTTCAACCACACATTATAATCATTTCATTATATTTAAATAAAAAACATAAACCATATATAGTCGATCAATCTACGTTTGCAGAGTAGAGGATTTATACCAGAAACAACTCTGATTGTGTGTACTCAACGAAGCGATCCCAGTGTTCTTGCCTGATCATCGTCCTGTGTCCCTTGGGTATCGCCTTCAGCTTCAGAGGTTTACGGATGTTCGGCATAATGTATTTGGCATACATTTTTCTTATGAAATCCCGAAGAAGGTGTCCGAGCCGATTCATCACAGAAGGCCTGTGAGACGCCTCAATCTCAAAATATTTCTGCATAATATAATACAATAAAGGTAAATTACTTCTCAAAATATAAAATGCACAGATAAAAATTAAGAATAACCGTTATTTGTTCCCACAGTTTATCTCTAAGCTCCTTTGTGACCTCCCTCCAACTTAAATGTCTCAAGCCAACTATTTCTTTTACAACATCCCCTAAAAAATTTGCAAACTTTGATCTGTTTTGGCCAGTGAACCTACCCAGATTATCAAACTCCACTACCAGTCTGACACCACCAGAGTTTGCATATTCGGTACGTAGCTTAGGTAACCTCGTCAACCCCCTTGTAGGTTTTTTCGTAGTAGCAAAACTGTTGATGGGTTGGATAGCCATCTTCCCTATATCATCGTCCCTACCAGTCTCACCGTCGTCATCGTTGGTTTCCTCGCTGGAGTAGCCTTCAGTGTCGTCTGATTGAGCGTCGTCGTAGTCGTTGGCTTCCTCATCGGAGTATAAAACATGTCCTTGTTCGATTGTTTCATCTATAAGCTTCATCGTCGTGCTGATTTGTGGAGTGGAAAATTTTTAATAATTTGGAGTGTAATTTAATTTTTGGAGTGTTAAATGTAATTTGGAGTTTTTGAATATTTGGAGCCAATATTTTGGAGCTTTTTGAGTTTTGCCTCCCTTTTAATTAAGAACCAATAGATTATTGGCATAGTTTTTACGGCAGAGAACCTGTGGCTGAAAATAGACACTTTGACAGAAGATGGTTCGATAAGCGTGTTACTTGCGTATTAGGATATTTATATATTTTTAAATAGACACTTTGACTATAGATGGTTGGATAAGCGTGTTACTTGCGTATTAGGATATTTATATATTTTTTGTACATTAGCGTGTTACAAGCGTAATAGTGTTTTTTAACAAAGTGTTTTTTTGTTTTATTTTTAGATTTAACCAAGTGTTTTTAGTTTTCTCCATTTGTTTTAAGATGCTCCATAATTACCATTCATTAAAAGTTTTCATACAAAAGGCACCATTATAATACATTCCATGAAACAAAATAAGAGTGAATAAGAAAATAGATGATACAAGAAACTATAAAAGTAAAGCATTTAAAAGCTAACCAACCAACATTCAACACAATAAACTAAAAAGTGTATCAATACAACCATACAAATATTACCAAATCACAAATGTTCCAAAGTTCACCAAACACATCACCAAATATTTCCCAAATGTTCCAAACATCACCAAATCACTAATCAACTTTTGAAACTAACAAACCACCTTCATTGAAGTCATATTCAAATCTGCACTTATCACCGATCTGTAAATCATTTTCCTCCTTGAAATTTTTCATTTTGTAAAGAATATCTGAATTTCAGTTTTGACACTTCACCATGGAGTTTCATTTTTTTTACGACCTTCGGGATTGACCAAAGTGATTAGCATTCCATCATAGGCATCAATCTTGGTAGCAATGTGACCCGGAAGACGCTGTGAAAAGCAAATTTTAAATATACTTGTAAATAAAAAAGAAATTTAAAAATTCAATTTACCAATTTCTTGGTGACGTTCATGTGGAAGACGATTTTAGAGTCATCATTTTTCTCATCAAGATAAATTGGGTTTTGGGAGGAACTACCTTGATTGCTTAATTGGTAGTTGAGAAACAGCTGATTTGGACCAGGAAGGATAAATTCTATGCCATCTTCATGAAAGACATTAATATGAAATGTGTAATCTGATATGATTTCAAACACAACAAACTAACTACCTTTCAAGTTGGTTTGTTTAAAAACCTCAATCCATCCATCCTCTAGCCTATAACCCATTCCATCCCAATGACATGAAACGTTTTACAACACTCTATCTGTAGCAATAAGCTCGAAAAGCAAATTCATCCAATTTTCACCAAATTCTTGAATCACGTACCACTCAGGGAAATCCTGTTAAACATGTTAATTAAAATACATTTGAATTTG
This sequence comes from Bidens hawaiensis, assembly GCF_021521415.1. Taxonomy (NCBI): domain Eukaryota; kingdom Viridiplantae; phylum Streptophyta; class Magnoliopsida; order Asterales; family Asteraceae; genus Bidens; species Bidens hawaiensis. Next base: position 364,679 of record NW_027492837.1, read on the forward strand.
GAAACAATCATTAAAAACAGAAATTAAAACTTACTAAGTAATGGACGTGTCAGTTTCTGACTGGAATACATATCATTGTACCGGATTGATCATTTATGTTTCTTTTGAAAGTAAACATGTTCAACATAGATGTTGACTTAACCTCAAAAACAACATATGTTCCAGCTTCTATACAACATTCTCTGATTAATTCAGTCCAACTGGTTCCAAAATAAAAGTCATCAAGTACTTTGATTATAACAACAGAAAACGTTCTATCACTTTGATCAGAAATCAAACAACAGCCGGTATTCGATTTCATGTCAGCAAACATTGGTTGAACAACTTTAGGAATGAGCTATAAGTAACACAAAAAATGTTCTTAAAATGTATATGTTGCAAAACTGTAAAATGTTTCATAAAAAAAATTAACCAGATAACATTAACATACCATCCTACTCATGGAATCGCTGTCGATATCTACCAGGAACTTAACTCCATTATTGAGACGTGGCATTTTTATGTTCTTAGAACTTAACTCGATGTCTACGAATTACAGTAAATACGAATTACAGTAGAGCGAAGTAGAAGTCGATTTAGGGTTTTGAAGTTAAAAGGGGTCTGTCTTTTGGTTTTATTTATTTCTACACATTTAATTATATATATATATTTTGGTTTTTGTTTTATAAATTTTTAAAAATAGTATAAAAACATTTACTTTTAGTTTTTTTACTAACATTTCGGTATTAAATTTCGTTAAAAGTTGAGTTCGTTTAATAAATCATATATTTAAATAAAATTAAGTTTTTTTTCCATTAGTGAAGTATTATCTTAACCATTAGTAAGATTTTCTGGATAAGATTTACAACTTCGTAATAGAGAAGCTCATAACATTCTAGTGTTATCATTATCATATGGTTATCATCATCACCATATGTGTTATGATGATGATCAACATCATAAAGCTATCATGGTTATCATGTATTATAGTGGTTATCATCATTATAATCATCGATCACCGTCACCATGAAACGGCATCATCATCAGACGTGCGGGTAATCAACGTGGTCATTGTATAGGCTATCGTAGTCGGCGTTGATCATACTGGTAACATATATCTCGCTATCAATGTCGTCATCATCGTCACACATCATCATCACACATCATCATCATCATCATCATCATCATCATCATCATCATCATCCGATTGCCATGTACGAGATGTAGTCAGCATCGTATGGGTTATCGTAAACAAAACGCCCAATATTAGCGATCATTGTCGGCACCATCTTATGAATTGTTGTCGTCATCAAACGACGTCATCAGTCGTACATGCTACCATCAGTATGACCATCGTATACATTATCATGGTCGCCATCGATCATACGGGTTACATGTCATTAAACATCGGTGTCACCATCATCATCAACATATATATATATATATGAGTGTGTGTGTGTGCCTGTGTGGCGTATTGTCATATAGGTACATATAATTGGTCATCATCATATATATATTTGTGATCATCATCATAGACGTCATGCTCGTCGTACGAGCTACAGTCGCCATCGTATGGGTTGGCGTAAGCAAACCGTACCATATAGGTTAGCAACATCAATATGATAACCACCACTAACCAAGGTTGTTGTATTAGCATCGTCTCGTCATAATTGGGCCAATCATTATGGTCATCATACGGGATAGCACCGTCATCGTCTCATGTATTACATATCCGCAGTCATACTACACACCACCTACTACCACCATCCACCGCCCACATTCGCCACAACGACCTCCAGCACCAACCACTAACCACATTCCACCACCACCAACCACAACCACCCACCACACCACCACCACCCACTAATATTATATAAAAATATATATACATTTATTTATAACCATCCACCAACACCACCCACGAACCACCACACCTCCGCCACCGTCCACCACCATCTAATATTATATATATATATATATATATATATATTGCTAATATACAATACAAACCGTACGATTAAAATTTAAAAGCACGCGCCTTTTTGCTACTATACAATACTAACCGTACGATTAACTCATCTATTCCGGAACGGCGATAATTATTCCCAAAATTCAACCTCGTAAGTCAATATTCCTAAAAATCGTTGACGATTCGTATCTACTGTGAAGCACAAGCACAAGCACAAGCCCGAGTGGTAAATTATTCTGGAACGGAACCAAAATGAAGAACCCTAACTCATCTACTTCTAGAACGGAACCAAGGACGGAGCAAAAGCATGATAGGTCTCAGAATAAAGATGGAACAGGTGTTAATTTATGATTTTTTAGCGTTTTAGGTTTACTTAATCTTAAAATGTAAGCATTTGTTTGAATGTATTAAAGCGTTTGATAAGCGTGTTGTTGTTGTAATACATATCTTTGTTTTTTTAGATCTATGTATAATATTAAAGCATGTTATAAGTGTATGATTAGCGTGTTATGGCTTTGGTATGAGAATTTATCATTGTGATGTTTGATAAGTGTTTTCTGTTTCCTTATTATTCGTGTTGTTATCCCCTACCCCCGTGTTTTATTGTATGTATGTGATTCAGTTGTCGAAAAAAACAAGACTGATAAAAGGAAGACTAAAAAAGTTGCTCCGGTGGGGAAAACAAAACATGTTGTGGAAGCAGACTCTGATTCAGACATTGACACAAAAATCGACAGGTTGTTGTCAAAGCGGAAACAGGTGGAACACAGCACCTCTGGCCCAGACTTTCAGCGTCCGAATATAAGAGCCATTAAAGAAAAGAAGCCAGCCAAGAGGGGAAAACCTTTTGTTGAAGTTGTATACAAAAAATTGAAGAATAGGTGTACACCTATTAATATTGTTAATGCAGTGAAGGCAATGACCACTGCCCAAAAAACTTGTGTAGAAGAAATGGGTTTCGGGTCAATGTTAAGACTTCAAGTAACCCAAACTCCAACAAATTTGGGATATTGGTTTCTCATGAACTATTATAACCGTTTAAATGAATTGAACATTGTGAGCGGTGTTATTAAGATAACACCACAAAAAGTACATGAAGTGTTGGGGATACCAATGGGTAAGATTCCTGTTTTAGACAAGAGTAGACCATGATTGGGGGAAGATGTTACTACAGATTTGTTCAAAAATCAATTCCCGACAAATTCAAGAATAAGTATAAAGCATGTGACAGACAAACTGGACGCGGATCAAGGAGTTGGTGAACTGTTTAAGATTAATTTCCTTGTGTTGTTCAATACCTGTATAGGATTTGTGACAAAATCAACAACGGTCAATCAACGATTCATCTCCGCAATTGATAAAACCTTGGATATTCCAAATATGGACTGGTGCAGCTATGTTATTGAAAACTTGAAAATGACAAAAGAAGAATGGAGAGGTATCAACGATCAATACAACGGTCCGATCACCTTCCTTGTGATGCTTTACACGCATGAATACCAGAAAAAATATGGTCCATTTGGGACTCCCGTCACAACGCCTGCAGTCAACTACATAACAACAACTATTCTTAATAAGATGGAAAAATACTTGGAGAATAATTGTTCTTCCTTAGAAGAAGATGCTACTGAGGTTGCTGCTGTGACGTTTAGTGTTGACGGGAAAGGGATTGATGCGGCTGCTACTGCTCCTGCTGCTGTGACCGTTAGTGCTGCCGGGAAGGGACTTGATGAGACTGCTGATGCTGCTGTTGCTGGTACTGCTGCTGTGACAGTTAGTGCTGTCGGGAAGAGACTTGATGAGACTGCTGCTGCGGCTTCTGCTGCTATTGCTGCTGTGACGGTTAGTGCTGCCGGTAAGCCTGGAGTTGAAGGAAACACTGCAGCTGAGGAGAAACAAGAACATGGTATTAAACTTGTTATTTTCTTCTAAAAAACTCTCATATCTCTGATCTCTACATGCATTTTATGTAATACAACATTATATGTAATTAAAAAACAGATGGTCAAAGTGCATCTGAAACAGATAATGCCGATCAAACAGCTGAACATGATTTGGATGATTATGTAAGCGATTATTCACCTTTAAGTTTGCAAATGCCTATCGTGCTTGTTGACTATTATTTAACTCCATTACAACTGGCTGGGATAAATTGAAAATGTTTTTGAATTAACAAAAACTATATTTTCCTTTTACAGTCTTGAAATAAGGCAATGGATAACAAGTTGAAGAAATTTGATAAAATTTGCTCCGAGATCAACAAGTTGGTCCGTCAAGAAAAGGATAGACATCCATCAAATGAGAATATCTTTGCTAGATGTTGTGAATGGGAAAACATATTCTCTAATAATGTGGTCCCTAAAACACAAGATTCAGATGTTGGTGTTGGTGGTCCAGTGGCTGCTCCAAAAGGTATTTGGGCTAAATTAATTATTAGTATAATTAAAACGCTCTTAAAACACTTATGCTGTTATTTTAAACTTATTACATCTGTGTGATGCAGTTGATTCAGATGTTGGTGTTGGTAGTCCAGTGGCTGCTCAAAAAGGTATATCATATATGTACTAGCTTAATTATATACCAGCTTAATTATAATCACAGTTGAACATATTACATCTTTGGCTGTCGTAAAAAATAATGCAGGTCAAGAAAACAATGTCTCGTGCGCAGATATTGATGAAGTTGTTAATACAGTGGTTGCGTGGGCAAAAGAAGGTATTTAATTATAAATAAAAACCAAAAGGGGTTGAACGTATTTAATTATAGTTACAATTATTTTCAGTCAAATTTAATGTGAATTGTTTTATGTTTAACAGTTGACACCGGATTGTCAACAAGTGATAACCTCATTACACTGAACTCTCCATATCTTCTGAGAGAGGTTGACATATCCGCTAGTGTCACAGCAGATGAAGAAATAATTTCAGAGTATATATTTTTTTGTCTTGAAGACATTTGGGAGGAGGTCTACAAGTCCACTCACACAGACTCGTTCAAGGTGGTCTTTGAAAGCTTCTGTCCTGGCGTTTATATAGCCACCAATGCAATGAATGCATTCAGTGAAGTAATGAACTATGAAGAAAAGAAAAAATCTGCAGCATCACCGTTCAGATTCTTTGCTTCAAGCACTGTGCTGGTACAAATTAATCTATTTTGTTTGTACTATTAGAAAATGCACAATAAACGCTTTAATCATCTACATTTTAATTATTATACAGACAAGTGACCATTATGCTGAGTCAAGGGGTTTCACAGACAAAGAAAGACTGGATGTGTTGAAAAACAACATCGAAACAGATATGGCAAAGAGTGGAATTCTATCACTCAAGGAGGTTGCTATAGTGCTCGTGCTAATTCTACAACACGATCATTTCTTTGTGGTTACCTTCAATCTTCAAACAGGAGTGATAGAATTACTTGAGAACAGTGCACATCAAGAAATACCAGCTAATGCAAAGTTTAAAAGCTTAGAAGACAAATCAAAAGCAATTAGAAAGAATTTGGAAGAAAGATACGGAAAGACTCCGGATATACTGGTAAACATATATACCTTTCACCCAAAAAACATACTTAAATTGCTTATATTTCTTAAATTTAAAATACTTAAATTGCTTTCTATTTTTTTTAGAGAAACGTCTTTTGCATGTATCTTAAAACAATCATACACCCCATTACTCAGCAAATCCAAGTAGCAACAATCAATTGATTGAAGATGACATGGAGAACAAGAAATAACGGAATAGATTGTAGTATTTTTGCTATGAGACACATGGAGACATTTGATGGGAAGAGACCATGGGGGTGTAATTTCAAAAAGGAAGGCCATAAACAACAAAGACAGCTTAAATGGTTGAGGTCAAAGTATTTCTACAAAATCCTCCTCTCGGATATAAATCAACATAGAAATACTCTTATCAAGAAAGCACTGCTATTCCATGAAAGTGACGACAATCGTTTAACCAGAGAAGAGTTGATTGCTGAACTTAAGAAAATGCAACAAAAAATTTGAATGATTTCAAAACTGACTGATATGTACTTTAAGATAGTTGTTATGGAGATCTCTAGTATTCTGTTAACATTTTGTAATGCACTTTAAGATAATAGTTACATGTTGAATCAATGTTTTAACACAAACATAAAAATTTTATTACTACTAATCTCTGGGTGATACACATAAAAACACACCATCACTACATCATAAACACTCATGAAACACCATCACATACTAATCTATGAGTGACATAAGAAACTTCATCTTCAATTCCATTAAGCAATTCAGTTCAAGAATTGCCTTGCCCAAAAGTTTTAACTCGTCAAGCTCTCTATGTCCTACATCAACCATAAACAAAACAGCAAGATCTCGGATAGTACTAGCGGGCATTCGAGTAAGAACTTTTGCAATGATATCACTGGCATCCAAGCTGTTGCTAGTCTTTACAAATTCTTCAGTAAGAGTTTCCCGACAAGCTTTATCTATCTCGATTTGAGCCTCAATATGCCTTCTGAGGGCAGCCTTGTAGGATCCGGATGATGATGATGATGACGAGAAATCCATTATTAACTAAAAAAATAATCTAAAATTATGTAGATATATGAGTTTCACAAATGTGGTGTAGGTATATATAACCAAAAGGCTCACAGACAAAACAAAGGGTGTCCCACGCTTGGGAAACGCAACCGGACGAATAGTAACTTTGTAATAATGAAACAAAAGGGTGTCCCAGGCTTGGGAAACGCAACCGAATGAATAGTAACTCTATAATAAAAAACAAAAGGGTGTCCCACGCTTGGGAAACGCACAAACTTATCTCATGTGTTTTTGTTTAATCTAGAGATTACTTGCATTTATATCACCTGTCAGAATTAATTGATAACAATTATACTCAACTGTCAAAAATCCCGGGAAAATATTATGGTAATGATAGCCTACATTAAAGTTAAGTTATATCTTACTATATCTTACTAGATCTTACTACAAATCAAACTTACTAACTTACTAGTTACTCAATCACACTAACAGTTTCAGAAAAATAATAAAAATGTATTCTTCTAACAAAACCGTGAAGAACATGGTGAAACAACGATAGATCTTGAGAAAGAGAAAGACGACACTTTGTTGAAGACAGTCGAAGCGATTAGGGCTAGACTCGCATTCGAAAAAACAAAGACCTTCGACTCCTATAAACTCATGTTATGGGAAGACGACAATGATTTTCGAGCAATGGTTGCTGATTATCAGAAACAACTGTCTGAATGCTACGACTCAGTGTGTGAGACCCTGGTTGACACCATAACTACGGTGTCAACCAACATGAGTTTTAAGGAGCTGGGGAAGGAGATTGTGGACAGAGCGGGGTGATGGTGATGTTAGCTTCTCTCTTTTTGTTTTTTTTTTGTGATGCATTGTAATTAATGGTACTTTTTGTATGGCATCTTTTGATGAATGGTAAATATATGGATTATCTTAAAATGCTTTATGTATTGTAATTAATGGTACTTTTTGTGATGCATCTTTTGATGAATGGTAAATATGGATTAATGGTTCTTATCTTTCTTTGTTAAAAATGCGTGTAATCAATTAGCTTAAATTATGTTATATATTTGTTCAAAAGAGTCTATTACGCTTGCAACACGCTACTGTACAAAGACATATATAAATATCCTAAAACGCTAGTAACACGCATGTGTACAACAACTCCTTTCTAAACACTCCTACAAATATATATATATACTTATATATCTAGTTTTGTTTTCAATAAAAACTCCTTTTTCACCATGGAAGGAACCTCATCGCGAACCACAACATCCGGTAACAATTGATCTTAGGTTTATTGTTTTTGTGGTTAAGACGCCATTCTAAGAACATCAAGGACCACCAAAATTCCAGGTCGGAGGTTCTACAATTGTGCATCTCAGGTTAGTAAAATTTCAAATAAAGTTGGAATGCATCTACAATTGTTGACCCTAAACTCTATATTTTTTAACTTAGGGCAAAAAATGTGATTTCTTTACATGGTCTGATTGTGTTTCGTCCACAAGATCTGATGTGAGCACAAGATGTACAGACATAATTCCTATCTTGATAAGGGCAAATAAGTCATTAGAGGATCAACTTGCAAGGAGTGTAGCTTCACTGATTGAATCAGAAAAAAAAAGTGAAGATATTGTATTTTATTTTCTTCTTGTTGTTTTTAGGCTTTTAATTAGTTTTGTAATTAAAAGCTAAGAAACTTTGTTATGATTTTAAACCAGCTATTATGATGTATTTTCATGTTTCTGAACGGGTTTAAAGGCCTTTTAATGAGTAGTTTAGTTTGAGTGTTTTCAAAATCACAGTGTATTTATTTCATTAAAAAGAGGTTATTATAAAAAATTAATAAAAATATGTTCCCTCCAGAGTTTCGAACCCGCGGTATTTGCAATCTATGTTTAATCACAAGCGCCTCAACCGTTTGAGCTACAACCTGAGAACGTAATAGAACCTCTTCTAATATTTATATAACGAAATTTAGAAGTTTAAAATTTTCATTTTTACCCGCCAATTAATTGAGTTATCTTCTGGAAGCCTCCCAAATCAATTAGTATTTATTGAACCAAATAAAATATCACCAAACCCTAATAAATGACCTGCTAGTGTATTTATTGAACTCTCATTAATATCAATCCTACCAAACAGCTTCATTAATCTCAGGTGAGTACCAAATATGTTTGCTTTTAATTAGTCGGTTACATTTATTGGCGTTAATTATTATATATATATATATATCGTTGATGACACAGTTAATAAAAAAATTATTGGAAGATGGATAAGTCTTGGATGTCAGTAGGCGACAGGTGCAGTAAAGCATATAAAGATGGTACTAAGGCATTTCTACATTTTGCAGTTCGTAATTGCAAGGAGACATCACCACCAATTTCTATTTCATGTCCATGTGTTCGGTGTGTGAACCACGTATCTCTTAGTGTAGACGATGTAGAACATGACTTGTATAGGTTTGGAATTTATAAGAGTTATACTACTTGGATAAAACATGGAGAAATCGACACCAACATTCCAACTAATGTTAATAATACTGGGTTTGCCTACACCTGCATTCCAACTAATTATGATAATAATATTGGGTTTGTTGACACCAACATTCCAACAGATGCCTGTGAAACTGTAGAAATGGTAAATGCTACAAAAGACAATTTCAAAGGCGACAAGAAGTATCAACAGTTTCTACAACTACTTGTTGACGCTGAGAAGCCCCTATATAAAGGATGTATTGACTTCACCAAGTTGTCTGCATTAGTACAACTACTCAACTTGAAGAGCAAGCACGGGGTATCTCATAAGTTCGTTGATGAACTTCTGAAATTGTTGAAAAAGATGCTACCTGCAGATAACGAAATGGTAAATAATATGTATGAGGGCAAAAGGATGATGAAGGCAATGGGCTCAAGATACGAAAAGATACATGTGTGTATCAATGACTGCATTATTTACTATAAGGATTTAGAAGCATGTCCAGTTTGTAACAAGTCAAGGTGGAAGATGGATGAGAAGACTAACAAAACTTACATAAACACGCCCGCCAAGGTACTATGGTACTTTCCCATTATTCCACGATTCAAGCGCCTCTTTCAATCAAAGACCACAACAGAGAATTTAAAATGGCATGCCACGAGTACCAATAAACCCGGTGTTTTACGCCACCCATCAGATTCACCAGCATGGAAAGCCATAGATGACAGGTACTCTGATACCATCGGAAGCGATCCAAGAAATCTTCGTCTAGGGATTTGCACTGATGGGGTCGACGTACATAGAGGCAACAGAAACCACAGTGTCTGGCCTGTTTTAGCAGTCATTCACAACCTTCCACCTTGGATGTGTATGAAAAGAAAATTCATCATGCTTTCCTTATTAATATCCAGAGTGCCAGGAAACAATATTGATGTATTTTTACAACCTTTAATTGACGATCTAGCATCTTTATTTGAGGTCGGGGAGCCAACATATGATGCATATAAACAAGAAATGTTTACACTACGTGCAGTTGTGTTATGGATGATTAATGATTACCCTGCTCTTGGTACACTATGTGGTTGCCCTTACAGTGGATTCAAAGGTTGTGTGGTGTGTCGGGGCGTCACTCAGTGTGTTCGACTTTATCACACAAAGAAGCAGAGTTATGCTGATCACAAAAGGTATTTATCACATGACCACCCTTTCCGAAAACAAACAAAGACAATCAACGGAAAAGAGGAGATGAGAACCGCTAAAGAGCCTATGACAGGGGAAGAGATATACGACGAGGTCAAAAACATTAACAGTGAATGGGGAAACGGATCTGAATCCCTAAGTCGGAGTAAGAGGAAAAGGGATAACACAATGCCACAGCCATATTGGAATAAGTTCAACATATGGTACCAACGGCTCAGCTATTGGAAGTATTTACCTGTCCAACATTGTATTGATTTGATGCATGTTGAAAAAAATGTGGCAGAAAGTATTGTCGGGACGTTGCTGAACATTCCCGGTAGGACAAAAGACGGATTGGCAGCTAGAAAGGATTTGGAGTTTTTAGGGATTAAAAAGAGTTGCAACCGAAAGCAAAAGGAAACAATACAGAACTGCCTGCAGCATGCTTCACATTATCAGCGCAAGAAAAAGACATGTTTCTTGAAACACTGTATAAACTGAAGGCTCCACTAGGGTATTGTTCTAACTTCTCTAGTTTGGTGAATCTTAAAGAAAGGAAGCTACAAGGCCTTAAACCACATGATTATCACATGCTTATGAAACAGTTTCTGCCCCTTGCAATACGGTCCATTATGCCAGAACCAATGAGAAATGCTATAATCAGGCTTTGTTTTTTTTTCAAGTCAATTTGTAGCAAAGAAATCATTGTAGAAGAGCTTGATAAGATGCAGGAAGAGCAAATAGTCACACTGTGCCTGCTGGAGAAGTACTTTCCGCCATCATTTTTTGATGTCATGGTTCACTTAACCGTGCACCTTGTAAGAGAGATAAAATTATGTGGGCCACCATGCTTTCGTTGGATGTATCCATTTGAAAGGTGTATGAAGGTTATCAAAGGGCATGTGCGAAACAAAACTTATCCAGAAGGGTGCATTGCTGAGGAGAACATTGCGGAAGAAACAATCGAGTTTCTGAGCGAATACCAAAAAAACATCAAGAGTACTGTTGGTATTCCACATGATAAGCATGATGATAATGGGGAGACATTCCTGTCATAGGCGCTAAATCAGTTGAAGTTTCTCCTGATCTCTTCAAGAGAGCACATTTCTATGTGCTGCAGAATATGCCTGAAATAGCGTCATATATCGAGTAAGTAATACTAACATATATACTCTATATTATATATATATATATATATAGGGTGCAGTTACTGTATATAGAAAACTTAAATGCTCAGCAAACGCACCCATATATTAAATCAGAATATACCATACGTTAAGGCATTAGCGTACAGTAACTGCACCCATATATATATATATATATATTAATTCACAATATATTATACTCCTACTTGCAGACAACACAAGACGTCTTTGAAAAACCAAATGCCTGGTAAACGACAAGCATTGCTGGAGAAGGAGCAAACTTTAAAGTTTGGTGACTGGTTACGCGACAATGTAGATCAATTTATTAAGTCTTCTATAATTTTTAAAATTCTTTTATAGTTTCTGCAATGTAGGTGAAGAATCTAATCCTTGTAATGAAATTCAGGTTGAAAGAGAGCTAGCGGGCTCCCCAGGTTCTGTATCAGAAACCGTAAAGTGGATTGCACACGGAGCACACCGCAACATTTACAAATACAACTCATACGATATCAACGGTTTTGAATTTCGTACAAAATCTCATGATGGTAGAGTTTACCAGAACAGCGGGGTTGGGGTAGAGGCGGATGACATGCACATCAAAAAAGACGTGGTGACCTATGGACAAAACTTTTAATTTGGGGTTTTGCAAGAGATATTGGTCCTAGATTATCATACTAAAAGAATTCCGGTCTTCATGTACCAATGGGTTGACCGTAAACATGTCAAACATGATATTCTTTGTTACGCGTCGGTAAACCTAAACAAATTTGGCCACAAGGATGATCCGTTCATATTGGCCTCGCAGGCACGCCTGGTGTTTTATGTTCAAGATCAGCTGGATAGAAAAAAGCATGTTGTCCTCATGACTCCACCCAAGAATTATAGGCATTCGTATGACGAGGTCAATGAGGAATTTAGTATGGTAACTTTCCCTCATGAGGGTAATACATTGCCACTTGTACAACCAAATCAACTGCTTCGTAATAAGTCCTCGGATGATTATTGGAGGCCCGGGAAAAAGCCTACAACTATTCGTAATGGAGATTGACACCGATGTCGGAGTTGTTGACCCAGCAGTTGTTTTCGTTCGGCTAGTTAGATGTAAATAATGTTTAAATTTAGTTGTGATACACGATATCACCATTCTTTACTTTGTACTTATTAATTCAAACTAAAGAAATATTGGTTGTTTTAATACTATTACTACTTATACAGGACGGTTTGTTGAATTCATTTCATCTTCTGGCTATTTTGGTCAATTGGTGTCAAGTTCAAACATACATCATGTTACATCGATAAAAGTCACAATTGACTTGTAGTGTATCATTGTAAGATCAATAAAGTCATTACACTCATAACTGACTCGTGTTATATCAAAGTTACATTAATACAAAGAAAGCCCAAAAATGCATCATGTTGTCTAGGGTGTTCATGGTTCGGTTGGAAACCGCGAAACCGCCCAAACCGGCCATCGGTGACAGTCATCATTTCTCGTACGATGCTTTTGTTTCTTAAACAACCTCTATTTGGTTATGCTTCAACATACTTTTTAACAGCTGGTTTCCTGCAAAACATTATCAACTCATTTAATAAAAAAAGACCATTATGCCCTTCTTTTCACTAACCTGCATACCAAAATTGTACCCTCCATACTCAGATCTTTGACCAAAGCATCTGTGGGTCTTAGACTTTGAAGAAGCCTTTGAACAAATAAAATTCAGTTTTGAAAACCCCCTTCCAAACTCAATGCCATCACCGATAACCTTAGATTTGGTGACGGCATTGAGTTTTGGAAGAGATTTTATCAAAATTTAAGATCTTTGGGAAGTTTAAAATCTGTGGAAACCTTAGATTTTTTCTGCTTGGCCAAGTTTGGAATTCACATAACATATATATATTAAAGCCTAATAAATTTCAGCCACCAGTTTTATTACAGGCATTAAAGTCTGTTGTTTTATAGTTGGTTTATTGCAGTCATTAAATTTCAGCCACCAGTTATATATCACGTTTTGGAAACGCTCCACGCTTTACAGTTAATAATAACATTTACAATAATAACATTCACATAATATAAGTGATTATGTATTAAAAAAAGCAGTCATTAAATTTCAGCCACCGGTTATACATATCACGCTTTGGAAACGCTCCACGCTTCACAGTTAATAATATCATTTACAATAATAACATTCACATAATATAAGTGATTATGTATTAATTTTTTTTTAATATGATTAATCAATTCACATAACATATTAATACCAAAATATAATAACATTTACAATAATAACATTTACATTAATATAGAAAACCAAATTACATAAAACTAACTAGTTCCTAGCATCCGACTCCATCTCAGAATCTACATCGACATCCATCGTAGACCTCCCTGTAGATTCCGTATCCAAATCTACATATGGATTCTCTTCTGGAGTATGAGAGGGCATGATCCTCTCGTACATGCCATCCGAGGTATAGGTGGAGTCCCTAAGCCTTTGGAGGCGAAGGCTCACCTGACTACGGAATGCCCCATAAACGGACACCGTCTTGAAGTGCTCCAAGTCGTTCAACTCGATGTACGCCACCTCGATTCTCGGCACTACCATATCAATGCTGAAATAATCAGCAGTCGTGTACCCAAGCCACCTAACCATTCGGTTAAGTTGTTGGTACGTGAAGGTGTGAGGGTGGACATAGTCCACATACCACACCCTTTGATTCCTCCGGATAGCGCCGGAAGAAAAGTGGAATCGTATGGTGAAAAATGTAGGGTCGTAGTAGATGGGGGCATGAGCACCCGATTCACGTTCATGATGAAGCCATTATCGGAAATTATAATCGGAAGAAAGGTGGATTGTGATTGTGATTGTGGATTGTGATTATGGATTGTGATTGTGATTTGTGGATTGTGATTGTGACTGGTATTTAAACACCATCGGAACTTGGCGGTACATCTCCGTGACAATTTGAAATTGGCGGCACAAGAAACTGTAAAGGCAATGATGAAGTCGCTACTCGTCAAATCAACGTGTGACCATTAATTACGTTTTTGACACGCTTAAACATATTTTAGTGTGACCATTTATCACTTATAGCCACATATAATAAGTGTATCTGCGACAATAAAAAACTTAGAAAAAATAAAACTAACATACTCTTTGGACACACAACCTCGTATAAGTGGCCATTAATTACATTACATTTGGACACACTTAAAAATATTTAAGTGTGACCATTTCTCACTTATAGCCACACATAATAAGTGTATCTGTGACAATAAAAAACTTATAAAAAATAAAACTAAGATACTCTTTGGTCACTCAACCTCGTATAAGTGGCCATTAATTACATTTGGACACAATTAAAAATATTTAAGTGTGACAATTTCTCAGTTATAGCCACACATAATAAGTGTATCCGTGACAATAAAAAACTGAAGAAAAATAAAAGTAAACTACTATTTGGTCACACAACCTCGTATAAGTGGCCATTAATTACATTTGGACACACTTAAAAATATTTAAGTGTGATAGCCACACATAATAGATGTATCCGTGACAATAAAAAACTTAGGAAAAATAAAAGTAAACTACTCTTTGGTCACACAACCTCGTATAAGTGGCCATATATTTTAAGCGTTTTAGCTACATTACTAATAAATACAATGGTTGTTCGTCATATTTCGCCACTTTATTAAAAATGTGGCTAGAAAATGTGACATTAGGTCACACAACGTAATATAAGTGGCAATATCTTTTACCTTTTAGACACATTTCTTATCAATACAGTAGCCGTTTGTCACATTTGGCCACACTATAAAAACATGTGGCTAGTTAATGTCACAGTTTGTGGCTAATGCATGTGTTTTTGGTCACATGTATCAAAGATCAAACAAATTATGACTGTAGGTCACATTTCGCCACACGTTTTTATAATGTGGCTAGTTATTGTCACAGTTTTTTCAAGGTGTGGCGAAAAGTACCTGAGTAGGTATAGAATGGTCACATGAAGAATAATATGTGTGGCCAAAACATTCTGGAAGGTTTTCAAACATGGTCAAAGACCTTTTAGCCACACATTTAAGCCGATGTGTGGCAAATCGCCCGGACCACATGTGTGGCCGAAGGTCGATATTCACGTAGTGCGATTTATAAGGATTTAATTAATAATTAATTATAAAAAAATAACATTTAAAAACAAGAACGTGCTGGCCAGGGCTCGAACAGCCGGCTCTCACGTATTTAACACACACCCAACAAGCCAGTTGAGCCAAGCTGCGAATTTAGTTTTAAACTAGAAACGAGCCTTAAAATATAATCCTGATAAACGCCCAAAATTGATTATGAACCCTAGGTTTTATAATTCTTTAATCCACTTCGTTTTTACATAATTGATGTTAGGGTTTTTGATTACTGACTCAAGACGAACACAACACATAGATTAATTACCTTGAATGAGGAAGCATTGATGATAGACGGCGAGGTAAGGCTAACGGCCAAAGATGATGATGAACAAGGTACCAGGAGCTCGTTATACTTAAATTAATTATGGGGGTTTCATAGGCGATGGAATAATGACTGTGTGGGTTGATTTAATTGAAAAATTACAATGCGCAAACAGCATATCGATCATATAACGAAGGCGGTTAACCAAATATGTAAATACGCGTTATATTTTATCTTGTTTCTTATTTAAAGTGACCGTGATTGTTGTAATAGACGAAGTAACGATCTTGTAAAATCAATTCCTAAAATATCATGAAGATTAAGCAACAAGAAACAAAATGGGTTGCGGGTTTAAGGGTTGGATCTTGGTTACGGGTTGGGTAATAGGTTAGGATAAGATAATTTGGAAGATTTTGCTAATTGGTCCTTTAAGTTTGAGTGAGGATTCAAAATGGGTTAAAACAAATCTTTAAGGTGTGAATTGTATTTAATCCAAAGTTAAGATATTGTATATTTATTTTATTGATTAATTTATTAAAACGAAAGCCGGACGGGTATTTAGATTCGAAAGACCGAGTTGTTACGACCATTATATACAGAACCAAACTTTAGAGGTATTGCAAATAATAAAGTTCAATTATAGCTTTAAATCAAGTTGAATTAAAGGCGGTCTAAAAAAGTTTCATCAATGTTTTAGATTATGGATTAACACTCAATTGGAGGAAAAAAAATAATCATCTTTCAAAAACATGAAACAATTTTGAACATGTTTTGACTAACTCAATATTTGAACATGTTTTGACTGAGAGAAACAAAAAATGAAACACCAAACCTGCAATGAAGTCAAGTATTCTGTCTCATTGATAATGAATCACCCTCGAACAATAACTGCACATAAAAGAACACAAGTTAACAAAAAAAAAAGGGAATCGTAAACATTTACAATTGAGAAAATCAACTCCTTAAGTTATAACTAATCTATAAATGTATATCTAAGAAGGCACCTTCACTCGGAACACTGTGAAATACCAAAAGGTCTAACACCACAGCCACAGCTACCACGACCCTCACCAGAAGAGGATGGTCCATGATATCATAAGCAAGCTTAACCTGCAAAACAAAAGCATATAAAAGGTTTTTCATAATGTCATAAGTTATAGCAATAAATAATCAGTATATAGCCATCCGGGGCCCATCCAGAGCATTTGCAAACTACAACATCAAGCAGTCAATTATTGTGAAAATTCATTCCTCAAGACAAAAGTTACATAAACTTGGAGCATTTACCAAACCACGACACATCCTAATTCCCTCTTTCCCTAAGTTAGGTATCCAATTATTTCCTCAAGTTCACACAAATCAATAACGCAATTCAAACCTAAACCAGTCAAATCAACAACTTACCGGCTGTTATTAACCGTGAGAAGCATCCACCTTAGGCCGAACACCGCGAGCTTAAACACGCGTATCCGAGATGATTGTTTCATCTTCAAGCCCGCCACCATCGCATTATTAATTGATTAGATAATCATTAAATGGTAGGTTTGAAGGAAACGCTTACGAATTGAAGAGGAAGATGAAGTGTATAGGAGCGTACGAAGAAGTGTGAAGCTGGAATAACCTCCAACAAAGCTGCCATTTATGTGTATGCGGAAAGAAGGGGAGAAAAAATGTGGTATGGAGCTAGGTAACAGCCATGATAACTGTAGTATGAGTTTTTTTACACGACATTAATTTTAGGGTTGATCTATGGCTGAGACTTATTTACACTCTTCTCTGGCCATATAATATATAATTAAAGGATATATGGGTCGTGCATGTGTAACTTTTGGATTCAGCTCGTCGAGACACCCATGATTCATATATTATAGTTCCCTTAAATCATTTTTTAGTTCGAGATATGTATGTTTTACGTTTTGACTCTTTTCCGTCAGCCAGTCATGTTCAGGTTTCACTTTCGGCTTCGGGTTTTCCCCTAAACTCTTCATGACACCATCTAACCTTTCATTCACACTCCTTGCTTCCTTTGTAATGCTTAAACCTCAATATAAGTGTCCACAAAGACTGGTTTAAGCCCTTGTTACCTATGTGTAAAAAGGTAATTAACATAGTAACCGCATTCAATATAATAAAATAACTAAAGCATGTGACATTAAACATTATAAATACATCCATTTACCTACTCATCAGGGACTAAAGTCTTATTAGCCAACTTGTGAAACTAGAAGCCCTAATAATCGGCCCTCATCTGCAACCTCCTCATTTCTTCGTTTCCAAGAAGCTTTCTAACTTTCTAGAGAGAGCAGAGAGAAAAACCAAAAAGGAAGGGCCCATTTTTTAAGCCGATCTCATTAGCAAACCAAAGTAGAGCATAGTATGTGAAGATTAAATGGTGGAAATCGCGTGAAACCACTCTAAACGTCCTCAGATTCATTCAATGGGTGTTTAGTTCATTTAGGTACGTTTTCGAGTTAATGATCGGTTCTTGTTGAACTTGTTGTCTGTTTTGCATGGGGCTTTGAAGGATCGATAACCGAGCCCTATGGATCAGGAAAACAATGAATTTGATACGTTTCCATAAATAATTCGATCCAGTCACTGCAACAGTTTAAATCTAGGGTTTTAGCAAAGAACACGTAAGTTTCGCATAGTATTAAGTAATCGCATAGTATGAGTTATCGCGTGGTATAATTTATCGTGTTGTAGTAGTTATCACATAGTTATAGTAATTGCATAATTTGGTTTTCGCATAAGTAGTTATCGCGTAGTGAAAGTACTTGCATGCTGAGCAATTACTTTGGTGATGCTACTACTTTAAGTCAGTACCAGTTAAGCGAGAATTATTCTATGCGAGTACTACTGTCAAGCAAGAACTCTTGTGACCAATAACTTAGTATGGGCAATTACTTTGATGTTTTCGCATATCATCACTAGTTGATAGTTTCGAATGTAAAGCTTGTAAAATAGTTCAAGGGTTCGGTTAGAGAATGATCTAGTTAAGACTAGAGGTACACATGCAGGTGACTTCTAAATCCCAATTTTAATAGTTTTCGGGGTGGTGCGCATACGGGTATGCGAATGTGTTAAAGGGTACAAGTATGAGTTTTATGTATTGTCTATTTAAGTGTAATGGGATTAACTTGTCGATCAAGTTAATCGTAATATAAATCAATAAGTCGGGTGCGGTGTACATATTTATTTGATTTTATTATAATTTAATAATCCTATTGTTAATTAGGGGTGAAACCCTAAGTAATGGGCAACGCCCCCTTGGCGGGGACCGGACCGGAAGCAGTGCCCCTAGTAGCAGGGTCCAAGGGGCAGAGCCCCTGGCTGGGTCAAGCTGATATAAAATCACATTAGAAATGTAATTTTGTTAAATTTCGTATGCTAATTTGATATAAAATTCAGGAACGTATTTGACGAATTTGAAATTCAAATTTGTGATTACTTAAGAAGTAGTTATTGACCCCAAACCCTTTAAACCGTATCTTGATCATACGATTTTTTTCTGGTCACAAAAACTCTCTCAATATCATACTCGGATTCTTGCTCTCAGTATGAGTTTTATTTGGTTAAAACATTTGAGATTCACAAATAGTTTTGATCTGCAAGTGTTTATCACAACTCTCAAATATCCAAGATAACACATCTCAGTAATTTCCCAAACATTATGAAGCATGTTTTATAAGTTTAATGAATGGTCTAATTTATTGCCAAGCTTTTTATATGAGCACATGCATAGGAAGTTGGCAATGTCTTTGTGCTTGTCAGAAATTGTACAATTGTATAATACGAAGATGAATGGAGACTATCATTCTGAAGTTTGGGTTGCCATGAACCTTACACTTTGTTCCCGAGTTTTATTTAAGGAGAGAAAAGAAAGTAGAGGTGCACATCCTAACTGATTAACCGGTTTCTAATCGATTCCCTAACCGGTTAGTAACCGGTCCAACTCTAACCGGTTACTAACCGATCCTAACCGCCGGTTAGTAACCGGTTTATATATTTGATTTCAAAATCAGTTATAAACCGGTTAACCGATTTTTTTAATTATTATTTTATAAAAAACCGGTTATTAACCGGTCCGGCCTAACCGGTCAAAACCGCTTCTCCAGCCGGTCAAAACCGGTTATTAACCTAACCGAAAAACCGGTCTAACCGGTTAGGGTATTAAAAAAAACCGGTTACGAAAAAAACCGGCTAACTGTTTTGTTCACCTCTAAAAGAAAGGGAGGAGAATTGAAAGAGAAAAAAAAGAGAAGGGAAAAAAAATGTGTCACTTCATTTCATGTTCATGAGTTTAATGAAAATGAAAGGAAAGTAAAGGAAAGAAAATTTAGAAGTTAATATGTAGTTAATGTTATATACACACATTTTCTCTCATAATCTTTCCAATTTGGAAGGATAAGTATGGACTAAAATTTTCTAGCATTTTCTCTCCATTCCCCTCCCCTAGCTCCACTCCTTAAAAAATCTCTGGAACATGATTTCTTCTTATTTTCTTCTCATTTCTTTTCCCTTCCCTATTTAAATGAGACTCGGGAACACAGCCTAAAGTATGAGTAAATTTAGGCAACTTAACTTTTATAACTTATAAATGATGTAATAGAGTTTCTATTAACAAAGTGTGTATGTTTTGAAGTAAATGAAGTGTAAGGCATGATAGGTAAGAAACGTTTTGTTCCTACGAGCATGCATGTGTTATTATTAGTTTCATAATAACCTTTATAAAAATGATATTGAAAGCTATAACTCACTCAACAACACTAACTTTTAATATACACATCGGGTTGGCATGTTTGGCTTTAGAATAAGGATTGGCGGGCACCGAGGTATATTTATCTGGCTGAAGAATTGGCATCTAAGAAGTTGAAGTTTTAGTTCGATTCATTATGCCATGTAAAAACAATTTACTTTGTTTTGTATGAATTTAGTATCCCCTCGTATGAAGGCTTGTAATGTTTCCGCTGCTATTACAATTAAAATTTGAAGTTTAAGAACTATGTGCATGTGTAAATCCAATCTTTGAGACAAATCAATTAAGGGGCGTTTAAAGGCTTGAAATTGTAGCCTTGTTTGGGAATCATACGGATTGAAATAATGAATGAAAACCAAACTGAAGAAACACTAAGTGACCCGGTACAGATTATAGATAATCTGGGGGTTAAGTAATGTTTCCCACGGATGAGGTCTAACTGAGAAGGCTGTTCTTCAGGAGACCTGCAAAACAAACACCGTAAGCTCGTCACTGAGAAGGGGGGAGTTCCTCCTTGTGACCACCCTCCGGCGTGAGAATCAGACTAGGTTGCTCTGAATATAAGTGTATATTAAGAGATTGCTAGATAACTGGATATCAGATGATCTTACCATTCCAAGATATTGGAGTATTTATAGCCGAAGGTAGGTTTCCAAGAAGGTACAGCCGGCTGAATAGTATTCCTGTTCAACCAACAGTGGACTATGCACAGGCCATACTAGTTGGTGGGTAGGTTACGGCCAACAGTAACAAAGTCGGCTGCACTATTCCACCAACTGTAGTTTATGCACGTCCCACTTACTGTGGATTGTACGCAGGCCATGCTGGTTGGTGAATAGGTTATGGCCAACAGTAACACTATTCCACCAACTGTAGGCCGCGCATGCTCCTCAGTAAGGGTTGGTGAGTAGGCAGCGGCTAATAGTGACAAACAGTACTAGAGGGTGCTCCTCCTCGCGCTGTTGTCGATGAGCTGTCACCCTGTGATTGGCTCATGGGCTGTTCTGGTCAGATCGTCTGTCCTGTCCATACCTTGGTAGGCATGGTACAAAAGATCTTTCAGAATCAGACTGGCTCATTTAGGCGGGATTGTTCCCGCCTTGCTCATTTCTTCATGTGACTACTGAAGTAGCTAGTGTCTTGTGCGTGTAGCCCTGCTGTCTGCGGGTAGCCTTCCCTGATGGCTTGTATCCGCAACTGCGGGAACAGGCGGGGTACTTCACCATTGGGAGGCTTTCCCTGCGTGTTCAGCTTGTGTACTGCGCGTAAGATCCTATGAGCATGGTGGGTCCTGCGGGAGCAGATGGCCTTTGCGCAGACGTCCCTGTTCAAGGTGAGTCTTGCGGGACCAACTGATCTCTGCTGGGACCTACCTCTTCAAGTCCCCCCAGTCCAATGTTCTTCTCATGAATGTTTAATAAAGTGAGGTGAACTTTTGGACTAATGTCACTTGCAAAGGGGTTTTGAAAAGGGGTTTCTAGTTTTAAGGTTCTCCGTGGGGATTCTTCCCGCGGGTTTCCTAATGTCACTTGCAAAAATTCCCGATTTTTTTGCTTGATCTTTGGGTATGATGCGGGTAGGTATGTAACTTTCTCGCAAGTCAGGAGCGTTGAGTCTCACTTGTGTGGATTCTCCTTGAGGTTTTAGTGGTTTTGAACATAGTGATCAATTATGTTTAAACCACCAATTCCATCCTGGAGCCTCAAACAATGTATTTCTCGACGTTCCCGCTCTGCGGGGATGTTATTTCCGTTTCCACAAGCATTGCCCAGAAGATCCTTCCTGGTTTCAATTCCCTGCCGGGCGCTAGGTATGTTAAGGGTTTTGCCTTAACACTGTACCCGCGCTCGTCTTACGGTTACTTTACTTTCAAGGTACTCCTGGCGTCAATTCCCTGCGGGTGCTAGATACGTGAAGGGTTTTGCCTTAACACTGTATCCGCACCCGTCTTATAGTTACTTTG
This sequence comes from Bidens hawaiensis, assembly GCF_021521415.1. Lineage (NCBI taxonomy): Eukaryota > Viridiplantae > Streptophyta > Magnoliopsida > Asterales > Asteraceae > Bidens > Bidens hawaiensis. The sequence continues at coordinate 387,124 of NW_027492837.1, forward strand.
TTGCCGGGGTATTCTTGGCTTCAATTCCCTGCGGGTGGTAGGTATGTGGAAGGTTTTGCCTTAACACTGTACCCGCATCCGTCTTATGGTTACTTGGTTGCCAAGGTAAGGGGTATTTTCCCGCTTACCTTTGAATCTTTTTGAATTTTGAATTTTGAAATTCGAAAGGTTGGTGAGGATAAGAACAGTCCAAACATCTGAAACGTCGTGTGACGGTTTCTTCTGACTGTGTCAGGACGTGCAGGAAGTTATGGTGACGTGACAGAACATGGTCATTCCAGTCGCTTTTTCAGGCGCGTGGGCATGATTTTTCGGGCGCGTGGCCGCGAAATTACTGGCACACGTCCTTTCAGCAGCTGTTGCCAGCTTGCTTTTTGCCACGTGTCATAGTTTTATTGCGCCCTTGATTTCTCTCTCATCCGCATTAAATTCACCGCATTAATTGCGATTACTATATAAAGGGGGAGAGGGTTATTTGCAATTCACACTTTTCACTCTTCTTCTTCTTAGTGATTTCCGGCAAATACTCCCCTTTTTCAGGCAAGCATTTTCCCGAAATCACTCTTCTTTCTGCAATAATGTCCTCTCGTGATGCTGAAGCTATAGCTGACGATAGGGGTACTGCTGGTGAGTGCCAGTGTGCTCTGCCCGGCGATCAGTACCGGTATGTTGTCAGGAAGTTCATGCTCGATCATCTCGAGCCTGAGTTTCCTGAATCCCACCAGACCGTGTACGATGCCCCCAGTGGCAAGATCGGGGTTTATGCTGCATTTTTTGTCTATGGGAATCTTAGATTCCCATTGACAAAATTTGTTTACCGTGTCCTTGAGAGGCACGGTGTCCATTTGACCGAGCTGCACCCCATGGCGATCGCCAAGATTCGCCATTTTGAGTGGGTGTGCCGGATTTTGGGCATCGATCCCCATGTGGACCGCCTGATGACCTTCTATACCTGGAGGTGCATCCAAGGGTGGTACACCCTGACGACCCGTATTAAGGGTCTGAAGATATGCGACACCGAGCGCAGTCTTCGCGCGTGGAAGCAGGAATTCTTCCACATTTCTGCCCGCGCCATCCCCCTTGCCATGAAGTTTAAAAATGGCCAAGCGATACCGAGCCTTCACGCCCCCAACTACCAGGAGGCGGAATGGTTTTCGAAGATATCCCGGATCCAATCTCCGGTTTACCGGTTTGCGGAGTCCGGGATGGTCATGTTAGGGATGAGCCGGGTGTGGAAAGATGCATCTCTGGTTCCCATCCTCCTCGAATACGGTTTGAACTCTATTCCCTATGGTATGTCTTGTTTTTCTTTTTTGATACAAGTTTGTCTTCTAACTGTTTCTTTTTTTTTTTAGAGGGAAATGATTTGGAGTCGCTTCTGTTTCCGCGGGAAGCCGACGGTCCCGCGCGGATGGGTACTCGTGCTTTGGACGAGGGCGAGTTGCCCATCCTGGAGCAAACAGCGGATCGGTTTGTGGAGGTCTATCCGCTGGGCCACAAGATCCTGAGACAACGACGGCCAGGTAAGGCGATATTCCTTCCTCAACCCCTTAATGCTGTACCCGCTGTTGGAATTCTTGACCTGTCTTCTTCTGAGGAATCCTCAGATGCTCCTCCATTGGTGCGGAAGAAGAAAGCTGCTGCCGGCGGGAAAGGGAAGGAGAAGGCCTCCACGGCTGGTCCGGTGGTTCTATCTGACTCGGAGTCAGATAGTGAAGAGGTGGCGGGGAAGCCCGGTGGTGAGGAGACCACTGTTCCGGAGGCTGCGACCGTTACCGCCGGAGAACCAACGAAGACGATGGTGACCGGGACCAAGAGGCCGGCTCCATCGGGTTCCTCCCCGCCCATCCGTACGTTCAGGGTCAAGAAAACCCGTAAGTACAATCATAATGTCTTTGCAGATTTATTACTTCTTAAATTTAACATTCTTTATGCAGGTGTGTATGTTGACGCATTCCGGGGTGAAGCGCAGGGGGGTACTTCCCCGCCAATGACGGTAGGCTCGGTCAGCCTTCCTGAGGCGTCGACCCAGGCGCCTGCGTCTGCATCCGTTGGTCCAGTTGCTCATTCATTTGGGCCAACTGTTCCGGTCGAGATGACGTCACCGCCGGCCGTGAGTGCGATTTTTACAGCATCCTTCACGGAGCCGGCGGTTACTGCTGCTGCTGATGAGGCGGCGACCGCGGCGGCGACCCCAACGGCGACCACGGCGGCTGCCACCATGCCCGCGCCACCGGCACCAATGGCCAGACCATCAGGTACGCGCAGGGCTTCCCGCCGATCTTTGCCACCTTCCCGTCTGCCTGACCTGTTGGATGGATTTCCTTTAGGTTCAGGTGATGGGTTTGGCGGTTATCGGCCTGTCATTGACCCTACAGGTGCGTAGGGTTCCTTTCTTTTTCCCTTATGTTTTTTATCATCTTTTCCTTACTGCCTTTGTTTCTTTTGCAGTGACGGATTCCAATGAAGTGTATGTTCCGCGATGGAACATACGCCGAGGAACAACCCTTCGCACACCTGTGGAGTGCGTGGACTGGGTTCGCCACGCTGCTCCCCCGGGTGCGTTGGGGGAAGCCATGGTTAGCTACCAGGAGGGTAGGCTAACCAATGAGCTTCGGGTTCTCCAGGCCCGGATGCAGCCGCGCGTCGAGCTGCTTTGTCGTGAAAACGACAAGTTGAAAGCAGCTCGCGCCAAGGACGTATCTGAGGCGCGTGCTCTTAGGGAGGAGAACCAACAGCTGGCGGCAGCTGCCGCCGACAAGGAGAAGGCCTTCAAGGCCCTCGAGGTTGAAGTTCAGGCGCGACTCGAGGCCCGCTCCAAGGCTGCCCAAGCTGTGAATGAACAGCTTCGGCTGGCCAGGGAGACTGCGCGAAACGCAACCGAGAGGGCTGCCCAGGCTGAAGCCGTTGCTGAGCTTCTGCGTGTGGAGAATGAGGAGCTGAAAGGCAAATTAGAGGCTCTCCAACGCGCTCATGATGCCTTGGCAATGGAAGATGCCAAGAAACTCCAGGAAATCCTGGACCAGAGGGGGGTGCTTGATCAGACCCAGCGGAAGCTTAAGGGCGTCGAAGAGGCTGCCGCAAAGGAAGTTTTACTTGCCAACCTTAACAAGAGCGAAGCCGAACGCGCCCATAACGAAGCTCAAGCTGCCCTCCAATGGCTTCTTCGAGAAGCGTTGCCTCAGGTATGTTTAACTTTGTCTTCACGCTTTTCTTTTGTAAGAAAAGGTTCTAACACTTGTATATTTTTTTTTTTTTTGTAGGTTGTGCGTCGGGTCTTTTCAGAGACCTCTTACGATGATGCTATGACCGCAGCCCTCAACGCTTCTCATGAGGATGGGGAAAAGGCCGGCTTCCTGCTTGGTCTAGGGTTTGTTGAGAAAGGCGTCCCGCCTTCCAACTTCCCTTTGTTCGATGTGGATACCGAAGCCATTTATGACCAAGCATTGAACCAATACGCCGCCTTCCCGCATCCAGTAGTGGAAAAGGTGGACGAAGTAGCTGTTGCTGATGATGGGTTAGCTGTTCTCAAAGCGTTCCTCGAACCACCCCGTTCTTCTGACGGAGCGGGTCCAAGTGGAAGCGGCCCTGAAGCTTGATCCCGAAGATCCCTTTCCATTGCTAAGATAGACTTGTATAGATTTACTCTTTCAGGCGGGTAGTAACCCGGCCATTCTTGTAATATATCATTGAAATATAAATCTTTTTGCGGATAAGATTGTTATTTCCTTCTTTGGATTCCTTGCTTTATAAACTCATAACTTGCATACTTAGTTTTAGCAATTTTCCAAGTGTTTTAGAATAAGTTAACCTGTTGAACGTGGTTGATGATGGGTTAAAGTTTCGCTTCCTCCTTCGTGATTGTGCAGGTAGAACCGTCACTTGCACTTGGTAGGATGGCTAAATTTTAACTGTCATCTGACCTGCGTGTAGGTTTTCCTCATTTTTCCTCGAAATTTCTAAGTATTTAGGATAAGTTAACCTTTGAACGTGGTTGATGGTTAAAGTTTTGCTTCCTCTTTCGTGATTGTGCGGGTTGAACCGTCACTTGCACTTGGTAGGATGGCTAAACTTTACCCATACCTGACCTGCGTGTAGGTTTTCCTTATCCTTATTTCTAAGTATTATATATATATTTTTTTTTTTTTTTTTTTTTTTAGGATAACCTTTGAACGTGGTAGATGATAGTTTGAAGTTTTGCTTCCTTATTTGTGATTGTGCGGATAAGACCGTCACTTGCACTTACAAAGATGGCTAAACTTTACTTACATCATACCTGCGTGTAGGTTTCCCCTATTTTTAACGTTGTGTTTATGCGGGTTTTGCCGCCTTCCACACGCAATGACTTACTTCTCCTCATTTATGCGGTAAATACCGGCACCAGTGGGGAGTTCATAAGGATAAAGGTAAACACATTATGAAAGGAGAATCATTTCCATTAGAAGTGGCTCTTGGCCTTTTCTTTACAAGTTTTGGAATTGATCTACATATAACATTTGCGTAATTGAGCTCCATTCCATGTTCTTGGGATGGGAGTGCCATCGAGCCTTTCGAGCCGGTATGCGCCCTTTCCCAGAACCTGTTTGATAACGTATGGCCCTTCCCAGATCGGGGCCAACTTTCCTGGGCGTTCTTGGTTCGAAGCCTCGTTGTTACGCAGTATGTAGTCTCCTTCCTTGAAGTTGCAGAGTTTTACCCGCGTGTTGTAGTACTTTTGCATTTGTCGTTTGTAGTTCTCTTCACGCACTGCGGCTAAGTCTCTGCGTTCCTCGGTTAGCATAAGATCCAACCGTCTTTCCGCATCATTGTCTTCTGGCTGACTCAAGACCCTTGGTGAGGGTAGACCAATTTCGACCGGGACCATGGCTTCAGTGCCATACGTGAGGCTGAACGGGGTTTCTCCCGTACTGGCCTTCTTCAACGTTCTGTTTGCCCAAAGGACGTGCGGAAGCTCGTCCACCCAGCCGGATCTGTGTTCCAAGAGTCTTTTCTTGATGCCTTCGACGATGCTCTTGTTTTCTCTTTCCACCTCACCATTACCTTACGGGTGTGCCACTGAGGTAAAGGTGTGGGTGATTTGAAGTTCTTTCAGCCGCTGTTGTAGCTTCTTGTCAGCAAAGTTGGTGCCGTTATCGCTCACCAAATTCTGTGGAAGTCCAAAACGACAAATAATAAATTCCCAAATAAATTTTTTGATATGTTTCGCGGTTGTTTGGGCTAAAGGTTTTGCTTCTATCCACTTGGTGAAGTAGTCGATGGCTACCACTAGGAACTGAACATTTCCTGCTGCTGTAGGAAATGGGCCTGTCACATCGATGGCCCACTTCTGAAATGGCCATGAAGAAGTGACTGGAACAAGTTCATTCTTCGGGCGGTGCGTGTTGGGTGCGTAAAGCTGGCAAGACCTGCATTTTCTGATGTATGCCAGTGCATCCGTATGCATCCCCGGCCAAAAGTATCCCGCGTTGTTTAGCTTGGCTACAACAGCGCGGGGACCTGCGTGTACCCCACAGATGCCTTCGTGTACTTCCCTTAGGAGGTAGTTGGCATCTTGGTTGTCCACGCATCTCAAGAGTGGGCCAAGAAAGTTACGTCTGTAAAGGATGTCATTGACGAGTTGATAATTCAGTGCTTTACAGCGTAGTTTTCTTGCCTGTGTTTTTGACTCTGGTAGTATTCCAGCTGCAAGGTAATTTATTATTGGTGTCATCCACGTTTCTGTACTGGTTTGGATGACACAAATTTCCTTGTGCGGGACTGATGGCGCTTCGAGGAGTTCAATGCGGATGTCCTTTCCCAGGTGGGTGAAGGCTAGTGATGCAAGCTTGCTTAACGCATCCGCAGATTTGTTTTCGCTGCGCTTGACATGTATGACTTTACAATCACTAAAATCACGCATAAGGGTTTTTGCCTGGGCGAGGTACAGGGCCATGGTGTCGTTCACAGCCGTGTATGTTCCATTTATTTGGTTGGCCACCAGCATGGAATCCACATGGGCTTCCAAGTTTTTCACTCCCATCTTACGCGCAATTCTCAAACCGGCCAAGAATGCTTCATATTCGGCTTCGTTATTCGTACTTGGAAAGTCCAGCCGAATAGCGTAAGTATATTCTTGGCCCGCTGGGTTGATTAATTTTAACCCTGCGCCTGAACCCTCGTTACTGGCTGCTCCATCAGTATAGAGTCGCCAGACATCATTGACGTCCTGTGCTGGGGAGGGTTGAGCCTCCTCCTGGCACTCTTTCTCCCGCGAAGCGGGGACTTCTGCAATAAAATCGACCAGGACCTGGCCTTTTATGGCTGGTCTTGGCTTGTACTTAATTGCATATTCTCCCAATTCAATTGCCCATTTGGCTAGACGTCCCGATAATTCGGGTTTGCCTAGAACGTTTGAGAGTTTGAAGTTGGTGAGAATGGTGATTGGGTGGCCCTGGAAATATCGTCTTAACCTGCGTGAAGCATGTATAAGTGCTAAGACTAATTTTTCGAGGGTAGAGTACCGGGTTTCTACGTCTGTTAGTACACGGCTAACATAATAGATTGGCATCTGGACGCCCTTTCGTTCTACTAGCAGGACTGCCCCGGTTGCTCTATCTGTTGCGGAAAGGTATAGGATTAACTCCTCTCCCGCCTGTGGTGCTGTAAGTGTTGGGAGTTCGATCAGGCGTGACCGAATCTCCTGAAAAGCTGCTTCCGCTTCTGGTGTCCAGCGGAAGTGCGTTTTCTTCAAGCAGTTTCTCAATGTTGACACGAAAGGAAACGACTTATCTGCATGGTTTGCCAAGAAGCGATTAAGTGCGACTAGTCGTCCATTCAGTGTCTGAGCCTGTTTGATGGTGGTAGGTGATTCCATTTTAACAATGGCTTCAACCTTTTCAGGGTTCGCTCTAAAGCCATCTTTAGTAACAATGACTCCCAAGAACTTCCCTTCTTCCATCCCAAATGAACACTTGCTCGGGTTGAGCTTCATGTTTATCTTTCGGAGCGTGTTGAAAGTTTCTTCAATGTCTTTCAACATCGCCTCAGGCTCGAGGCTTTTGATGACCAAATCATCCATATAGACTTCCAAGTTTCTCCCGATTTGGGCATGAAACTCTTTGTCCATTAGTCGTTGGTACGTGGACCCTGCATTCTTAAGTCCGAATGGCATCATTTTATAACAAAATGTACCATCGGGCGTCCGAAATGCGGTTTTGTCCTGGTCATCAATGGCCATGTGGATTTGGTGGTACCCCTTATACGCATCCAAGAAGCATTTAAGGCGGAATGGTGCCAACGAATCCACTTTGAGATCAATTTCTGGTAACGGATAACAATCTTTGGGGCATGCTTTGTTCAAATCTTTGAAATCTATGCACATGCGCCATTGTTTGTCATTCTTCGGTACCATTACGGGATTTGCAACCCATGTTTGATATCTACTAACGCGTACGATGCCTGCGTCAAGGAGTTCCTTGACTTGGGTTCTACACGCGTTAGTTTGCTCAGGCCCCATCACTCTGCGCTTTTGTACGATCGGCGTAACAGCCGGATCGCATTTGAGTTTATGCTCTGCCTTACTTCGGGGTACACCAGTCATGTCAGCTGGTGCCCACGCAAAGATGTCAGCGTTTTTCTGCAGTAAGCGTTTGAGTAAGGTGCGGGTGGGATCAACGATTGTAGGTCCGATGGTAACGGCCTGGTCGGGGTATTTGCCATTGAAGGCCCATTTTTCTGGTTCAGTGATGGTTGGTTTAGCCTTTTTCGGTTTGGGTTTAGATGAAACAGATGCAATGCATACCTGGGGAATGCCAGAGATCATTGCTACACCCTTAGCTGTTGGCCATCCCATCATGCCATGGACTGAAGATACCACGGCGTTGAATCTTGCCATCCCGTCTCTTCCGAATAGGATGTCGTACGTATGATGTGGCTTTTTCATTACGACAAAATCCACGTCTTCTGTGCGTGAATGATTCCCATCAGTAAGAGTAACGGGGAAAGATAGGATACCCAGGGGTGTTTCTGTACTTCCGTCAAACCCTTCCATTGAAGCGTAGACCGTTTCCAAGCGTTCTTTGTCTTCATCATCCAGCTTATCAAAGAACTGTCTGTACATCACTGTCGACGAAGCGCCGTTGTCAGCAAGAGTGCGTGAAGTGATGTAGTGCCCCAGCTGGCTTCTGATGACGATGGGGCCTTCTTTGCTGGGGCCTCCTGGCACTCTCGGAAAGCGCACCTCAGCTTCTTTCCACGCGCATGGTTCTGCCACCCGTCTTTTTCTTCCTCTGACCTTGCCATGAACCATGTTGATGCTGATATTGACGGGCTTTCGTCCGTTACCTCTGTACCGGTTGTCATTCCTTCCTCCCTTCCTGATCGATGCCACAAGATGTGCAAGCCTTCCGTCCTTGACAAATGTCTCAATAATATCTTTCAAGGATGTGCACTCTTCAGTACCATGGCCCTTTGTCCCGTGGAAATCACAGGATTTGCTTTGATCCTCATTAGGTTTCTGCCGGATCAATGGGGCTTTAGGCCATGGTAATTTTTCCGTGGCAAATATCTCCGTGACGCTCTTCGTGAGTGGCGTCCACCGGTGTTTTCGGTTTGAAGGGTGTGTGTTGTCCCTTCCGCCAACAAGAGGGCGAGAGCTGGATGAGGTGTCAAAATTTACCCTTGACTGCCAAATACCTAGCCTCCTCTTTTTGTTTTGCCGGGCGATCCGGACATTGTTCTCTCTGGTCCTCTGCGTGTAGAGGTGTGTACTCTGGGGAAGATCTCTTCCCAGTTGCTTTTCCGTCTCGGCAAAGCGCTTTTCCGCCGTCATGATGGCATCCCAAGTTGATGGCATGCCATCCTTACCCGTCAATGTGCGGATAAGTTCTGGGTATTCGGCGCCTTGGATGAAGGCGGCGCGAACCAGATCTTCACTTATGTTGCCGAGACTAAGCTTTTTGGAGTTGAAGCGAGTGATGAAGTCTAGTAGAGATTCATCCTCCTCTCTCACGCAGTTAAGGATCGTCCACTGCTCTTCAGTGTACTTCCTCTGTTGGCTGAAGTGCTGGCTGAACTTGTTCTGAAAGTCCGCCCAGTCATATATGTGGTGGATCGGTAAACGATCGAACCATGCCCTGGCCGCTCCGACCAGAGTCATCTGGAACATGTAGCACCACGTGGGTTCCGTCCAGTTGCTGACGGTAGCCCCCGCAATGAACCTGTTCAAATGGTCGTCTGGGTCGGATAGACCATCGTAAGTGCCAATGTTGGACATTTGTTTGGCACTTCTCGGGGCGATTGCTTCCGCAATGTCCCTTGCGAACTTTGACTTCCCTGCATTTGTAGCAGTTGGTCTAAAGGTTTTGGAAAAGTCACGCGGGTTTCTCTCCACGATTGGTTTAAAGGCTTCCCCAAAATTCCTTTTTGGTTGGACGTCCGTTTCCTTACGCTTCCCTTTCGCCTTATGGCGAGGGTTCGCGTCGGTGTCGGACTCCAACTCGTCGTCTGAGTACTCGCAGTCACTGCTCATATTGAGGTGTTGGCGAGTACTGGCGAATTCGTCAGCCTGTTGAACTGAACGCAAGCGTTCGTCCAATTCGGCTTGGAATTCTCTTTGCCGTGCTTCGGCCCATGCCTTCACTTGATCTAGTGTTTGGCGAGGAACCTTCGTTCGTTTTTCCAGTTGGGTATCGGAGAACCCCAATGGAATATTTACTCCACTTGCCCCGACTTGGGTAGTCGGGGTAGTGTTCGTAAGGATTGTATAACCGCCGGTGTTTCCCCCAGTTGCTGGGGTTGTTACCGGGGTTTCTTGGTCGGTTACTGGCCTTTGAACCGGAGTAACGTTAACCATTTCTTCAGAAATTGTGAAAAAACTAAAGTAGTTCTAGCTTTTATACACGGATGGCGCCAATGAAGAAACACTAAGTGACCCGGTACAGATTATAGATAATCTGGGGGTTAAGTAATGTTTCCCACGGATGAGGTCTAACTGAGAAGGCTGTTCTTCAGGAGACCTGCAAAACAAACACCGTAAGCTCGTCACTGAGAAGGGGGGAGTTCCTCCTTGTGACCACCCTCCGGCGTGAGAATCAGACTAGGTTGCTCTGAATATAAGTGTATATTAAGAGATTGCTAGATAACTGGATATCAGATGATCTTACCATTCCAAGATATTGGAGTATTTATAGCCGAAGGTAGGTTTCCAAGAAGGTACAGCCGGCTGAATAGTATTCATGTTCAACCAACAGTGGACTATGCACAGGCCATACTGGTTGGTGGGTAGGTTACGGCCAACAGTAACAAAGTCGGCTGCACTATTCCACCAACTGTAGTTTATGCACGTCCCACTTACTGTGGATTGTACGCAGGCCATGCTGGTTGGTGAATAGGTTACGGCCAACAGTAACACTATTCCACCAACTGTAGGCCGCGCATGCTCCTCAGTAAGGGTTGGTGAGTAGGCAGCGGCTAATAGTGACAAACAGTACTAGAGGGTGCTCCTCCTCGCGCTGTTGTCGATGAGCTGTCACCCTGTGATTGGCTCATGGGCTGTTCTGGTCAGATCGTCTGTCCTGTCCATACCTTGGTAGGCATGGTACAAAAGATCTTTCAGAATCAGACTGGCTCATTTAGGCGGGATTGTTCCCGCCTTGCTCATTTCTTCATGTGACTACTGAAGTAGCTAGTGTCTTGTGCGTGTAGCCCTGCTGTCTGCGGGTAGCCTTCCCTGATGGCTTGTATCCGCAACTGCGGGAACAGGCGGGGTACTTCACCATTGGGAGGCTTTCCCTGCGTGTTCAGCTTGTGTACTGCGCGTAAGATCCTATGAGCATGGTGGGTCCTGCGGGAGCAGATGGCCTTTGCGCAGACGTCCCTGTTCAAGGTGAGTCTTGCGGGACCAACTGATCTCTGCTGGGACCTACCTCTTCACAAACTCAAGTCTATTAAAGAGATAAGACCCAGATTCATGTGCAAGCTGAATCCAACACACCTTGCATGTGGGGACCATGCAAGCCCAAATACATGAACGTTGAAATAAAACATATGTTTGCAACTATTACAAAACATGTGTTTTCCGTTAAAACCATTTTATATAATGGCTTGATACCAAACTATTATTAGGGAAGACGAAGTGAATTGGGAATGGGATTGTGGTGGGTTTGGTATCAATGGAAACACACCACCCTATCTATATCAGTAGCGAAAAAGTTCCTTCACTTCTGTGTGGCCACACGGATTATCCCAAGGGAAAATTCCAAAAATGTCACATTAAATGAGAGACATTCCATTTTTGTTCCCGTAAATAAAAGTTACAAACACTTCTTTGATGACATGTTAGGTCTCAACGCGTCTTTCACGACCTGTTAGCCTCCAACGCACGTCTTTCACGACATGTTAGCATCTAGCTAACGCATCTTTCACGACATTTTTGCCCTATTATATTTTTTTTAATATTACATTATTAATTTTATTCAAATTTGGTTTTTTAATAACTTGTAATGCATAAAGTTTTATAAAGTTCCAAATATAACATTGAGACGTGCTTATTTTTATCTACGTGTTGACATAAACTTTACTTTAAACGAGTCTGGTCAATTTTTTTAAACATTTATTGAACATTTCGATATCAATTTGACACTTAGTTTTGAGAAAATTTTTTGCCAACATGTAGGAAAAATAAACACGTCTCAGCAACATTTTTGAAATTATATATAAATTAGTATATCTATCTATTCTAAAAAGGTAAAATAATGAAGATGACGTGTCAGTGCCATATTTATTCTTGGCCTATTTTTTCCGCTCAAAATCCCTCTCATCCATATTCTAAGTATCCATGGTTCAATACCCTCGGGTCATAAACTCCCACGTCATACATACCTAATTAAGGCAAACCTTCAAAATCTACTTCTTCTAATCCGCCGCTTTCATTCATCCTCTCCAACGATTCCATCTTCCATTTCAATCGACCATTTCATCAGACGAATATTGCAACTTAGGTATGTTCATTGATTATTAGGTTCATTAAATTGATTGGGTTCTTGAAAAATTGATTATTAGGGTATTCGATAGGATTTTTGAAAAATTAATTGGGTGGGTAGATTTGGATGTGTGCTAAATTAGGGTTCTTGAAGCTAATTTGGGGATTTTATTTAATTAAAAACAAATGTTTTCGGCTTTGATTCGTTTAAATCACTAGTGTTCTCGAAGAATATTCTCTTGAATCTTCCAAACCCTAATGGCTCTCAATCCCCACCATTCCTCTGATTTTGCCTTCGTCATTCATAATCAATTAGGTATGATTAAGTATTGTTATTATGTGTTGTATCAATTGTTGTTCTTTTCATCACTCTAATTTAGCAATCTGCATTAGGGTTTTAAGCTAATTAATAACTTTGCTTTGACATAGCTACTTCTTCAAGTTTGCACAGCTGGAGGTCAAATCTAAGGTAAACTAGATAATATGTGAAGTTAGGACATGCATGTATATGTATATGTTTCATACATAATTAATAGCTAGAAGCTTTATTGGGTGATATCTTAAATGTTTTCACTCGAATTGTTTTTAACATAGTTTTAAATGTTATTAATAGCTAGAAGCTTTATTGGGTGATATCTTAAATGTTTTCACTCGAATTGTTTTTAACATAGTTTTAAATGTTTTATTTCAATTTTATTTTGTATGTTAGGCTTATTAACATATAGGAGTTTCTTTTCACTTAAGTTTATTATTGATTTTGAAAATACTTAAAGTGACTTTTAGATGTTAGTTACATTAATATGATATAGGTGTCACACCCTGAAAATATAACTTAGTAGCGGAAGTTTTAAATAAGAAGTTTCGGATGGTGATAGATGCCGATTAGCCACACAATATGTAAACACACACAATTAATGTACAAGTTGGACATATATTATTGAACACACAAGTTCCAAGTCATCAGAGTAAGCATTATTACAAAACATTATGTCCAACTGTCGGGATTTAAAATCCCCCATTTTCCCATCTTCTCCTCACGAAGAGCCATGTTTTTACCTGAAAAACACGTTTAAAATACACATCAACACATTGGTTGGTGAGTTCTCAGTAATTTAAAAATATTATTTGCACAAAGTCTCACTTTGGTTATATTAGACTACTTTGTCCACACAAGACAAAGTCAACGCATTACCTCGCCCATACCAGACCAAAATCAATGCAATACCTTGCCTGTACTAGACAAAGGTAAATTTTGTATTATAAATAATCCGGTCCTCGTTTACTACGACAGGCCAAATGGATCCCTCTCGTTCACTAACGAAAATGTACAAAATTCAACATTTTATTCTTTAACAAATTGTGATAGTTATATACCAGCTAGGAATATAATGCATGTAAGACCATTAAACTTATAAACAAAGCTTACAATAATTTGAAATTTATCATTTTACCCACTAGCGCGACTGATAATGAAAGGGCGTCACCCCGATAGATCTATCAATATTTCAATGGCATGTCCAAGAGTTAATGATTATAAAGACTACGTATCTTTGCGCCAACGTGACCACGATTAGTTAACGTCGGTCAAATTTAAAGTCATTAAATACCACAATTGCCGGATAAAATGTGTTTTGACCCAAACGTGTTTCCCCTCAAAACATTTATAAATCATTAAAAAAAATTGAAAATGGTGAGGATTTATGAGAAACTCACCTTGACTGTTAACTGTCCGTTTTTGTTCACGTCTCGTGTCATATTCATTTAGTACAAGTTTTTTTAATAATTTATTCCCACAATAATCTTAAGTTGTTCTTTTAACCTAAAGCGTTCACACTATTATTTTAGTCTTTCCAAATTTTTAACTTGTTTATAAATTTTAGTGTTTAAACGACCCACTGACGGCTTTGGTTTAGTTATGTCCATAATTTTCACTCATGCACACATCACAATATTATAAGTATATATTTATATACATGTATTTATATATCTACTTCTTATATTACTAGCATATATGTATTTATATATCTACTTCTTATATTAATAAAATTATTTATATTTAAAACATACACATTCATACTCTCTCTCTCTCTCTCTATATATATCTATATATCTAACTCATGGCGGCTCTCTCTCTATATATCTTTTCATATTCACACTTTAAAACCCCATCTTTAATCTTTTAGAATTTAAAATCACCAAACCAAATTTAACAAATACGAAAATGAAAGTGATATGCATGTGTCTTTGTATGTATATGTGGGTTCGGTTCCCACATAAACACACACATGCTCTTGGGTAATACATGCATGCATATCCACTTTGAAATCTTGCATTTTCACATGATTTTAGAGGTTTGGTTGCTTGTGTGAACCCTTTAAGACGCAAGAACAAGTGTTTTGCACCAAAACTCAAAGAACAAATATGAGGTTCGCATTTTACCTTAGGGGTTCAGAGAGATGAAAGAGAGTGGATTTGATGGTCTCTAAAGGTGTGCTCAAGGCTCGAGTCTTCTTATCTTGCTTCTAACTAATCTTTCTTTATTTTATCTTAGGGTATTGATTATATTATAGATGGTATAATATGAAATGGAAGAGAGAGAAGGGGGTGGGGGTGGATGTTCGACCGAGAGAAAGAGAGATAGGAGAGAGTGGGGTGGTGGTTTGTGTTGGAAGGTGAAGTGCATCATTATATTGAATTCCTCATAAAATTAGCTTCAAACCCATATAAATATGTAAATTTTGGAGTTGTTGGGTTTCGGGTCCTCGTACCCGCTTCTACTTGCTTATTTCCTAGTTTTTGAGAATCGAACATTCTAAAAATATGTTTATGACCTAATATTAATATTTTTACTAAATTTTTTATATATTAGGTCATTTCCGATGTTTAGGAATTTAGTTGGAGTTTTAGCCTAAACTAGGTCTCTGTAAGTGTCAGTTTTGCACGGTATTGCTACAGGACAAAACTTAACTTTTTGAACACAATAAAAAATAAACACATATATTTTTGGAGTTTTTGGACTAAAATATTATTATTTCATTTTTCCATAATATCATATTACATGATAAATCCATATTACATTAGCATAGTAATAGTATTACTAATACCATTAATCATAATATGATCATGTGTATCTGCCATTTAGGAGATGAACTATACTAAAATGTTTTTTCTTAACAACACGCATGTATTCACTCATCTAAATCTTTTATGATTGCTTCAATAATTATGTTTTGATGTAAACGTAGGTTTTTGAATACTTATTTAGACATGTGACATAAAAACATTATTGCATCTTGTAGAGGTAGTGTACTAAACCCACCCTTAAACACATAATATACACTCCCGCCAGTTATAAGGGTCAGGCGCCGGAGCGATGAACAACATGTCCTTATATAACAAACATTCTCTGATACATCGGGAATGGGAGCGCCAAGATCTCCACCAGCATGGTGCAAAAAGAAAGGATATTCATCGTAAATAACGCCCAACCAATAAGGGATGAACAACACATGGTCAACAGTACTACATAGTACGACATGCCAACATTAAATGGCCACGACGCCCGCCAACTTCCAGTAACACACGTGCAAGGGATATGATTGGTAGAGAACCTGACAGGGCAGTTGCCCATATCCTCTCTCTCCCTTCCAAAGGCTATAGATACCAGCCTACCTTCAAATGGTAAAGGATCCAACATTGAATACTCTCAACTCTCTCTTATTACCTCTTACAAACAATATACTGATTCTTACATCAGAGGGTGGTTACAAGAGGATTCCCCCCATTTCCATCGTAACGAACTCACGGTGCTTTGTTTTGTTGGTGTGCTACTCATTTGCGCCAATGAGGAGTATAACTCATCGGGGAAATACTAGATCATCACCCTTGAACTAAGAAATTAGACCTAAAGGGGATCTCATGTTTTTTCATTGGCGTCATCCGTGCATAGTGCTAGAATAGTCATTCATAAAAAAACTTGGTCTAGGTGAGTGGAAAAACACCCACCAAGGCGGTTGGCCAGTCGTCAAGCACCAATCAGGATGAGAATTTGGAAAACGTCGCTGTAATAGGTAGTTTTGAAGCCATCGCTAATGCGTCCATCCTTCGACCAACCATTACAACGAAAAACAAAACAAGGTCAGCACCACAATTGGAGCCGGAAAACGGCCTTCAGGTCATGGTGGCTAAAGGTCAGGAAAGAAAATCAAAGACCTCCATGTTAACATGATTTTGGGTAGCGCTATGAACAAAAAGCGCCAGCAGACAGAGCATGCCATGTGGAAGGAAGAACAAGTCATCTTCCCAAAGGTAAAAGGCGGCACAAACAAAAAAGAACCCTTGGTAAGCAATGTTGTCTTTGGACTTTATAGGACACCCCACTTCTTCGTTGACGCGGAAGCTACGTCCAATATAATGTATTGACAACGTTTTGACCACTTGGAAGAGGATGTGACATTCGTCATTTTCGGTTTAATTCGTATTTGTATTTGTATTGGAAACCCGACCCATTTTTCTTCCGGATCCTTCGTTACTAATAAAATATTGGGTTTTATGTTTCATTTATGTTATATAATTGTTGGATCAAGAAAACACCATTTACGGTACCATAAAACACCCTTTTATTATTAAAAATGACTTAAAACGAACTTCAGGGACCTAACTCGCCAAATAACCAAAGCTGGAGACCAAAACCCACCCACCTAGGAGTCACGCCGCGCGGCCAGGAAAGGTGAGGTGGTCGTGTAGCACCTCCACCCACCTAAAGATGCATCAGCTTGTTTTTGTTTGTATTACACCTTGTTTAACCCTCTAAACCAATCAAAATGCATGCAAATTCCTTGATAGTGACATTATAGATAACCCTTACTTTCCCCCCTATAAAAAAAGGCCAATACAGCCATTTTAAGGCTGCTCTTTCACATCAAACACTCCCCATCTAAGTTCTAAGATTCATCTTTCAAACTCTTGATAGTTTGACTTCTCAAGGTCAAACTAAAGCTAATATTAGATTCTAACTAATTCTTGGTAACTAAAGCTTGTTATTATAGTTTGTTTAAAATTATATTCCCCTTGTTTTCTTGGTTTTCCCTTCTCCGACCGTTGTGGGATTAGGTGTTATTGCTATTATAAGGCAAGGCTATATGGAGGACTATTATAGTCCCTGTTAACACTTTAATTTGTTTAAGCTTATTAATATTGTTTAGTTTATAATTATTTTAGGTTCCAAATCATTTTAATAGTTCAATGGTATTTGGGTATGTGGTAGCCATCCTCGGTTTCATTCCGAGTCAAGGACCGAACCAAAACCGAACTTTCGTTTAAATAGTTTATTGTTAACATGTTGTATGTAAGACTTGAGTATTATCCTTTCTAAGTCATTCTAATAAATTCTATGGTATTGGGTATGTGGTAACCATCCTGGTCTTATTCCGAGTCAAGGACCGAACCATGATCGAACTAAACCGGGTTCACTCGCTTAAGACACACTAGTTGTGTTTTGGGCCACCGAATCTCATATTTTCCTTAAAACTATATTATAAACTAATTTTAATTATTTTCTAAAAATACTTGGCATGCGGAATCCAACTTGATCTTATAACTAGTTTGGACCAACAAAGCCAAACACTCTTTTAACGGACGTTGAGGTCCTTCCTAATAGAACTGCACACTTGGTTAAGTTTCTTTTGATTTCATTGAGTTATCTCATAACATTTATTACTTTGGAATCTCGGCTTCGGACTTGGTCAATTATCAAGAGTTGAACCGACAAATCCGAACACTCGTAAAATCTTGTTTCGTTTTGGTATCTATCTAACAAAGGGTCTTGCCATATCGTAATTATACCCAAATATCTACTTAACAAAGGTTAAGTAAAACTATTGAATAGAATACCGAGACCCGATTTCGAGTAAACTTACTTTTCAAAAACCGTTACTTTAATTTCTTATATATTTACACTTTAACCCTCAAACTTTAATTATTTATCTTACTTGTCATGTTATTTTACTTTAAAGCTTTTAAGACCATCTACTAACTCAAGACCCTCGTAATCTAGGTCTTGCTCGTTGAATTAACTTACCTTTTCGTTTTAACGAAAACTAATCCTTCAAGTTACTTATTTTATGTGAGTACCTTCCATCCCCCGTTTTCATTTTTATACTTTGGGGGTAACATGTATACCTATTCAAAACAAGAATGATTTAAGATACTAGATCCTCAAACCACAAACTCCAGGGGTGTATGATACTTAGAATAATTGTCCTATTGTGTGTTATATGCTTCATATGCTTTACGTGCACGAGTGTTTATTTTGATGTTGTTGTTGAGCCTCAATAAGTATGTCGTACGCACCCCTAACTACTTTAGCCTTGTGCTAGTAGAATAGGGCCTCATTATCCGAATATGTTGGTTGTTACCAATTAGAAAGGATCCTCATTTATTTATGATTTATATACCGCAATTGTTGCTTTTATTTATAGTTTCATATACGAGTTGTGGATTTTGCCTCATATTATATATACTCAAAACTATGAAATTGCTCACCAACATACGTGTTGACAAAATATATTTTATGCATTGTTACATGTTTGATTATTGGTTGATTGAAGTTTGAAGACACTATTTCATTTTGAGACCGTTTAAGTTATTAGAAGAATGAACAATTTATTTCAGGTGTTTGGTGTTATTTTGTATAAACAAGTTGTGTTACTTTTGATGATTGAATGAAATGAACGAGTTGTTTAAATATTGTCACTTTAATAGTGTCTTGTGTTCTTGAGTAAATCCGTTGCACCCAGGCATGTTTCGCCGCCTTTGGTCGGGGTGTGACAGATTAGTATTTGAGACATGACTATAGGATATGCAGTTAGACGTAATGGTCTAGTATAGTTTTTTCTTTAGGGTCCTTATATGTGTTGTCTTTACGTGTTGCCCTACTTGATTGTTCATTGCACTTATTTATTTACTTATTTATTTCATTTAATCCCAAAAATATACACATGCACACACTCTCATAGTATTCCAATGTATCCTTACCTTACCACAAAAAGTAGGTTTTTATGATGCTTTTATGGATCACAAACTTAATTTGGATCCCGTTATTTATCATCTCCTTAAAGCTTGACTCTATAACGGGTTTTAGCCACCATAGGGGGGCGAAACACTATGAAACAATCATTTGACAAACAGATTCCAAGAATAGAAAGTGATTTACTTACTTGGAATGATTGAATTATAGTGTTCTTCCTCTAGGACAACAAACCATGTTATACATGTCAACAACTTTAAGTTATCGAATGCAAGCGTTCCGGTTACCTCCTTATATTTTTGTTGGAAGCATAAGAGCCACGGTGATACGTGGACTAATGTTTTCAACAACTCGATTTTCTCATTCTTTAATTTTTATTATTATTATTACGATATTTGGGACAAATCGTGTAAAACACGGTGATACGTGCACATGTTCAACTCCCCACTTTACCACGGTTTTTTTTTTTAAATTTAATATTGGGACAACATGTCATGGTGGTTCATGCAAGTTTTCCCGCATTTAAATCCTAGCCCATTATTTTCAAATTTCAAAGATTTAAATTATTTAACATTTTATCTATTTACTTGATTTACTAACAAAAGAATTTTTTTTAACATCCTCATCCTCATAACTTTAGGACTCACATTCATTAACATTCCATGTTTACATATCATCCTCATACTTATATCAATTACCCCAAACTTATATCACTTCTCTTTTATTATTTTAGAATGCCTCCTCTCCGTCGCCACACTCGCAAGCCTAACTCCGGTCGTCGGATGGCCGTTATGGTTGCTAAAGAAATCGCCGCTGTGATTCCTGGATTGATAACCCAAATTCAAGCCACACAACCCGCTGTTTCCCAAGCCATGCCTAACCCCCCCTTCTCCATGAATCAATTCACCGGTGCCAACGGTGAATTGTTACAGCAAGAACTGTGCCACTACCTTGTTGCAATGGTTCGAAAATTTGGAAAGCGTTTTCAGTCTTTATGAATGCCCTGAATCCAAGAAAACCACATACGCCTCAAGCATGCTCGAGGAAACCACCCGTGGAATAGCAAAATGTACGTGAATGGGCGGAAGTAGACATGGCCTACTCATGGACCAAGCTCAAGGAAGTCATGATGAAGAAATTTTGCCCAAAACATGAACTCCAAAAACTCGAATCCGAATTTTGGGAACTTAAGCAAGAGAGTGGTGACAACTTCGCCTACTCCAACAGATTTCATGAGCTTAGTCTCTTGGTCCTCACTTGGTCACTCCCATCAAACGGGCGATTGACAAGTATGTTGGCAGTTTGCATATGCAAATCAGAGACTCGTAGTAAACCCCAAACATTCCACGATGCAAATACCTTAGTCGGTGCTCTTTCCGAGAACCGTGTCAAAGACAGTACTCTCACTATCAAGAGCTCCAAGAAGCCCAATGAAAAGAGTTCACCCAAACCATCAACCCTCACCAAAGTTGACCCTCAACCCCAATCCATAAACTACTCCAACTCATCCCACCACTCTAAGAAGAAAAGCAAACCCAACCACCAAAACTATGCCGTCACTCACCCATCTCAACCTCAATCTCAATCTCAAGCACCTCAAAACCGAAAACCATATTCTGGCTCGCATCCCTTGTGTAACACTTGCCAACACCATCATCTTGCTTACTCCGCTTGTCACCATTGCACGAAGTGTAACCGCTATGGTCACCTTAGCAATGTGTGTCGGAAAACCTCTCGTAGGCAACCCGCTCCACCAAGGTTTGCCCCATCTAACCAAAAGTGTCCCGTGACTTTTGCTCAAACTCCCCCTCAACCTAGAGCTTGTTTCAATTGTGGAGATCCGAATCATTTCCGCAATGCTTGTCCTCAACTTTCGTTTGTAAAAGAAACTCAAATCATGCCCACACCATACTACCAAACCCAAGCATACCAAGTTCAAACCGATCAACCTCAAGTCTCGCAAATCTTGGCTCCTC
Source organism: Bidens hawaiensis (assembly GCF_021521415.1). Classification (NCBI taxonomy): domain Eukaryota; kingdom Viridiplantae; phylum Streptophyta; class Magnoliopsida; order Asterales; family Asteraceae; genus Bidens; species Bidens hawaiensis. Next base: position 408,086 of record NW_027492837.1, read on the forward strand.
CGGCTCAACCGCTCCAAGCGATGCAAGCCCTTCCTCCTCTGCCACTCCCGCAAGCAATGTAAGATCTTCCTCCTCCTCCAGCTCAACAAGTCAACCACGGAAACCAAGAGTGTGCTTTTATGATGAACGCCAACCAAGCTCAAGTTGCCAACGACGTGGTGAAAGTTACATTTTTAGTAAATGAGAATTTAAGCTTCAATTTTATATGATACCAGAGTTGATAGAAGTTTTGTTTCTTTTAAATTTGAATCTATCATTGTCGTGCCTTGCACTAAACTTTCTCACCCTTTTTCCGTCGAAGTCGCCAATGGTAGTTCCATCACCATAGATTCGGTAATTCACGATTGTATCCTCACTCTTTGCAAGCACGAATTCCCAATCGACCTCATCACGATGCAAATGGGAAGTTTTGACATCATAGTAGGTATGGATTGGTTAGCTTTGCACCGTGCTGAAGTCGTTTGTTATGACAAATTTATTCTAATCCAGCTCGTCAACGGCAAAACCATCAAAATCTTTGGCAAAACGACTCTCAAGAAACTCAACCTCATGTCATGTTCTCAATATCGAAAGTACTTGTTCCAAAAGTGTGTTCCTTTTCTGGCCCAAGTGGTAGCAAAAGACCTTGAGGGAAAGAAAATTCAAGACATTCCCATTGTTTGTGAATTTCCCGGCGTTTTTCCCAAAAACGTCTCTGCTCTCCCACCTATTCGTCCGGTTGAATTTCGAATCGACCTTGTGCCCGGCGTGACTCCCTTAGCCAAGGCTCTCTATCGTTTAGCTCCTTCGGAATTACAAGAGTTATCAACCCAGCTTCAAGAACTCTTCGATAAAGGCTTTATCCGTCCAAGCTCCTCCCCTTGGGGCGCTCTCGTCCTCTTCGTGAAAAAGAAAGATGGCCCGTTTCACATGTGTATTGATTACCGTGAACTCAATAAACTCACCATAAAAAATCATTACCCTTTGCCTCGAATCGACGACCTTTTCTATCAACTCCAAGACGCAACTTGTTTTCTAAAATCGATCTTCGATCGGGTTAACATCAATTGCATGTTCATGAAGATGACATTCCTAAAACCCCTTTTCGTACTCGGTATGGACATTATGAGTTCATGGTTATGCCTTTCGAATTAACCAGTGCACCCACAGTATTCGTGGACCTCATGAACTGTATTTGCAAACCATTATTGGATAAATTCGTAATTATTTTTATCGATGACATCCACATCTTCTCCAAGACCAAAGCCGAGCATGAGCATCATTTACGTTCCATTTTTGATCTCCTAAGAAAAGAACAACTTTATGCCAAGTTCTCAAAACGTGAATTTTGGTTAAAAGAGGTTCAATTTTTGGGATACGTCGTCAACGATAGAGGTATTCATGTTGATCCCACCAAAATCAAGGCCGTAAAAGATTAGAAAACTCCATCCACACCCATGGAAGTCCAATCTTTCCTTGGTTTGGCCGAGTATTATCGGTGATTCATTCTAAACTTCTCCTAAATCGCGTTAACCCTCACCGCACTAACTCATAAAGGAAAACCTTATGAATAGGTACCGAAAGAAGAAGAAGCTTTCAAAACTCTAAAGCATATGCTTTGCAATGCTCCCGTCTTGACCCTCCCCAATGGAAACGACGACTTTGTGGTTTTTTGCGATGCATCCAACCAAGGTCTCGGTTGCGTTCTCATGCAACGAGGTCAAGTTATTGCATATGCCCCAAGGGAACTTAAGGTTCACGAAAAGAATTACACAACTCATGATCTCAAACTTGGTGTCGTAGTTTTCGCTCTCAAAATCTGGAGACATTATCTTTATGGCACGAAATGTGAGGTATTCACCTATCATAAAAGTCTTCAACACATCTTTGACCAAAAAGAACTCAACATGAGACAACTTTAATGGGCCGAATTACTAAGTGATTACGATTGCGAAATTCGCTACCACCCTAGTAAAGCGAAGGTTGTAGTCGATGCCTTTTGCCGTAAGGCTAATGTCAAATCCTTTCTGCTTCATAGCATCATTATCCAAACCGATCTTCAAGAACGCATCTATCGAGCCTAATGAGCCTCCAATGATGAAGGAAATATGTACGACGAAATGTCATGTGGAGCCGAACTTCAACTCGAAACCAAACCTGATGGCTTGCTTTATTTTCTCAATCGTTTGTGGGTTCCCGATCGTGATGAACTTCGTACTTACATCCTCGACAAAGCTCATATGTCACGATATTCCGTTCATCCCGGTGCGGATAAAATGTATTTCAATCTTTGATCTATTTATTGGTGGCCGGGTATGAAAAACGACGTAGCACTTTACGTCTCAAAATGTCTTACATGCTCAAAGGTTAAAGTCGAACATCAAAAACCTTTTGGTTTGCTAGAGCAACCTCCGATTCCTGTTTGGAAATTGGAAGACATTGCTATGGACTTTATCACCAAATTACCCACCACTCAAAAGCAAAATGATAGTATTTAGGTAATTATCGATCGATTAACCAAATCGGCTCATTTCATCCCGATCCGAGAGAAGTACTCCGTTGAACAACTCGCTCAAATATATGTTCGTGAAATGGTATACCACCATTGTTTTCCGTTGACCCTTATTTCAGATCGTGATGCTCGCTTCACCTCCCGTTTTTGGAAATCTCTTCAAGAAGCTTTGGGTACTCGCCTTAATCTTAGTACCGCTTATCACCCTCAAACAGATGGCCAATCCGAGCGTACAATCCAAACCCTTGAAGATATGATTCGATCTTGTGTTCTTGATTTTGGTGGAAATTGGGATTCTCATCTCCCGCTTATCGAATTCTCATACAACAATAGCTTTCATTCTAGCATTAGTATGGCTCATTTCCAAACTCTTTATGGTCATAAATGTCGTTCCCCGATTTGTTGGAACGAGATTGGTGAAGCCCAAATCACCGTTCCCCAGATGGTCCAAGACACTACCGATCGTATCGATCAAATACGCAAAAATCTTCTCGCTGCTAGAATTCGTCAAAAGAGCTACGCCGACAAACGGCGAAAGCATCTCGAGTTCAATGTTTGCGACCTTGTCCTTCTCAAAGTATCCGCTTGGAAAGGGGTAGTACGTTTTGGAAAGAAAGGAAAACTAGCACCCCGTTTCGTAGGCCATTCAAAATCCCCGAAAGGATTGGAAAAGTAGCTTATAAACTCGAGTTACCGCAAGAACTTACCGATGTTCATCCAACCTTTCATGTATCAAACCTCAAAAAATGCTTAGCCGAAGGTAACCTACATGTACCTCTCGACGAAGTGCGTATCGATGAAACCTTGCAAATAATCGAAAAACCCGTTGAAATCATGGACCGTAATGAGAAACATAATACACAAAAGGGAAAGGACATACCTTGCGGATTGCCTGCTTTAGCAGCCAATCGCGGTCATTGGCAGCGACGCACACTGAGCAGTCAAAGACTCAATAGTCTGCTCACGAGTGGGGACTGCATCAGCTAACTTCCCCGCATCCGCCTTCCTCAATGTTGCTTCAGCCTCTAATTCGTCAATCCGCTTGCGCAGACTAACGTTTTCCTTATCGTGCTTGGAAGCGGCTTCCTTTGCAGCAAGAGCTCGGTTGCGCGCATCAGCAAGATCTTCGTTAGATTTCTTGCACGCAACCTGGAACTCTTTGTAGCGCTAAGGGTGCTCACGGAAAGCTCCACCAAGTCTGCCTAAACCTTGGATAACTTTCCTTCAACAGCAACCAAAGCTTGGCGGTCCTCTGCTGCCTCACGGCCCGCATTCCAGGAGTCCTCCTCACCATTCTTCACCGCAAGCTCCCTTTCTCTCATTGAGGCGGCAATTTTAATCTTTTCAGCACGGAGAGCTCGGTTGTCATGAATAAGCTCTGCCACACTGGTGAGACCTCGGACATGGTCAAAAATGGCATCAGATGCCAAATTGTTGCGGGGTTGGAACTTGCGAGCAATGCGTTCCCCAGGTGCGAACACATACTCCAGAAACTCAAAATAGATATGGGATCTTCAAAATTGGCATCGCGTGTAATCTTTAATTTAGGCTAATAAACCTGATTGGACTCGATAGAATCGCGGGGATTCATATCTACATTCCCCGCTATATCGCCGGCGCCACCGCTGCTACCACCACCAAAATCAAAAAATTTATCGCCGACAACCGCCCCAATGTCAAAAGGAGGCGGTTGAACTTCCTCATAGCCATCAAGGACAAAAGCCTTGCCCGGCAAAGACTTCTTGGATTTTAGAAAATCAGCAAATGTTTTGGGGTCAGATGCCCCACCCAATGACTTTCCAACTGGAACCTCAGGCAACTTACCCAAGGTCGCCTTCAATGGTTCAAAAATTGACGCCGAAGTTTGGGCCTAAGATGGAACAACTAACTCCGCCGTCACAGGCACCGACGTCACTATGGTTTCTGCCTCAAACGGGCCAACCACACCCGTCATCATCAGAAAAGTCACCGACTAAAGAATGGGCAACGCCTCAAACAAGTTGCCCACACTTGTCATCATAGGCAAGATAATTGCCGTGCTTTCCGGCAAAGAGGTGACGGTAGACGGCACTCCATCGGACTGCCATTTCGTCGCCACAGGCGTCTTCCGAGGCTCTGAAATAAAGAAAAAACAATTCAGATTAGAATGGAGATTTAAGAAAATAATGTGGAACAATATGATTTTGAATACCTAGCGATTTAACCAGACCACTTAGCTTCACAAATGTGCCGAGGCGGGGCTTCTTAAAGAGAGGAACTTCCTCCTCTTCCTTATCATCGTCCACCGCTGTGAACCCCACATTGTGTGGGACAGTGAACGTTCCGGTGTTCACGACGGGACCGAACGAGGAACCATGGGATACATTGGTATCCACAACGGTTTTAGGCTGAAAGATTGAAGGCATCACAAGACCTTCAATAGCCAGGGTGCAGGCGGCTGAGAGTGAACGTGTGTCCACAACAGTTCTAGACGAATCTAGTAATGTCTCCGATGACACGACAGGCAATCCAAACGGAACGTCCGACACGATGACAACATCATCATCATCATGCTCGAGAGGTATCTTGGAATAAACTCTCGGAGACGCAACCGTCTTCCAACTGCCACCTTGAGTTGCCTTCCCACCGCATTTAGGAAGGCGCACAATATGAGACTGTTTACTTGCAAAACAGGTGAAAATGAATGTCAACACATCACATAACTTCAAGTAACAAAGCATGTAAATAGCTTACCCTCTTTTGGGTTAACGAAGCTGGGAGGTCGCAACTGCCGTGTCTGGCTCGTAGGAAGGGGAAACATAAAGTTTGGAGCAGTCCTTGTAAGGATAGGCTCCTCCCGAGGACCCAGTTCCCGCCGAAAGAGGATCTTTTTTCCCTCAAGCTAGGGGTGCAATAGCAACAGTGGGTCCTCCGCCTTTGTAAAAAGAAAACAACGGTTGTTAGAAAAGTTATAAAAAACATGTATAAACACTTAAAACCAAAAATGGAGCATTACCTTGACCACCGTTCTTGATGTAACGGACCAACATCGCATCACCCCAGATGCGACCCATCCCGAACAGCACCAGCGCTCGCTCCGGATATGGGTGAATAGGGGAAAGGCTGACCTGTAAAGTGTTAAACTAGTCCGACCCGGAGTATGGGACTGGTTTAGGCTCCGGAAGCTCATTGACATCCGCAAAGTGCATCACATGAGGAACCACGTGCGCAGTGATGTATAAGAAAATACTCTTCTACTCGTGCAAGCTCTTGGGCGCGTCAAGATCGATGGCTTTGGCGCCAGTACGGGTAAACAAATTATACCAGCCCTGGGAGTAGCGCCAGTGGTAGAAAGCCATCAACTTGTCAGCCGATGGGGTAATACCCATGCAATGACAAATAAACTCAAAATGGCGAAGACACACCATCCCAAGAGGATGTATCTGGGTCAAGTACAACCCAAACACATCCAGAACCTCTAGCAAGAAACGGGTGATAGGCAGCTGAAAGTTGCCAATGAGGAAATACTCCTTGTATATGGCAATCTTGCTGGTGGGAACCTGCTTCACCATCTTGCCGGGAGTAGGCAACTCCGGCTCAAATGAGGGGTTAATACAGTAAACCTTGATCATATCGTCAAAGTCACCACGGGACATCCGACACCCCACAAAGTCCATCGTATTGCTCATCTTCAAGCCCTTCTTCTTATCAGGATGGGAAGAACCAACCATACAGGAAAAACTAAAGGAAAAGTGTAATGATCACCGGGAAGAAAGTGAATACAAGAGAGTAGGGAAATATTTCTGAAGGGAGATGAATAAAGAAAAAAGAAGGCACAACACCTCCTTTTAACCCGTCGCAATTAATGTTGGGATTCTCGCCCACGCGCCTGACACAGACGAAAAAACTACTTGCAGGACGTAACCGTCGTCAAACTTGTCAAATCAACCGCTACTTTATCCTGATATTCATTAATTCATCGTTCCCCTCCAATAACACGTGTCACTTCAAGAATTATCACATAACTTGATAACTTCCAAGTGTAAATAACGACATAAAAATAGGCTCCGCCAAGGGACGGTTAACAAAAACCTCCCACCAAAATAGGCTCCACCAAGGAACGGTTAACAAAAAACTCCCGCCAAAATAGGCTCTGCCAAGGGAAGGTTAACAATAACCTCCCGCCAAAATAGGCTCCGCTACGGGACGATTAACAATAATAACCTCCTGCCAAAATAGGCTCCGCCAAAAGACGGGTCACAACAACCAACTGCCAATAAAAAGTTATGGTGCGAAGACAACTCATATCAGACCACAGTCCCTCTTATTTATAAAGGCAACACTGGACTGGGTGGGGGGGGACTTGTAGAGGTAGGTTACTAAACTCACCCTTAAACACATAATATACACTCCCGCCGGTAAAAGGGTCAGGCGCCATAAAGAAGTCATAGCGCTGGAGCGATGAACAACATGTCCTTATATAACAAATATTCTCTGACACATCGGGAATGAGAGCGCCAAAGATCTCCACGAGCATGGTGCAAAAAAGAAGGATATTCATCTTAAATGACACCCAACCAATAAGGTATGAACAACACATGGTCAATAGTACTACATAATATGACATGTCAACAACAAATGGCCACGAAGACCACCGACATTCCTGGTGACACACGTGCAAGGGATATGATTGGTGGAGAGCTTGATAGGGCAGTTGGCCATATCCTCTCTCTTTCCCCTCCAACGGCTATAAATACCAACCTACGTCCAAATGGTAAAGGATCCATCATCGAATACTCTCAACTATCTCTTATTACCTCTTACAAACAATATACTGATTCTCACACTGGAGGGTGGTTACGAGAGGATCCCCCTCCCCCCATTTCCCTCATAACAAGCTCACGGTGCTTTGTTTTGTAGGTGTGCTACTCACTTGCGCCAAGGAGGAGTATAACCTATCATGGGAAATACTAGATCATCACCCTTGGACTAAGCAATTAGACCTAAGGGGGATCTCGTGTTTTTTCACATCTCTTATATTGGACCCAATTTGTGGCAGGTTGTAGGAATAAATGGTTTCATTTTAACAAAGCTTACTGGCTCATCAATAATGAGTTTTATTAAGGAAACACAAGCAGGTTATTGTAGTTGATGAGCTTGGAATTCCATTGAAGTTTGTAGGTGTGTGTTAGCAAAAAAGAATGCTTTTTTTTTAGTTCATCAATGTATGGTAGTACTTGTTAAACTTAAAATTATCTAAGCCATTTTGTTTTGTATGTTTCTATCCACACATCCTTTTTATATTTGAATGTTATAATCAGTATGTCTTTCATTCCCAAAGGAATATCAAAACAGTTATAGTCTATTGGACTCAAAAATCAACAAACTGACTTTAGAAAAGTTAGTGACATAAGTCATATTTAGAGGTCTATTTTTTATTATTGTCGGTGCAGATCACTATACAGTTCCTTACTATATTTATAAGAGAAACACTAAACTGGTTAGATAAGGGTTTGAATATAGAATAAACGTCCAATTTAGTGTTACAAACTCTACGCAAGATAAGATGGCCATATGATCAGTCGTCGTCGGACCGGTCAAAGATCGAGAAAATGTGTGTCCTAGATACTTTAAAATAGTTAGGGTAAGAAGGGTGTCAAACCACGAAGAGTTTGTGGTCGGTGGTCGAAATATAATTATTATGAAGCTTTGTGTAAAGTCGTATAGACCAAATATGATTTAGATTGCAAATGATGAACCAACAAGTTCATTCAACTAATTTATAAAAATAAAGTGATAGGATTGTATGTGAAAACAAGTGTCAAATAGTAACCAAGTAACTTTAGTTAATTTATGTAAACAAGAATTAGGAAAAATGACCACCCGGGCTTCGAGCTATGTAGCAATGTATACTTCAATTCAGTTTGTTTATTGGAAATTACATAGACATAATTTGGTAAATAAGTGCAAAAAAGGATTATTACAAGAAAAGGGATTCCGCCGTATTGACCTTTCGATTTATGACCAGGCAAGGAACACACACTAGGAATTTGTCTTAGTAATAATCAAGTTATATAATATGAACTCCGTAAACCAATTGCTAGTATATGATTATGTAAACAACAAAAATGGACATTTGACAATAGATTCAACAACAATAACTTTGTTTTTCAAACAAAAAAATACCATACAGACCCTAATTGTTCAACAAAGATGATGAAGCATATAAAGTTTAATCCAACAAACACAATTCAAAGTCATAAGATGAAAACATAAACCCTAGACCCTGTTTGATCGTAAAAAGATTAGCCAAACATGTTCAACATGATTCTTTCAATTGATAAAGACGAATTCATAAATTGATGATGAACTTTGATGATGAAAAGCCTCTCTCCTTGTTTATTCTCTTGATTGATGAAAGAGATAATGATAGATTCTTGAAGAGATGATTTGCAAGTGCCCAAAATTCCTCTAATAATATCCCCAATCATATAGTCAAAGATATCATTAATTATGATAGAATTCCCCAATTAAAACAGGTCAAAGTTAAAAAAATCGCGGATTGAAACAGACCTGGTATGTCCAGGTGGCCGTAGGGTATGGTTATGTAGTTCAGCAACCATAAGGTACGGTTAAGGAGCTGTATGGTACGGTGCTGGCTCAGATTTTCTTTAATCTCTTTGTAGAGGTAGGGTAGCAAAAAGACTCATAAACCCAAAAAGTAACACATGCGGGTTATTCAGGGGCATCCGAGGATCATCTAAAGTAACGGCATCATACGCAGAAGGTACACACCAAAAGATAGAAGTCCAAATGGCTATCCTAAAGAATATTGAACCTACCGCAGATGCGGAAGATCCATAAACGCAAGAGAATAAATAGGTGACGTTAGTAAAAACAGTTGTAACCAACTTCATTCTAGAAGATTGATTGAAATATTCTCTGAAAGTGACATTCTCCTCTCCTTGGAGAGTACGTGACAGTATCAGGAGTGGAAAGCTGGACATTCTGTTATGACTGTGCACATAGCTAGCTTTCACCTCCTATGAAATCTCGCCACGTGTCCATTCAGGTAGAGAGAAGCATCTTCTAGACAACGACAATTCCACCAATTACATTCCCTTGACCATCGACTATAGATACCCAACTTATCATCATGAGGTATTCATTAACTCTACACATATTACATCAATCACTTTATACTTTATCTTTCTACAAGAGTTGTACTTATTCTCACGCCGGAGGATGGTTACGGGAAGACCCTCCACATTGTCCTTCCAGTAACGAGGTTACGGTGGTTCTGTTTTGCAGGTCGTCCTCATCGGAATTGATTTGGTTCTAGACTTAGTTTAACCTAACCCTGATTTCATAACCCATACCCGGTGGAAATATATAACCAAACTATACAGGTTGGGATCCGTGTTTCTTCATTGGCGTCATCCGTACTTTTTGCTAGAATAGTTGTTTTTCTGTTGCATTGCTTAAAATGATATCACAACCCATACCCGGTGGAGTTTTGAACTTACGATTGTTCAGGTGTTCGGAAAAAAGGGGAAACAAAAAAACTGATGGGACGTATAAGGCGGTACTCACCGGCGTGTGTGGTAAAGTGGAGTGGAGGTTGCCGGCGAGTGTTGCGGTGGCGGTTGCTCGCGTGTGTCGCAGCCAGTGATGGCTATCGCGAATGTGTGCTAGTGGCGGCGGTACCACATGTATATGGCGGCCAATGGTTAGTGGCGGTGATGTGAGGTAGTAGCCGGTGGTTGTCGTAACCAGTGTTTTTGTTAAATCATTATGGTTTAAATATATTTTTTCTAATCCATCTTGCATAAAAAAACAATTGTGTTTATAATAAAATAAACATTTTGTGAAAATGACCTAAATACCTCCACTTAACGTAAAAGAATTAACGACGTTAGTGATTTGGACAACTTTGACAAGGAACGGAAAACCTCAATTGTTCATATGAGAATAAAAACCTTTTTGGACGAAATTCACATTATTCACCAAAAATCAAGGACGATTTTGGTACTTTACTACATTTAAATTAACACACCTATAAAAATTTTACAAAAAAATAAAATAAAAAAATCATCCCCACCAATAAATCATCTACTATTTTTGCACACCCTTTTAACACTTTTCAAACAACAATCATGGAACGTACTTGCAAAGTTTTAAAGAGAGGAAGAGCTGGTAGTACTCGTAATCCTGATCTTAACTTTCAAATCCCAAAAAAACAAATGTCATCTCAATTCCAAAAGTGACCCCCGAAACTTGTCTTGTATCTGTACCAAATATTGTCCCAATACAAAAATTTTCCCGCAACGAATATCAGCCCCAACTTCTCCATTCCCAAACCAATCTACGTGATTTCTCTACCTTTTGTCGGATAATATGCTTGACAAGTATCGCACCCAAAACCCTTAAAAAACTCAAAACACAAACCCATGACAATATGAAAATCAAAACTACGATTACCGCCAATGGCAATAGTTGGAATATTCCGACAACAACAAAGAAAGCAATCCATCAAGTGTTTTAATATGTTTTGTCTTTTGGTTAGATCCATATTACTAACTTTTTTGTTTCACAAATGGTATGATCCGGGCAGATCTCTTTCTTGACGGTTTTATGTACCGGCTACCTTTGAGAAAAAAATTTAGTCCACACTTCCCCACAACTATTTTTCTAAATCCACGACACATGAAATAATGAAGTTACATAAGACGTAGTATAATCAAAACATAACCAATAGAAGATAAACAAGTCGACCAAGATTTGAACAATGGCAAATCAAACAATACAAGAATAGTATAACAAAATATTATATGGGAAAGTGACTACGATGTTGTTACACGTATAAGCTTAGACGGAAAACTCAACAAAACAACATGGTTTTGATTAAAAGCAATTTATTTTTAATCATCGCCATCGTGAATCTATTTCTCAATAGCCTGATTTCCAACCCACGTCTCCCAAGGCTTCGATTTACCATTGGGGTTCTCTTATTAGACTTATAAATCTGTTAGTACCCACCGTCTAAGACCACTACTAAATAACCTAACCCCGCCCAAATGAGATTTCCTGGACCACGTTGATGGTACCAGCTTGAGTGAAGGAAGTTGGAGTAGAAAGAAGAAGGCATCGTTGCCCAACCAATCAGATCAGTCACCAGGGAAAAACGTGGCAAGTCCTGATCTAAAGATGTTGCTTGGTGAAGGTGGCTTGCTTCTCTGTTCACGGGGAATGAATGTAAACCAATTGTTGACAGAGATGATTAGCTTGGGAAGCTAGACTTTCTTCTCTACTCATTTTGGAGAGCTAATCTGACTTCTATCTCTTCTCAGTTCTCTAAGGAAGGTAGGGATTACTTGAGCTTACCCATCACTTCATCATTAGATTTCCAGGGGATTCCTAAAGAGTAGAAGGAGTGCTTACTGCTAGGCTAACATCACTCCTGAGGTCACAATCTTCGCTACCAATACCATATCCCCCCAACCTCCGACAACTACAACCACCATCATCTCCACAACCATTGCCGCCTGTCTCTTCGCCATCTCACCTGTTTTAGATCGAGAACGAGTGGTTGAAAAAGGGGCTTCGAATATGAGAGTTCTTAGATTGAAGAGGTGATGAAATTTGGGAAAAATTATAAATTATGGTTTTGCTGTTTAAGGATTGTTGGATAGGGGAAGAAGGAGACACAATGGATATCTTGACGGTGGTAGCCGTGGTGTTGGTGATGGTGACGACGGTGTCGGTGATGAGAGGGGGTTTGGGGTGGGCGGGTGGGTGGGGGTTGATCTGCGGGGTAGGGTGGTGCTTTTTAGTGATCAGTGGTGTTAGGAGTGGATTAAGAGAATGTGGGATTTAAGATAGGCAGTAGTTGAGGCGGGTGGTGGTGACGGAAAGTGGTGATGGTTGTTTGGTTGGTGATGATTGTGATTGAGAGAAGATGGAGATGCAATGAGAGTGTGTTTTATATGCCTTTAAATTTTTAGTTTTGATTATTTAATTACTTATAAAATTACAAACCTACCCTCATGTGCCTAGCACATGATCAGATTTAACAAAACAAATTAATTGAGTTAGTGTCAAATGACGATATGTGATAGAGTTTTTAAGCATAAAGGATGTATACTGTCATTTCTTTTGCCAAATGACGTTTAATAAAAAACCATGCAAACATAAAAGACTAGTTTTGTCATTTTGTCTTTTTTAGATAATGTTATTTTGAAAAGATAAAATAAAACAAAGTAAAAGAAAGAGTTGTCAAATCAGTTATGTGCACTATTCACGTGTCACTATTCCATCTGTCATTTGAAATAGCGGATGTCTGTAAATATACGTTTTGATATATAGGGGTAGCCTGCGTTGGAATAATGACATTATTCCTGCCAGTCAAACTGGCGGATCACATAAACTGACATTCACCCTTTCAAATTGCGGAATACGAATAAAATACACATATTCTGTCATTTCAAAATGCGGAACACCACGTAATCGTCCAAAATCTAACATGGTCTATATGTCACATGTGATCCGTCATTTCAAATGACGGGTCTTCTATAAACCATCAACAACTTTTTCTCTCTCCTTAAAAACCATTTCACCCTAAACTAATTTCCTATTTCAAAATTTTTTTCCTTATTTTCATGTCATATGCATGTGATGCGTTCTGTGATTTGTGTTTGATTATGCCATCAAGAGTTCACATTTTCCAAAGTTTTCATGATTTGATAATCAAACTTCAGAAAAATGAATTCTTTATATACTTTGCATTTCGGAACTAGGGTAATCTGATATGGTAGGTAGTCAGGTGGTGTTAAAATCATCCATAATTTTCTTCGAAACTTTATTATTATTTGATATTAGAGTTTTAATTAATGCATGCACTTGTTTATCAAGATAAGATTCAAGTTACTAATATATACTTCTTTTGTTCAAATGATTGTCAAAGTGACACATGGTGTTACTTTTTGAGCAGGAAATTATGGCTCCGAAGCAAGTTTGATAAACCCATGGTCACCGCTTACCGGCTATTGTATTTCTAGTTTCTCCCATTTCCTACTTCCTAGTGCAAAAATGGCGTCTTTCAGGTCGGCTATGGTGAGAACCAATTAAATCTAGATGCTTCCTATGCCTCGGCCTTAAAAGGTGTATCCACGGCATCTTGATACCTCAATCACGCGCGCCATTAACTTTGCCAGAAACTGAGAGAGACGTAGACACAATCCACTACGTGTTCGGGTATATTGGAAGTGGATCTATGGAGCTCATGGCCGTCCCTAAAAATAAAAAGAATGTGTTTCTCAGTTTCTGTTTTTACGTATATATGTGTTTAATGTCGTGTTATGTGTTGGATTTTAGGTTTTGTTGATTTGATTTAGGGTTTTGCAAATTATCAATCCATATGGTTCTTTTCATTCAAATGCTAGTTTTAACCTATTATTAACTAAGGTCAAATTTACTACTAACATTTGACCATTGCATCTTTATATTGACGAACAAAAACTAGTTTTTTAAGCATTCATTTTTCTATGAGCATTCTTATATCGTAAGTCGTATTTTGATTATATTTTCTTTGCCTAGTTAATTAGTATTAAAGATATATAACACTGATCAACAATTAACAATGACAATATTATCTTGGATGTAAACCAGATACAACTTAGAATATAACAAGTCTCATAGAACTTCGAATCAAACATGCAAATATAACAGACAGGTATGCAGATGCAATGGTCAACAAGTAGTAGAAATTTGATTTTAGTGTATTGAAACTGGGATTTGATTGAAAATGAACATAAATTAATTTATACCCCAGTTTTTCTGTCAGATAATTATTATTATTTTTTTTACACTCAATTACGTTATTTTACTTTTTATAAAACACAAACCGAGCTACATCTGGATAACGGGTAAGCGAGTAACAAGCTGCGCCGTTATCCCCTTTTGAATCGCACCAAACCCTAAAAGTGATAACATGTTTGTGCATGTTTTGATGTTAATAACTCAAATCAGGAAAATCATCTATAATAAACAGGCTGATGATACAGTGTTTGGATGCACTTTTGATATTCAAAGTTGTAATAGTGTGATGATAGATGTTTGAATGTTTAGCATGTTCTAAGCTTCAAAGAACCGATGCATTAACGACATTTTTTTTCATTTTTTTTTTGTGAAAAATTAGTACATACATCTTATGAGATGTTGTAAAAGTTTCAAATTAGGTTTTAAGAAGGTGTCATCAGATAATCATATTATACATTTTTATATGTTACAGTTTGTATGAAACAGATATTACCCCTAAACTAATTATCGCGGCTGCAAGTTGCAGTTATTGAATTTAATACCGTTGGGCCAAAGATCTCTTGAATTTTTCTGCTAATGTCATTTTTTTTCTTTAAAGTTTTTCCAGCTTGATTTTTGTAGTGTTTGCAAAGCATCGTATTCGATTTAGTGTTTGTAGTGGTATTTTGTGAGTGATTTCAGACTTCTCCTCACAAACGAGGAATCATAAACGGACCAAAGGCTCTAAAACCCATTCCTGTCATAATACGTTGCAAGTAAGCCCTCTTTTTCAGTTTTTCCTGTCATACCTGGGGTTGTAAACGAGCTTTGCCTGTGTTAATTTAGACTTGAGCTCATAGAGCTATAGTTATTAAAATTTAAGCTCGGTTCGTGAGTAGTTTATGAACTCGACCCTGGCTATAGCTCGTTCCTTCATCTTAAATTATTTATATATTTTCTTTTTGTTATATTTTATTTATAGTATAATATAATTACTTTTGACTTGACATAACTTATACGCAATATTATGTAACTTTTAATATAATAAATAAGAAATATAAATAAAAGGCTCGTTTTTGCTCGCAAGCTAGCTTGAGCTTGATATGTGAAGCTCAGGCTCGAGCTCGATTAAGCTCCGCGATTCGAGTTTTTTAGCAAGCTGATCTCGAGTAAATCATGAGCAGCTTGGCTCGTCTACACCCCTAGTCGTACCTAAAAAGAAAAAAGTGGCAAAGTGTTTTAGTTCTTTTTTTATAATGATCATATGCTCGAATTCTGTCTGCAAATAATTCAATTTCTGAACCGTGCATGGTATTGTTGCAGGTTTAGTGGTCGAGTCAAACTACCTCATTTTTTCTGCTGCAGTGGGCTTAGGGACACAGCTGCACCCAATGGTTCAACCAGCTAGTTCACCACAGGTAATTAAGTAGAAATGGGTTCTCTGAACCATCATGGATTGCAAACTGTCACGATCTCATGGTTCATTGCGTTTTTAGGATGGCAAGTATTCGGTAGCAATAATGTAAGCATGTCATTCGACTATTCAATGGTCTTAATCTTTAATTTGTTAAATCACTTCCGTTCCAAAATTTTAAACTTCGGCTAGTTTTGCTTCTTGTTTCTCTTAGTAGTTACAGATTTTAATACAGTTCCTTATATAATATATATATATATATATATATGCTGGTGAATATGGTTTCTTTATTTTGACTGGTTTGATTTTGTGTTTTTTATCGTCACATAATCCTCGGGTCAGAAACAAATACGGCTTGTAAATGTGTACAATGCATTTCCATACAGTAAATTATGAGGTTGATTTTATACTGTTTTGACTTAACTACGCATCTTGTGGTTAATTGAGGTTTACATCACGGGTAACATATTGTCTCGAGGTGGATCAATGTTGTTTGGTTTCGATGAGTGAAATGACACATCGAAATATATCACAAGTTTTCTTAAGTCGGCATATCTGTTATGGATCTAAACAGGTATATTATATATAAAGTTATAATGAATGTAAGCATGCATATATAACTGTATAAGATAAACATATTATCTATATATAGTAAAACTGAAATTTGGCGCCGCATATAGGTATTAGGCTTGAGATATTTATTTTGATATTTTCAAACGAAAACAATATTAAAGCTTTGGCTGGGTGGGAATTCTGTTGTTTTTGTTAAATGGTTATCTGATTTTTCTGTGCAGGTTCAATCCTAGGCGGTTATCTTCCGACTTATTTTATTATTATTATTTTCAGTTTTTATTTTGTGATACTACTTGCTGAGGTTAGTTATTTTGATTCTAAAACTAGATTAATATTCAATATATTGGTGGTCTCAAGCGTATTGGTGATTTGGTTCTAGGACTAGATTCATATGTTAGTTATTCTTTCTTTTTTTTTTATTTATTAATTTTATTGTAATGTAAAGTGAAGAGAGTAAGCTACTTAGAAGAAAGAAGCCCCTCTCGTTGTCGTGGTGTGGTGTTTCTGGTGGTACCAGATCTGCTCCCGGCTTCTTTGGGATTGGTTTCGTTTTCATTGGGTAATGGTTGAGCTCAGTATAGCTTAATGGCTAAGCCCTTGATAGGTCAATCACTTAAAAGCCATACAAGATTGATTAACTGTTAATGAACCTAAGCCCAGATTAAGAGCACCATCTACACTACTTACTTAAATGTTGACATTTCTAACTTAATTTTTGGCAAAAATCAATTATGTTTGGTTTTAACGACAGGAGCAATTTGGTTTTTATGTTTGCATACCTGAAAAAGAAAAACACAAGTACATGTATGGTTGGTTTCCATTACATGTTATTGTTGGAAAGATTTGTTAGACTAGCACATCTACGAAGACATGATTAGTGATGAGAGCTCGTGAAGACGTATAAAAGAATTAGGCATGTCTCTAGGTGTAGGGTAGCTTGTAGGCGTAGGTGGTGGTGGGTTTGGGGTATAAGAATTCTTTAGTCTTCTTGACTATTTGCCTTTTGCACCGACAATTGTTTATGTGTTGTTAAGTCTAACAATACATGTTATTGAGTGTTGTTTGCAAATGGTTTTATTTACCTCATAGTTGTTCTTTGTAGCCTTTTAGAGTCGAAGGTTTCGCTAAAAGCACTCTCTCTATCCCATATGATAGAGATAAGTGTGCTTTCATTTAAACCCTCTCCAAACACCCTGCTTTATGAGTTTCTACTTCTTTATATTGTAGTGTCCAAGATATTGATAGTTACTACTTAAAAAAAATCATTGACTTCTTTATATTTTAAGGTGCGCGTAATTTAAAATTTATTAAAAACCCAATAAACAAAAGGCATGTTTAAAATTGATTTTAAAAATAACTTATTAACTTATTGGTTTAAAAAAAACCCATTAAATTAAAAAAAAGTGGAAGCATTAACAGAGTTAGCACTTAATCAAAATGCTAAAATATACTTCTAACAATACTACAAATATTTGCAATATTTTCTTAAATGAATTAACACAAGGTTCGTTTAATAGCCTATAATACTGATAATCTATAAAACTTTGGTTTGAACTTGAATTGAATAAAACCCTAGCGTAGACATTATTAACAAGAAACTTACCGGTAATGATGTTTGGTATATCATGATCTTCTTGGGTGTTCAAAATAAAAGCTCAAGCGTTGCCTTTCTTATTGTCTGGTTTGGCACCAGTGCGACATTACTGCCTGCAACACCCTCTGTGTTCTTCTTTTTCGAACAGACGTTCGGTGATGTAATGTCCTTTTTCACCACATTAAAAGCATAGTGTTGTTTTCTTCTTACACTGTAACTTAAACATTGAATCGCGATCGAGTCTTCCGTCTCCAAGATGATTTTTCCTGTAAGTTTTGCCTAAAGGATATGAGGACTAAAATCTTTCATTCTTCTTGTCAGATTTCTACTTCTTATTTTCTCTCTCCTTTATTGATGGCGTTTCCCTTCTTATCCTCTTCACGATTACGAATCATGTCTTCCATCTTATATCCTGCTAATTCCGCAATGTTACTAGCAATTTAGGGTGTGTGAGGTCTGACCATATCTCTAATATCTTTAGGTAACCCGTAAATATAACAAGAGACTTTGTTGGATTATGGTGTGACGAGAAGGGGTACCAGTTAGCAGTATTACAAAAATCTGGTGTTACATTCTTTCAAATTTTTGTAAGCGTCTAATCCTTTTATTACAGCTAACTCAAAGCCCGCCTGTTTGAGCAGTTTAAATCAATATGTTACATGGTCCTGGTCGTATTACATAATACTATGTGTACCTCTATTATAGTTATCATATCGTTCATGTGTTGGTTTATATATTCAGTCCACCAACTAAACGGTTGTAAACTACTTACTACATATTATATAAACTACTAGTTTAAGACCCTTGTATTGAACGAGTTATTCATTAAAATATATTATTTAATATATAATTGATATGTATTAAACAATAAACCTATTAAACACTGTTAATGCCTAGTCGTTGTACAATTGCCTTTACAACAATTTTAAAATAAACAACACATTTTTTCTAAAGCGTTTCAGTTTTCTACACAAATTAAATAAACCGAAAAGCAAGAATACTCTCAAAATTTTTATCAATACATTTTCTTAGAAAAGTTAAAAATAATGAATGTTTTAGTTTGTAATAGTATACTTTATTATTTTAATCTATCATATGCGAGCTTCAAACGTAAATCATACCTTTTTGTCATTGAAATAATTAGACCTTCAAAAAATTAACTTTGTAGAATGCTAGCAATGAAAGTAAATTAATTTGTGTTTGACACATGATATATATACAGTTTACGGAGTTATTCAGTTTGTATTATTATAGATACAGACGAGTATGAGAGATATAAAGCAATATTATGTTTAATTTTATATATAACAAAATTTGATGAACATACAAACCTAATAAACTTCAAACTTTAATTTTAATTCAGTAAATGTATATATCTTAAATAAAGTTTTTATTAATTAAATAAGAGATAATTATAAATTTCAAATATTTACAAAAGCATAGGAGGTAAATATTAATTTAACAGTTTTTAGCATAAGTTTAGGCTTGGTAAATATTATTATAACTAGATTAAGCCCCCACCCCACCCTCGGTGTTTGTTACTGGAGTTTATTTAGGTTTTTTTGTTTTAAATCGTTTTGCTATTATATAATTTATAACGATTTGTTTTATTTTTTAACGTAGCTTTGTTTTAACTTCATATTTATACATTAGTTTATTACGTTCATTATATTTTTTAACGTTTAGTCTCTTTCAATTGAGATGTTTAGTTTTTTTATATATTTTTAATGAATGAACATAAACGTCACGAACATGTTGATTTATTTTTAAACGAATAAACGTTAACACAAGTATTTGTCTTATGAAAAAGTAGCAATTGATGTAGGTGATGATAGTACTGGTTGATGAATGAGAGGGGAGGTTGACGAAGGTGGGTGATAATCGAAAGTTAAGCGTTGATGAAGAGGATAGACTGATGAGGGAGAATATGTAGAGGAGATAAATTAAATTAGGGTTTGATGATAAAAAGATTTAACAAATAAATGAGATGTGATAACTCGTTTAAGGGCTATCCGGGTTTGATGAGACCCACGACATGCGAAAATTATTGTTTGATTATGAAAGGGTTTCACAAATAATGAGATGTTATAAGTTATAACTCATTCAAGGCCTATCCGGGTTTGGTAAGACTCATACCTATGAATTTGGGTCAAACGTATGAGAAGACTCAAATCACAAATCAAGCAATCTGGTAGGCTTGAGAGGAGGTGTGGAGCAATTAGAAACTAACATATGATTTTTTTATATAGATAGATTTATTAAAACGGCGAGATTTAATGTCCGGTACCTTTTTATTAAAGGCTATAAAATACAAATGTGATATGTTAAACATAAACCTCCAAAACAAACGAAAAGCTCCCTGACAAGGTTGGTTCATTGCATCATTTCACAGTTTTATAGACAGAGACATGTTCTAGTTTGTAGCGTAGTAAGGCTGAGGGGTGTGGGGCGCAAACCTGGGCGCGAGAGCCCCTCCGCTCGCGCCTGGGGGCGCTAACCCCACACCACCGGGGCGCGAGCCGGGGCGCGAGCGCGGAAATCCAGGCAGGCGTGAGTGTGGTCGCGGGAGAAGATAGAGAAAGAGCCGTTGGGCCCGCCCAAAAGAGCCGTTGGAGCTCCGATTTTTTAAAAAAAAACCCTTAAAACCTCTATATAATACCCCAAATTACTCCCATTTCAACCATATCAAAACACAATTTCACCTTACAAACCCTTATATAATATCTCAAACTCCTATATAATACCCAAAAATGTCTGGAAATTGGTACCCAAACCTAGATTCACCTTATAGTTACGACGATTTATGGTCGTCACCAGACCAATCGATGTTTTATTCGGGGCCGCAAGAAACATCCGGCTTTCAACCATCCAACATAAAACCGTCTCCTAACTTTGTTGTTCCAGAGACACAAGAATCACACGGTGATGCTACGGGAGCAAGAAGACGCGTCCACCGGAAAAAACAACTTGCAACGGACGGGCCGGGACCGGCTTCGACTCCGAGGACGAAACGGAAAACCACTCTGTGGTCATCAGATGAGAAGGAAGCCTTGTGTCGGGCTTGGATAGTCATTTCTGAGGATCGGCGTTGCGGTAATTGTTTTAACGTTTTTAAAAATGATTTTTAATAAAAAAGTTAACTGGAAATCTAGTTTAATTATTCATTTTGCAGCCGACTACCAAAAAAGCAAGGTTTTTTGGACAAAGGTTAGGGAGACGTTCTATACGCTCGTTGGGAGTACAGAGCGAAACGCCGATATGATTTCGGGTCGGTGGTCCGAAATCAGAAAATTTGTCGGCTTGTTTACTAATCTTTTCAACAGGAACGCCGGTCGTATGAGACCAAGTGGCAGTGATGATTTGGCGGTTTACAATTTCACTGTCGAAGAGTGGAGGCATGAGTGTTTGCGGAGGTATGGGACGGTGAAGACGTGGGACGATTTAAAGTTGTGGGAGAGGTTGAAAAGGTGTTCCAAGTGGGTTGAGCTTGTGGCGCCGGACCATGATGCGGAAGTAGGGCCGAAACGGACTAAACTAGTTCGTCTGGAGCGTATAGCACTTCCGCCGGGTCGGATTGCCGCGTTGGATTCTACCTAAACATTGCGGGGGAGGAAACGTCTTCACCGCCGAGGAGGCGGCCATTGGGACGGGACGCCAAGGGGAAAAAACCGGCTGAGGGGGGAGCCGTAAACATCGTCGATCTTGTTGAATCCCTCAATAAATTCAACAAAACCATGGAGGTGGTCTCTAATGACAAAAAGGAAAAAAGTCGAATGAGAGATTTGGACTTCCTTACAAGAGACTTCAGTAACCTAAATCCGGTCGATCAAATGCTGATGGAAAAGCAAAAGGAACGTATCCGAAAGAGGTTGATCGAAGAAGACCAAGCCGAAGAATAAGAATAATGTTTTTTTAATACTTTAATTTTTATTTTATTTTTAGATATTAATGTGTTTTTTTTAATGTGTGTTTTTTTTAATAATTTATGAGTTTTTTTTAATAATACGTTTTTTGAATATATTTATAAAAAAATAAAAAAAAAAATCCGCTGGAGCCCCTGCTGGAGCCCCTCCACACCAGGGCCAGGGGCTCCAGTGGGGGCTCCAACACCCACCTTATCCAGTTTCTCTCTCTGCCACACGTCACAATATTATTGGCTGGAGCCCCCACTCGCGCCCCCGTTAGAGCCCCCCCCACCCGTCAGCCTAAGGCTAAATGGTAAAAATCAGACCGGTCAATCAAACCACATCAATCAATTTGCTTCAGGTGTACATGGTTAGTTTTGTGTGTTCACATGTTTTTTTATTTTAAAGTGAGTGGTCTGATTGTATTGTTGACAACCGACAAGAATGTGTAAATAAATCATTACGATGCTATATTGTAGAGTTACCTAGACGGTCTATGGTGTGCGTAACCCTTTAAAACCACACACACACACATATATATATATATATATATATATATCTATCTATCTAGTGCTACACCCCAATGTGATTGATCATCTAAGCTGACTTAAACTTAGTTAACCAATATCTAGCACTAGCACATTTCACATTAATCACTTAAACTTGGTTTGAAATCAAATTTGGACTTTCGGATTTGCCAATGAATCAAAAAACCAGATTAAACATAATGGTTTAACATTTGTGCCATTAGCTTACTCACCATTCGGAATTGCTAATTAATCGTTTAAATGAACTTAAGAAACATTATACGAATTCTAATATTATTATAAGTTTGACCCGTTAGTTAAACATACTACTTATTTTCATAGAATAATCATAGAATAATCGAAACCGGATGTTTTTGTTTTAGGAAAAAGTAACATGTTACAACCGGATGCGGTTGGAAGTTTCATGTGGTTTGAAATAAGACTATATGCATACATCCATACTCATTACTCAAGACCTTTGTGTGGTAGGGGCTCCAACAATGGTCGTCTCTCAATTACATGTAATAAATCACTATATTATTAGTGGCCTACTTGGTACTCTAAAATCTTTATGGGGCATTCAAAATTTTTGGAGAATTTAAATACATTTGTTTGCATCTGCTTACAATTTTTGGTAGGGTAGTGAAGATGTATAACCAATTTTGTTAAATGAGAAACTAAAAATCTTTGAGAAAATAATTGGTTTAGTATATATGAGAGCGTTCAAGTGAAAACAATAAAA
Source organism: Bidens hawaiensis (assembly GCF_021521415.1). NCBI lineage: Eukaryota > Viridiplantae > Streptophyta > Magnoliopsida > Asterales > Asteraceae > Bidens > Bidens hawaiensis. The sequence goes on from NW_027492837.1 coordinate 431,107, forward strand.
GTTACTAGATCAAGATAGCTAATAATTACCAATCAACTAATTTATATAAGACATGAAATACGGCAACTGGTTGTGCAATCAGTGATAATCCTCAAACGTATTGGTGGGTCGATGGTTCATGACTGGTTGAAACGAGTGGTGTAGCATACGACGTTAGTGGCAATGAAATGGTTGTTTTACATCGACTACAACATTATTAGCCTTTGAGCATAGAGCTTGTAACACTCCAGTTTTAAGCGGAACCTGTCCGGATGAAACGTACAGATTGTTCACAAGCTCATAACACTATTAGTATGACAAAATGATTACTTCATTTCATTAAATCACAAGTACACAATTTGACATAAATCAAATAATAATACAAGAAATTTGAATTTCAATATATCTTTCTGATTATCTAAAAGTTCAACGATCTAGTCTTCAATCCTCAAATTACACTTCAACCTGCAGCTTGTTTAAAATAATATATTTTGTCAACAATAATGTTTGTGAGAATTCATAAAGTTTTACATATGAACATAGTATAAAAAGCATAAAATTTACAAGTCAAGATGTAACGTTTCAATTAGAGGTGGCAATATGAGTGGGTTGAGTTTGATTTGGATGATGGGTCAGGATGGGTATAGATCAAGATGGATATGAGGTCAGGATGGATTTTTAAAATAAAGGGTTAGGATGGATATGGGTCAAGATGGGTAAAACTAACCCATCTTGACCCAAGTGAAGGTTGACATACAAAGGGTTTTAAACACCGCTCAAAAAATATTCAAAAACACTATTAAAAAAATAATAACTCAAAATATAAATAAAAAACGCAAAATGTAAAATAACTAAAATGTTTCCCCCATCATCCTCGTTCATTAAAAAAAACCATTTTGTATTGGTTCAGGTTCGAGTTTTTCGGGGTTTTTTTTGTTCGGTTTTGTTTTTTTTTTATTTCGGTCGGTTTCGGTATCTACTCGGTTTCAATGATTTCGGTTTCGATTTCTCAGTTTTTTCGGTTTCAGTGTTGCTTGGTTTTAGTCAGTTTTATCGGGTTCATTTCGTTTTTTTGTGTTTCATTTCGATTAATTTGTTTTATTTTGGTCGGCTACGTTTCAGTTTTTTTGTTTCGTTTTGGTAAGCTTTTTGATTGCATTTCGTTTTTTTTTGTTTCGTTTTTGTCAGTTTTTCGGTTTCATATTTATTTTTTTGTATCGTTTTGGTCGTTTTTTTATTTCGGTTTAGTATCGTTTTGGTCGTTTTTTTTTTCGTTTGGTCGGTTAGGTGTTTTTGATTCGTTTTGGTCCGGTTTTTAAATTGCATTTAGTTTTTTTATGTTTCGTTTTAGTCAATTTTTCAGTTTCAATTAGGTTTTTTTGTTTCGTTTCGGTCGTTTTTCTATTTCGGTTCAGTTTCGTTTTGGATTTTTTGTTTCGCTTTGGTCGGTTCAATGTTTTTGTTTTTTTTTGTCAGCTTTTCAGTTGCATTTCGTTTTTTTTTTGTTTCGTTTTGGTCGTTTTTCTATTTCGGTTCAGTTTCTTTTTAGTTTTTTTTGTTTTGTTTCGGTCGATTCGGTGTTTTTGTTTTGTATTGATTTCAGCTTTTCAGTCGGCTTCGTTTCAGTTTTTTTGTTTCGTTTTGGTAAACTTTTTGATTGCATTTCGCTTTTTTTTTGTTTCGTTTTGATCAGTTTTTCGGTTTCATATTGGTTTTTTTGTATCGTTTTGGTCGTTTTTTTTATTTCGGTTCAGTTTCGTTTCAGTTTTTTTGTTTCGTTTGGTCGGTTAGGTGTTTTAGATTCGTTTTGGTCCGGTTTTTAAATTGCATTAGTTTTTTTATGTTTCGTTTTGGTCAATTTTTCAGTTTCAATTCGGTTTTTTTGTTTCGTTTCGGTCGTTTTTCGATTTCGGTTCAGTTTCGTTTTGGTTTTTTTGTTTCGCTTTGGTCGGTTCAATGTTTTTGTTTTTTTTTGTCAGCTTTTCAGTTGTATTTCGTTTTTTTTGTTTCGTTTTGGTCGTTTTTCTATTTCGGTTCAGTTTCGTTTTAGTTTTTTTGTTTTGCTCGGTCGATTCGGTGCTTTTGTTTTGTATTGATTTAAGCTTTTCAGTTGCTTTTCGTTTTTTTTTGTTTCGTTTTGGTCAGCGTTTCAGTTTCATGTCTTTCATATCCGTTTTATTGTTTCGTTTTGGTCATTTTTCTATTTCAATTCAGTTTCGTTTCGGTTTTTTTGTTTCGTTTTGGTCGGTTCGGTGTTTTAGTTTTGTTTTGGTCCACTTTTCAGTTGCATTTCGTCTTTTTTTTTTGCTTCGTTTTGGTCAACTTTTCGGTTTCATATCATTTTTTTTGTTTCGTTTTGGTCGTTTTTCTATTTTGATTCAGTTTTGTTTCGTTCTGGTCGTTTTTCTATTTCGATTCAGTTTTGTTTCGGTTTGGTCGATTCGGTGTTTTTGTTTAGTTTTGGTTAGCTTTTCGATTGCATTTCGCTTTTTTTGTTCGTTTTGGTCAGTTTTTTGGTTTCATTCCCGTTTTTTTTTGTTTCGTTTTGGTCGTTTTTCTATTTCGTTTCAGTTTCGTTTTTATTTCGTTTTAGTCGGTTCGGGGTTTTTGTTTCGTTTTGATCGTTTATTGGGTTTCAGATGAGTTTTGTTTCGCACGTGATAGTTTGGGTATTTTGAATTAGATAAATTTTGGATAACTTGGATATTTTGTTTTGACCCATTTTAACCTATAAATAAAACTCATTTGTAAATTTCCAACCCATCCTGACTCACTTGAAGAACTTTTATGATCCATCCTGACCCATTTTACTTTTAAAGGTTATCCATCTTGACCCAAAACAATCCATTTGGGTTGGGTTTGCCACCCTTAGTTTCAATCATAAAGCAAAAGAAAATAAATACATGATATTCCCGTTCGCTTGACATAAGCCAAATCTACTAAGAAACCACCGTCGGCAACCTGCTAGGAGTATTAGATAAGAACCACCGTGCATTCCAACATAAGTTGAAGATTTAGGCGGAGAATTTACATCCCCTCGAACCCTCCCACTATGAGTATGTGTATGCGTATGAGTCACTTCCACCAACAAACACAGTAATCAACTAGCACAATCACATAATTTGCAACATTAAGATATGAAACAAATACATACGATACACATATGTGAATATTGGTTTACAACATGAAACATGAAATAAAAATAAAAATTTTGTAACATGCAACACCCCAAAATGTTAAAAGATGAAAAAGAAGTTATGAAAACTCACATGATCCGAGTAGCGTGCTTGAAAGATGAAAAAAAAATAGTACCTGAGCGAGCGAACCGAAAAAGTTCAGTTCAACGTGCGATCCTATAAAATATAAATGACTCTAGATTTAATGAAAAGTTCAAGTGAAATGAATTACAAGAAAAGAAATGAAGGAGTCGATTCATCGTTTGGGGTTTTAACTAAGAAAACTTAGGTTTTTGGAAAAATATATATTTCAGTATAATTGTCTAGATTTTCTTTTTATCGCAAAAGTTATTTTCCACTGTTTTTAGTTTTTAAGAAAAATTATGTTATGATAATTATTAGTCAAATTAATTTTTTGACTCGTTTCATAAAAAAAAGGCGAAATGGGCCAAAAATGTAAGAAAAATAAGTTAAGCGAGTAGTTCGGTTTTGGTCGTACACAAACTTGAGTTTTTGTCAGGTTTTGTTCCAACATGTTAAGAATGTTGAAAAGATGTTAATAAGATGAAATAATTAATTTATAAAAGTTGAATGTCTAAAAAGTCCTAAAATTGACCGAGTAGTACATGAACGAACTCAATTCTTTTTGATGAACATGAACCCTCTACCAAATGGATTTTGATACAAGTATGATGTTCTAAACGATGAAAGTATACAAAAAAATAAACCACAAATTACACGAGGAATGGACTAAAATAGAGAGACTTGAAGCGGATTTGACTTTGGAAATTCGAAGTTGCAAAAACACCAAATTAGAGAGCAAAGAACAATGAAGTTCTTGAATTGTCAAGTTGCTTGCAAAGGGATATAGTACTATTTGTAATTAAATTGTCCAAAAGGGGTTTTAAAGTGGTCATGCAAGTTTCATTATGGTGTAATGAGAAATAAACATGTAATTACACCAATTGAATGAGGTTTATGGCTTGGAATGTGGTCAAATGCGTTTATGATTAAGTTAACAACTTCACACGAAACTTAAAAGAGTTGAATCGGTCATGAATTGAATTGAATTGAATTGAATACTTGAATTAACAAGTCTAATAAGTAAGATTGATGTTGGAGCATGAAATAATTGTAAATAAATACACAATAACAAAGATAATGTCATAAACTTTGTTGCCTTAATAATCGAGGAAAAAAAATTGAATTTAATACGGTTCGGATTTCGGGTTTGAAAATTGACAAATGTCACATAGCTGACAACGTCGATAAATATGGTTGTGGTTGTTAGCTAGTTGTAGTGCTAACGAGTGAGATAATTGGTGATGGGACTTAGGGATACGTCCTGAAAGTTCGAGGAAATGGGCACTGTTGCCACACACACATATATAAGAATAAATTTAACAACTCAGCTACCGCCGCCTCATAATATTGTCCGCTTTGGCTGAGACGTACCACCATCGCCTTACGAATTTGCTTGGTTGCTTAGGTGAAGACTTACCAGGAGGTCACCCATCATGATACTACTCCCACTTGAGCACGCTTAATTGTGGAATTCTCCTCCCATCCACAACCATTAAACTCCCTAAACATGTTATGATGGGAAATGTATCCACCTCCTTATTAAGAAGGTTTCGTTCTCCTCCCAACTGATGCGAGATGTCACAGTCCACCCCTAGGGGTCCAGCGTTGCTGCGAAACCTGGCACCACCGGCTCGGCCATGACTTTGATACCAACTGTAACAACACAACTACCGTCGCACCATATATAATATTTTTCGCTTTGGCCGGGGCGTCCCACCATCGTCTCACGGATTTGTTTTGGTTGCCTAGGTGGAGACTTCCCCGGAGGTCACGCATCCTGATACTACTCCCACCTGAGCACGTTTAACAGTGGAATTCACATCTCATCCACCGACATTAAGTGCCAAAACGCTTTATGTTGGGAAAAGTATCCATCACCTTTTAAAGAAGGTTTCGTTCTGCTCCCAACCGATGTGAGATGTCACAATAAAATAGTTATATCATATGAATTTGATAGATTTAACGTCTCTTAATGATAGGTAGCAAAGTCAGTGAATGTAGGTTCCCAGCCGGATCTACACGAGATATCTCGTTCTACGTAGGTGCGGAATCCCTACGTAAGACGTTACGAGCGTAGAAGACGATACGAGTTAACACGATCGAACACACGTTACAATAAACAAATACTCGTTATATTGCAACCTTAAACACGTGATATCAATCACTGATTACAGGACTCGTAAACACGTAAACTAATAAACTGACTGAATAATGAAAACATAAGCCGTAACTTATGTTTATATAATCACGACAACTTCGCCTGGCATGTTCAGGCGAAGTTGTCCCTAACTTCGCTTAGTTCACAAGTTCGCCTGTATCAGCGAACTTGTGAGCTAACTTCGCTTACATACAAAAACACAAATCTAACAAACTCGATTACAGACACTTGACACTGAACTACTGACATCATGCACCAACAGACTCCCCCTTGGCAGTAGCTTCATCTCTTTATCTTCAAGCACGTGTCTTGTAATCTTCAACAATCTTGTATCTTCATCTTTTAGCATTCACTCCTTCTCGTACACATACCGAAACAACTCTTTGATATTTCCTCGCTTCGTCTTTCCAAGCAGGAATATAAAAGATTTTCTTCTCATTCAGCACCTGCAGATCAGCTCGAGACAGGTTCACTAGATGCATCGGATCATAGACTCTCAGCAGCTCTTGTTCATCTTCGTCTTCCATCACTGCTTCAGCTGTCTCACAATCTACATACCACCACTTCAACTCTTTGAGCACATCCTTGGGCATTTGTTTCATCGGCACTTCTTTCAAGCACCGGATCGGTTTATACTTCATAATCATCCAAGGCTTGCCATCTGCTCTCAATCCTCTATCTTTGTCTTCGATAAGTTTTCCCTTCTGTGGTTTCAGCAGCTCGAACTTCTTTTCCTTTATACTCTCCTTCCAAACTATCTTCCCGATGACTCTAGCCATATTATCATCACTTCGATTTATCAATCCTAATCTGGCTAAGTCTTTCACTTCACATTCTGGCAATGTGTTCAACGATCTCAACATTCTTTTGAAGTACTGAACGCCATCATACCTTTTAATCACGAAGAGCCTCAACTGCTCATCGTATATCCAGCAAATAATCCCCTTTCTCGCTTCAACATAGCCTCTAATGTTGTAACTCTTCTTGAACATTGTAGGGACCGCTGGTTTCTTAGTTTTGACGAACCACTGAGCATAGCCTTCTTTCCATCTAGGCTGCTCTTCCCATTCCGTCTCATCACTTCCAATCTCTTTACTCATATCAGCCTTATCCACTTCCGGAATTTCATGCTCAATATTCTCTTCTACTATCTCTCCCTCTTCAATCTCATTATCAATCACAATCTCTTCACCAATCTTCTCTATCTCATCACCAGGTAATACATCATCATCACCTATGAACTCATCATCCATCTCCTCAACTTCCACGACCACCACATCATCACCACCAGCTGCACTTGTCGACTCCCCCTGAGTTGTGGAAGTCCCAAGAGCTTGTACAGTTCTTGGCAACTCACCACCTGCACCTTTCGATGCATTGGGATCATCGTCTCGATCATTTCTCTTCTTGGTCCTCAACTCATCGCCTTTACAGCTCGTCTCCCCCTGAGATGCCAAGAACTCCTTCAAAGCATCTATGATTTTGCCATGTTCTACCAGCAGGGACGACTGCATCTGATTCTCTGCAACTAGGCGTTGAATAGCCTGGGTCTGGATAAGATTTATCCATGATTGTTCTGCCACGACCCGTTCAAGTGCTGCTATTCGTTCTGAGTCTGATAAGGTTGCATCGAAATCAAACCTCATGTGTGATATATCTTGAGTGTACTGAGGAGGGATTTCCGATGTAACCGGGACCTCAGAAGTAGGCATAGACGTAACCGCAGGTGGTATCGTCACCGATAACCCTGCAGTGGCCACAACCGTCGACTCAATAAAATGTGTCACGACCTCCGTTGGAGTAAGAGTTGTAGGTGGCAGCGATACGATTTCCGGAGCCGAAGGTTGGAAAGTAGTTGGTGGGAGGCCAAAAGATGATGAGGTAGCCACCACGGGAACATCCGTGGCGCTTGGCCTTGTAACTTGTAATGTTGAGGGAACCATTGTCATACCGGACAGTGCGGGTGGGGTGAAACGTACCACCCTCGAGCTCTCACCGGCTCCCGATCCTGCACCTGCCCGTTCCCTTCTTGATCTACGAATCAACTGTTGAACTTCTTCTTCATAGTCTGACTCGCTGTCATAAGCAGTTCTTTTTCTTTTCCCATGAACCCGTTCATGTGTTACCAAAATCCGTCTTTCTTCGGCCACTTCATCATCAGAATCTGAGCCAGCCACCGTTGTAGCTGCCCTAGTAACATTCACACTCGAAACATGTGCAACAGAGACTTGCACATTCTCCTCTGGATCAACCCTCTCCATGTCAAAAAAACCTTGACCGCCAAAATCTGCGTCAAGATCTACGTTCTCCTCCGGTGACACAACTGGAGTAGCAGGTATAGCTTGAGGTGCTCCTGCCTGTTGTGGTGCCGGGTCCCGAAACTCGTCCCCTCGAGCAGGCACATACCCCGGGTTGATCAAGTACCCGAATAGTGGAGTATGTCGAGGACGGAGCTCAGGTTTGCTCCTCGCACTGGAGGATCTGCATTGGGCAAAGATCCTTTTGCTCACACTTTCGACGTATCGGATTGGGCGGCGCTGAGGTAGCGTTGGAGCAACATGATTCAAGATCATTTGGAGAAATCTTGGATACATGATAAATCTCTCACGCGCCACCGCTCTTCTTTGTCGATCGATCTCGTAGAAGACCATCTGACTAAAGCTGTAACGCTTGTTATAAGTCAGAGCAGTCATAGCTAACTGCATGGTCGCGCCCATGCCATCAGTGCCCACCTTTCTCCCTGACATGCATACAATCATGATATGCATGAGAAAGCGCCACTGGTCAAGTAAGAACCCCTTCCTTCTCTGGGTATCTCCCAAGGGACCAGAGTATCCCATCCTCAGAAACGCTCCGTCTCGAAATGGAGCCACAAAATATGTCGGGTCATCCATCGTCTCATCTCCAAATCATAAAGCCGCCCGGATCTGTTCAGATGAGAACTGAACAATGTGATTGTTGACTGTTGCTCGCATCACCGGGGGCTCGACCCTACAGTCATATTCCACGGTCTGCCAAAAATCCTCAATGTTTGGCAAGGATATTGGCAGTGTTGTCGTAATCGCGTGGAATATACGCGAGCGTAATAGGAACGTGATGATTTCACGGAAATCATCAACTCCGCTCGCCTCCGGGTCTAATGTTATATACATGTTGTGACCCGGGAAGAACTGTCTTTGGTTGTCACCACCGTCATCATCGCCTGCACCACCTACAGCAGCCATATCTGCATCAAACAGACTAAGTTAGATAAACGTCAAAGCAAATCACAAGTTCGCCTGTTACCATGAGCGAAGTTGTGATTTATTCTGCATAGGCGAAGTTAGAGGTGGGGCGAAGTTGGGAACAACTTCGCCTCAACTTGAACTTCGCTGGTTAACAGTTAAGTAAAAAGGTCCAGGCGAAGTTAATGATAACTTCGCCTAACCACAACATCGCCTCATAAACTGTTTCAAAAATAATTATCAGGCGAAGTTAAACCTCAGGCGAAGTTACGGATAACTTCGCCTAAACTGTAACTTCGCCGAATCTGAAACGGCATCAGTTAGGTTTTCAATCGACGTGAATCGGGTCAATTTGGAGATTGCGGACTCCGTAAAACTTGATTTACTGACGATTTAGACGATTAGATTGATTATGACCACGTAAAAATACGTTTGAAAATCGGGTATGAAGATTCGAAAAACTGAGGTCACGAAAACGGGTCGAAATACCCATTGATTAACGTTAAGGAACGTGATTATACGATACAACAATCGTACACACCTATAATACGGATTCGAACTTGAAAATAAGAACACAGAAGAAAATCGATAAGTTCGCTGTGGGTTTAGAGGTTAGGTTCGCTGGATAAGTTCGCTGGGTTTTGAAAATAATGAACCAGTTTGACCTTTAATTTCCTTTATATAGGGTCAAAATTATACAGGTGAAGTTATGGATAACTTCGCCTATGGCAGGTGAAGTTAAGCACAACTTCGCCGATATCAAATTTTCAAAACAAACCCTATAATTTGAACAATTTGCAATCAAGTTTTAAAACAACCTTTAAAGCGTTAAATGATACGATCAAGACCAAGTAACTAGGTATAAAAGCATACAACTACATAAGCAGAAAAAATTTTAAAAATAAAGTACACGGGATCAAATTTCAGTCTCGATAGGGACTACCATGTTTTAGAAAAGATCCGAACAGGAATCATACTAACTACGTGACTGTCACACAGATCCGTGTTCAGCTGTATTATGACATAAAGAAACAGGTTGTAAGCAGGTAAATAACTTAGAATGGTTTTCATCGTTTCTGTGATACGGGTTAGGTTCAATTAAGCTCAAAACTTAAGTGGGCAACAACTCAGAGATTATGATGTCTCCTATCTATTCTCAAAGCGTATTTGGCTTTCCCCAAGTCACCCCGAGTTGACCTCGACTCGTAGTGTCTGATTAAATAGTAGGTACTCTTCGATCTTTGGACTCTTCTTCCCGTTCTCTATCTTGCATCTTGATTGAGAAGTCTTATCATTATGAACTCTATGATGTCTCAATAACTCACATTTTTTTTTTAGGTATTTACACAACTTCAGATAAACTACTGCATGTCCCGAATCTGGATCACTGCAGTATCTTGACACGTTATCTTCACGGGAATCAGAACACTCACGGGCTCGTGTATGACTGGGTAATCGCTTTTCTGCCTATCATTCGGAAAGATATATATGAAGACATGCACAACTCTTAAGGAGTTTCCACGTAAAATCGAGTAGATTTAGTTAGTATCACTTCTACTTTTACGCACCATAAAAAGCTACCATGACATACAATGACTGTTCTAAAGTCTTTTAGGCCTTATCACTTCACTAGTTAAGCACACAGAATCAGTATATCTATCACTTTCCAAGGTTGGATCAATTTTCTGTTAAACATAGTAAAGGAACTTCTTACGAAGTAGTAGACTTGAAAAATAATTTCATCTCCCGTTAAAAAAAAAAATTAACTTCTATCGCCCCGATCAATTCAAAGTCTTCAGGTAAACGGCTATCCTGAAGATCCAATGGATCAGCTGGACCGACCACATACGAGTATGTGTCCTTCTAACTAAGTATGATCGACTAATTTTCAGCGAAAGAATAAAAACACATCATAAACCGCCCCGGTCACTTTCAGTCATCTGGTTAATGGCTATCCTCATATTCTACAAGTAGAAATGAGGACCAAACATATCCGAAGACATGTCCTTCAAACTAAGGTAACCGACATAATTCTAAGCGATAGTGACGTGGTTTTTTTATTTTTTTTATTTATTTTTTTTATTAAACAAAGTCACAAAACATGGTTTCTCGGGATTGATCATCCCATTCAGCTCAACATGGTTTTGAAATCTAGTTTTGTCAAACGCTTTCGTAAACATGTCAGCGAAATTATCTAGAGTATCAACCTTTTCGAGCACAATCAGTTTCTTCTCAGCACAATCCCGTATAAAATGATGACGGATGTCAATGTGTTTAGTTTTACTGTGCTTTACGGGATTGTTAGTTACTGAGATAGCAGCAGTATTATCAATGCAAATAGGAGTATGAGTGAAATTCAGACCATAATCGCGCAATTGCTGTTGAATCCAAAGAACCTGGGAGCAGCAGTTGGATGCTGCCATGTATTCTGTTTCACAGGTTGAAATGGCGACTGAGGTCTGCTTCTTGCATTGCCATGACACTAATCTGCCTCCGAGAAACTGACAACCACCTGTTGTTGACTTCCGACTCTGATTGCACCCTCCATAATCAGAATCCGTGTAGGCGACCAACTCCAAGTCTCCTCCTCTCGTGTACCACAACCCCAGCTTAGGCTTGCCTTTGAGATACCGTAGAATCCTCTTCGCACCCTTCAAGTGAGATTCCTTTGGGTTTGCCTGAAAGCGAGCACAAAGACAAACTGCAAACATTATATCAGGCCTAGAAGCAGTTAAGTACATTAAAGAACCTATTATTGCCCGATATTGGGTTGGGTCCACGTCCGCATCATTGTCTGAATCAGCACCCAATTTGTGGTTGACGCAGACTGGAGTATCGTATGGAGTGCTGTCCTTCATCTTGAAGCGTTTGAGAACATCATGGACATACTTAGTCTGATGAATGAACATCCCATCTTTCTTTTGATCAACCTGCAGTCCTAAAAAGAAAGTTAGTTCACCCATAGCACTCATTTCAAATCTCTTCTTCATAACGGCCTCAAACTCCTGACACATGGCAACTTTTGATGCAGCAAAGATGATGTCGTCCACGTAGACTTGCACCAGTAGAAAGTCGCTCCCTTTTCTCTTGAAGAACAAAGTGCTATCAATCTTTCCCCGTTCAAAACCATTTTCAAGCAAGTAGTCGGATAGTGTAGAATACCAGGCCCGAGGGGCCTGATGTAGCCCATACGGTGCTTTACTTAGCTTGTATACGTGATCAGGAAAGTCTGGGTCAGGAAAACCCGGAGGTTGCTCAACGTACACAACCTCATCGACTTTACCGTTTAGGAACGCACTCTTCACATCCAACTGAAATACCTTCAACTCCTTATGTGCAGCAAATGCCAAAAACAATCGGATGGCTTCCAATCTCGCCACAGGAGCAAACACCTCATTGTAATCGATCCCCTCTTGCTGATTAAAGCCTTTTACAACCAGCCTCGCCTTGTTCCTGATAATAATCCCTTTCTCATCTCTCTTGCATTTGAAGACCCATTTTGTGCCAATCGCATGCACATTCTTTGGTTTTGCAACCAAGTTCCATACCTCCATCTTCTTAAACTGGGCTAATTCTTCTTGCATGGCTTCGACCCACGAGTTGTCCTTGAGAGCCATTTGATAGTTCTTTGGTTCAATCTGGCTGATGAAGCAGGTGTACAAGCATTCGTTGATTATGCTTGAATCTTTAATGCTTGTATAAACACAGGTGTGCTCATTCAAGCTTTGTCTTGTTTGTACACCGTCGGACAGATCACCTATCACATTCTCTAATGGGTGATTTTTGTGAACTCTCGTAGTCGGAACCGCACTGACTTGCAGATTGTCTTCCAAATCGAAGATAGCTCATCAGTGGGTGATTGTTGTTGAGAGTGAAATGGATTGAAGAATTCCTCTTCAGTAGCGGCAGCAGGGGTATCGACAACATTTGACGAGGAAGGCTGACATTCATCATACTTCGGTCGTTGCACATAATTGTCTTCCTCATCATAAATCATCTTCGAAGCAATTCTTTCATCTACTTCTGCACAATCCAAATAAGGTATATTAAAAGATTTGAAAAGTCTATCATAGTCGAAAACCCCAGCGGGTCCCGTGCTTGGTTTTGGTGATTTGTAACTTGTAATATCAGTGTTACAGACCACCTCAACCTTGCTGGTCGATGTATTAAAGACTCGTCTGTTGGGAGTCCCAACAACGTATCCGACCAAAATTCCTTCGTCGGCTACTTCACCAAATTTAGAATTTGTCTTTAATATCGAACACGGGGACCCGAATGGTTCGAGACCACTCAAGTTGGGCTTTCTCCCATGCATAAGTTCATAACATGTTTTATTTAATCTTTTAACGGTTAACACTCGATTAAGGATATAACAGGCTGTTGCAATAGCTTCAGCCCATAACACCACAGGAAGTTTCGAATCAGCCAGCATGGTTCTGGCTCCTTCAATTAACGTTCTATTCTTCCTCTCAGCCACTCCATTTTGTTGCGGAGTATACGGAGCGCTGTACTGGTGTTCGATTCCTTTCTGTAAGCAGAAGAGCTCCATCTGATAGTTCTTGAACTCAGTCCCATTGTCACTCCTGATGTATTTAACTCTTTTTCCCATAATGTTCTCAACTTTGGTAATCAAATTTATTACCATCTGAACCGTTTCATCCTTTGACTTCGGGAAATATACCCAAGAGTATCGAGAGAAATCATCAGTGATCACCAAGCAGTACGATGTTCCCCCTAGACTTTTTACATTCACGGGACCAAAGAGATCCATGTGAAGTAGGTCTAGGGTACTGACTATTGAGTTAACCTTCTTGGTGCGATGGGTTTTCTTGTGTTGCTTTCCCTTTTTGCATGATAAGCATTGATCTTCAAAGTTGAAATTCTTCAAGGGAACACCCAGCACAAGCCCATTCTTGACAATGTAGTTCATTTTCCGAAGATGAATATGCCCCATTCTCCTATGCCATAACTCGGACTCCGATTCAGTTGCTTTTGACAGAAGACAAGATTCCTCTGTTGCCATTTCAGTCGACCTCATGTCCATTATATACGTATTCTTTTCTCTTGGAGCCTTCATAACTATCCAATCCTCTGGTATCTTGAAACCAGGATATAGCACGATTGCCTCATTCTTGGTAAAATGTACGGTGTAATCTTTGTCACAGATCTGCGAAACACTCAGCAGATTGTGCTTCAGTTCTTCAACAAAATTTACTTTCTCTAACGTCATCTTTCCGTTATTCACCGTCCCAATTCCAGTGATCCTTCCACCGCTCTCTCCAGCGAAACTCACTCTTCCTCCCTGAACAGGTTTCCATTCGTGTAACAAACTCTTGTTACCCGTCATGTGCCGGGAACAGCCGCTATCCACAACCCATTGATTGTTTGCAGCCCTGTTCAACTGTTCCTGCACGATTAAAGCAGATGATTAAAATCTGGGGACCCAAGACCTATTGGTCTTGGGTCGAACATCCCGTACCTTGGCTGTCCAAAGTTAGTATCAGAATAATTTCTGTAAGTCCTAAAAGGATACCTTCTTGGAGATTGACTATGAGGCCATCCAAACCTTCGTGGATTAAATGAATTATTACTTAAGGTTTGGTTGTTAGCAGTGAAAAACTGAGATCTTTTTCTTTGGAAACCTGAATTAGTCCAATTTCTGAACTTTGATGAGTTTTCAGTTTTACCACTATTGTAATTACTGTTAGTTCTGTTTTCAGTTTTTGAAGGCCTCACCCCTCTGAATCTCTGATTCAGAGGGCAATCAGCAATTAGGTGTCCTAATTGATTACATCTGAAACAACTCCTGTGTTCAACTTTCTTTTCAATAGTTGTTTTAGATGATGAGGCTGCATTACTGCCCGTTTGTCTCGCATATGGTGGGACATACGGGTTTAGTGGAGATTTCTTTTTAGTTGTTTTATGTTTCTCTCCACTTTTTGGTAACACTGCCTTTTCTTTTGTCTCAATCGACTCGGATGACTTATCCGAGTTTGATGAGACAGGACTAGGAACAGAAATCTTCACATTAGACACAGGCTTACTCGTTTCGCCTTTACTAACTTCTGGATCTTTAATAGTTACCTTAACCGGAACTGTCTGACTACAATCAACATCAACAGATTTCTGATTACTAGGATCATAAGTGTAATTATGATTGTACGGTGGTGGAACTTCATGATAACCAATTCCTCCCCTTTTAACTGGGGAACCTTGATCACTAACGAGGTGATCAAGTATAGCGGTGGAATTTCTGAATTTCTCAAGTTTCCTGTTTAGTTCCACCACTTTCACCTGGTAATCAGCTATCTGTTTATCCCTTTCAGCTATTAGTTTGGTTTTCTCTTCTAACACTTCATAGCTAAGATCAATTACTTGAATTTTTTCAGCTAGATTTGCTTTTAGACTCCTAATATCTTTTTCACTAGCTTTTATTTTTACCTTGTAACTATTTTCTCTAGCTTTAGTGAAATGATGATCTTCTTTTAAGGTTTTAAATTGAGCATCCAAACTAACATACTGATCAGTTATAGTTGTCAATTGTTCAGACAGATTTTCATACTTAGTACAAGGGAGTTTGGTACTTACCTCGGTGAGCTGGTCTTTCACATCTGCCATGTAAGCTTCATTTTGAGCTTCTGCCATGTAAGCTTCACTTTCGCCAGTCACTTTCTCAGTATCTGCAGTTTCGATGTTCGCCAAATTGGCCTGTTCGAAGACTTCTTCAACATGCAGATTCCAGTTATACTCCCCATTCTGTCTGGATATCATGGCTCTATTATCATTACCACCCCCACTTTGTTGTGTAGACCTATTTTGACTGCGTTCTACACGTTCATTTGTGCACTCCTTCGCAAAATAGCCATTCTGTTGACAGTTGTAACACCTGACCTTCGACTTATCGAAACCCGGCCTCTCACCAACAAACTTCCTACCTGTCTTCTTCATAAACCTCTTAACCCTTCTCACAATCATCGCCATCTGCCACTGCAGATCCATCTCTTCCAGATCATCAGCATCGATTTGATCATAATCTTCATCCAATGTTGTAGGATCAAAAATCTTACCCTGAATGTAATTTTCATATGAAGCAATGAAAGATGCATAGAGAGCAAACTGCTGTTCAGCAGATTTAACACTCATGGGCATCTTCGAGTAGTTGTTGTTTGAAACACCTGGGGAAAAACTTCCCTTGGTCGCTTGAGGTTTAGAAGCATTTGATCCTCCAGCTACAAAGCACACATCACCATTCATGTTGAGAGATACATGACCTTCATGTGTTGAGTTAGCGCCCGACTCTCCCTTTGAGTAGTAAGCAGACGAATCAGACTTCGAACTTGAACTTGAGTTAACCTTTGCACCATACATTCCTGGATCTTGAACCTGATCAGTAGGTGTCTCTTTTCGAACCATGTTTAGTTCAAAAGTTCGTAGCTTGTTAACTGCTGTTTCCAGGTCATAGTCGGCAAAGTCTTTGTCTTCTCTCATCAACACAGTGTACATCTCCCATTTCGGTGGGAGAGCATCAAGAAGCTTTTCAACAATTTCATCTTCTTTGTAAGTAATGGAGTAGTTGTTGAGTTCGGTCATCAGATGATAATATCTAGTAATGATATCATCAAGTGATTCATTCTTCAAATACTTGAATACCGAGAATTGGGTTTTAAGTAGTTTAATCTTTGAAGCACGAATTCCCACATTACCCTCAAAACGGTTTTCAAGTGCTTCCCAAAGCTCTCTAGCAGTTTTATACTTTCTGAAGGTGTGAAGAATCTCTTGTGGAAGAGCCATAGTAATCGCTGCATGAGCTTTGCTCTCAGCCTCATACATTTTCTTTTCTTCTTCTTCCATCTCTTTGTATTTCTTGATCTGATCACGACCCTCATACTCAGCAGTTGGTGGAATGTACCCATCTTGAATGCACACCCACATTTTAGCATCCTGGTACTTGACATATTGTTCAAACCTATCCTTCCACGCAACATAATCGGTTTTCTTAAGCATCTTCGGTGCCTTTGTAGCTGAACCCGCTTCCACTTCCATCTTCACCAGTTCCGTAATATTTATTGAAGTCATCTTTCACGAAACACAAAGAAACCCGAAAAAATAAAAATTTAAATTTTAACAGTACTGTAGGCGAAGTTGTGGATAACTTCGCTTAAGTCTGAACTTCGCTGATTATGAACTTCGCTTCCTTTTTAAATTCGCCTGATTCGGCGAAGTTGTAGATAACTTCGCTTAAGGTAAGCGAACTTGTGAGGTAGGCGAAGTTGTGGGTAACTTCGCTTGAGATAAGCGAACTTGAGAAGGTAGGCGAAGTTGTGGATAACTTCGCTTAACCTTATATCTTCGCCGAAACCCTACAAACAGTGACGGCAACTTCGCCTGATGAACACGAAGTTTTTGCAGATTTGATTTCTGGATTTTACGAGGTTTGTGAAGGTGTAATGGGTTGTTTATGATGGTAGGAGGTGAATATAACACAAAAACTCGATAAACACGTCCCGCGAATAGTCGAACGGAACGATTTCTACACCCGCGTTATAATCCCGAACCACACAATCGAGCAAAAGCTCTGATACAATTGTAGGTTCCCAGCCGGATCTACACGAGATATCTCGTTCTACGTAGGTGCGGAATCCCTACGTAAGACGTTACGAGCATAGAAGACGATACGAGTTAACACGATCGAACACACGTTACAATAAACAAATACTCGTTATATTGCAACCTTAAACACGTGATATCAATCACTGATTACAGGACTCGTAAACACGTAAACTAATAAACTGACTGAATAATGAAAACATAAGCCGTAACTTATGTTTATATAATCACGACAACTTCGCCTGGCATGTTCAGGTGAAGTTGTCCCTAACTTCGCTTAGTTCACAAGTTCGCCTGTATCAGCGAACTTGTGAGCTAACTTCGCTTACATACAAAAACACAAATCTAACAAACTCGATTACAGACACTTGACACTGAACTACTGACATCATGCACCAACAGACTCCCCCTTGGCAGTAGCTTCATCTCTTTATCTTCAAGCACGTGTCTTGTAATCTTCAACAATCTTGTATCTTCATCTTTTAGCATTCAATCCTTCTCGTACACATACCGAAACAACTCTTTGATATTTCCTCGCTTCGTCTTTCCAAGCAGGAATATAAAAGATTTTCTCCTCATTCAGCACCTGCAGATCAGCTCGAGACAGGTTCACTAGATGCATCGGATCATAGACTCTCAGCAGCTCTTGTTCATCTTCGTCTTCCATCACTGCTTCAGCTGTTTCACAATCTACATACCACCACTTCAACTCTTTGAGCACATCCTTGGGCATTTGTTTCATCGGCACTTCTTTCAAGCACCGGATCGGTTTATACTTCATAATCATCCAAAGCTTGCCATCTGCTCTCAATCCTCTATCTTTGTCTTCGATAAGTTTTCCCTTCTGTGGTTTCAGCAGCTCGAACTTCTTTTCCTTTATACTCTCCTTCCAAACTATCTTCCCGATGACTCTAGCCATATTATCATCACTTCGATTTATCAATCCTAATCTGGCTAAGTCTTTCACTTCACATTCTGGCAATGTGTTCAACGATCTCAACATTCTTTTGAAGTACTGAACGCCATCATACCTTTTAATCACGAAGAGCCTCAACTGCTCATCGTATATCCAACAAATAATCCCCTTTCTCGCTTCAGCATAGCCTCTAATGTTGTAACTCTTCTTGAACATTGTAGGGACCGCTGGTTTCTTCGTTTTGACGAACCACTGAGCATAGCCTTCTTTCCATCTAGGCTGCTCTTCCCATTCCGTCTCATCACTTCCAATCTCTTTACTCATATCAGCCTTATCCACTTCCGGAATTTCATGCTCAATATTCTCTTCTACTATCTCTCCCTCTTTAATCTCATTATCAATCACAATCTCTTCACCAATCTTCTCTATCTCATCACCAGGTAATACATCATCATCACCTATGAACTCATCATCCATCTCCTCAACTTCCACGACCACCACATCATCACCACCAGCTGCACTTGTCGACTCCCCCTGAGTTGTGGAAGTCCCAAGAGCTTGTACAGTTCTTGGCAACTCACCACCTGCACCTTTCGATGCATTGGGATCATCGTCTCGATCATTTCTCTTCTTGGTCCTCAACTCATCGCCTTTACAGCTCGTCTCCCCCTGAGATGCCAAGAACTCCTTCAAAGCATCTATGATTTTGCCATGTTCTACCAGCAGGGACGACTGCATCTGATTCTCTGCAACTAGGCGTTGAATAGCCTGGGTCTGGATATGATTTATCCTTGATTGTTCTGCCACGACCCGTTCAAGTGCTGCTATTCGTTCTGAGTCTGATAAGGTTGTATCGAAATCAAACCTCATGTGTGATATATCTTGAGTGTACTGAGGAGGGATTTCCGATGTAACCGGGACCTCAGAAGTAGGCATAGACGTAACCGCAGGTGGTATCGTCACCGATAACCCTGCAGTGGCCACAACCGTCGACTCAATAAAATGTGCCAGGACCTCCGTTGGAGTAAGAGTTGTAGGTGGCAGCGATACGATTTCCGGAGCCGAAGGTTGGAAAGTAGGTGGTGGGAGGCCAAAAGATGATGAGGTAGCCACCACGGGAACATCCGTGGCGCTTGGCCTTGTAACTTGTAATGTTGAGGGAACCATTGTCATTCCGGACAGTGCGGGTGGGGTGAAACGTACCACCCTCGAGCTCTCACCGGCTCCCGATCCTGCACCTGCCCGTTCCCTTCTTGATCTACGAATCAACTGTTGAACTTCTTCTTCATAGTCTGACTCGCTGTCATCAGCAGTTCTTTTTCTTTTCCCATGAACCCGTTCATGTGTTACCAAAATCCGTCTTGCTTCAGCCACTTCATCATCAGAATCAGAGCCAGCCACCGTTGTAGCTGCCCTAGTAACATTCACACTCGAAACATGTGCAACAGAGACTTGCACATTCTCCTCTGGATCAACCCTCTCCATGTCAAAAAATCCTTGACCGCCAAACTCTGCGTCAAGATCTACGTTCTCCTCCGGTGACACAACAGGAGCAGCAGGTATAGCTTGAGGTGCTCCTGCCTGTTGTGGTGCGGGGTCCCGAAACTCGTACCCTCGAGCAGGCACATACCCTGGGTTGATCAAGTACCCGAATAGTGGAGTATGTCGAGGACGGAGCTCAGGTTTGCTCCTCGCACTGGAGGATCTACATTGGGCAAAGATCCTTTTGCTCACACTTTCGACGTATCGGATTGGGCGGCGCTGAGGTAGCGTTGGAGCAACATGATTCAAGATCATTTGGAGAAATCTTGGATACATGATAAATCTCTCACGCGCCACCGCTCTTCTTTGTCGATCGATCTCGTAGAATACCATCTGACTAAAGCTGTAACGCTTGTTATAAGTCAGAGCAGTCATAGCCGACTGCATGGTCGCGCCCATGCCATCAGTGCCCGCCTTTCTCCCTGACATGCATACAATCATGACATGCATGAGAAAGCGCCACTGGTCAAGTAAGAACCCCTTCCTTCTCTGGGTATCTCCCAAGGGACCAGAGTATCCCATCCTCAGAAACGCTCCGTCTCGAAATGGAGCCACAAAATCTGTCGGGTCATCCCTCGTCTCATCTCCAAATCGTAAAGCCGCCCGGATCTGTTCAGATGAGAACTGAACAATGTGATTGTTGACTGTTGCTCGCATCACCGGGGGCTCGACCCTACAGTCATATTCCACGGTCTGCCAAAAATCCTCAATGTTTGGCAAGGATATTGGCAGTATTGTCGTAATCGCGTGGAATATACGCGAGTGTAATAGGAACGTGATGATTTCACGGAAGTCATCAACTCCGCTCGCCTCCGGGTCTAATGTTATATACATGTTGTGACCCGGGAAGAACTGTCTTTGGTTGTCACCACCGTCATCATCGCCTGCACCACCTACAACAGCCATATCTGCATCAAACAGACTAAGTTAGATAAACGTCAAAGCAAATCACAAGTTCGCCTGTTACCATGAGCGAAGTTGTGATTTATTCTGCATAGGCGAAGTTAGAGGTGGGGCGAAGTTGGAAACAACTTCGCCTCAACTTGAACTTCGCTGGTTAACAGTTAAGTAAAAAGGTCCAGGCGAAGTTAATGATAACTTCGCCTAACCACAACATCGCCTCATAAACTGTTTCAAAAATAATTATCAGGCGAAGTTAAACCTCAGGCGAAGTTACGGATAACTTCGCCTAAACTGTAACTTCGCCGAATCTGAAACGGCATCAGTTAGGTTTTCAATCGACGTGAATCGGGTCAATTTGGAGATTGCGGACTCCGTAAAACTTGATTTACTGACGATTTAGACGATTAGATTGATTATGACCACGTAAAAATACGTTTGAAAATCGGGTATGAAGATTCGAAAAACTGAGGTCACGAAAACGGGTCGAAATACCCATTGATTAACGTTAAGGAACGTGATTATACGATACAACAATCGTACACACCTATAATACGGATTCGAACTTGAAAATAAGAACACAGAAGAAAATCGATAAGTTCGCTGTGGGTTTAGAGGTTAGGTTCGCTGGATAAGTTCGCTGGGTTTTGAAAATAATGAACCAGTTTGACCTTTAATTTCCTTTATATAGGGTCAAAATTATACAGGCGAAGTTATGGATAACTTCGCCTATGGCAGGTGAAGTTAAGCACAACTTCGCCGATATCAAATTTTCAAAACAAACCCTATAATTTGAACAATTTGCAATCAAGTTTTAAAACAACCTTTAAAGCGTTAAATGATACGATCAAGACCAAGTAACCAGGTATAAAAGCATACAACTACATAAGCAGAAAAAATTTTAAAAATAAAGTACACGGGATCAAATTTCAGTCTCGATAGGGACTACCATGTTTTAGAAAAGATCCGAACAGGAATCATACTAACTACGTGACTATCACACAGATCCGTGTTCAGCTGTATTATGACATAAAGAAACAGGTTGTAAGCAGGTAAATAACTTAGAATGGTTTTCATCGTTTCTGTGATACGGGTTAGGTTCAATTAAGCTCAAAACTTAAGTGGGCAACAACTCAGAGATTATGATGTCTCCTATCTATTCTCAAAGCGTATTTGGCTTTCCCCAAGTCACCCCGAGTTGACCTCGACCCGTAGTGTCTGATTAAATAGTAGGTACTCTTCGATCTTTGGACTCTTCTTCCCGTTCTCTATCTTGCATCTTGATTGAGAAGTCTTATCATTATGAACTCTATGATGTCTCAATAACTCACATTTTTTTTTTTTAGGTATTTACACAACTTCAGATAAACTACTGCAAGTCCCGAATCTGGATCACTGCAGTATCTTGACACGTTATCTTCACGGGAATCAGAACACTCACGGGCTCGTGTATGACTGGGTAATCGCTTTTCTGCCTATCATTCGGAAAGATATATTGTAGGTTCCCCGGACGGATCACACGAGATATCCCGATATACACAGGTGCGGAATCCCTGTGTAGATCGTTACGGACGTAGAATATAAGCTCACGAACACACGAACACGATACGAACAAAACCACGTTATATTAATAACTCGAACTGTGTTACATACAGAATCTCGACCTCACGTCAATAGACTTACTGAATTACACGTAAATAACCAACTCGATCAACAGAAACTCTAACCCGTAAACAGTAAACTGTAAACAGTATAAATACACGACAACTTCGCCTCAGGCGAAGTTGTCCTTAACTTCGCTCGTTCAACAAGTTCGCCTAGGCGAACTTGTCAACAACTTCGCTTGGTTAACAAGTTCGCCTAAGCGAACTTGTCAACAACTTCGCTTTTACAAACAAATACACAAACAATATTACAGACTCGATTACAGACATTAGACATATGAACTACTGACATCTATGCACCAACAGACTCCCCCTTGGGAGTAGCTTCATATCTTGATCTTTCAGCTCTTGTCTCGTAATCCTGTATCTTCAAGCGTGTACTCCTTCTCTAACACATACCGTCACAACTCGTTGATACTTTCTTGCTTCATCCTTCCAAGCTGGAATATAAAAGATCTTTTTCTCGTTGAGCATCTTCAGATCAGCTTGCGATAAGTTTACAAGATGCATCGGATCGTAAACTCTAAGAATCTCTTGTTCATCCTCATCTTCCATCACAGCTTCAACAGTCTGGCAATCAACGTACCACCATTTTAGATTCTTCAACACATCTTGAGGCATAGTCTTCATTGGAACCTCCTTGATGCATCGGATCGGTTTGTACTTCATCACCATCCATGGCTTGCCATCTGCTCTCAATCCCCTCTCTGTATCCTCCACGAGCTTTCCCTTCTGTGGCTTTAATAGTTCAAACTTCTTTTCTTTTATGCTTTCTTTCCACACAATCTTCTCAATCATTCTTGCCATGTTGTTGTCACTTCTATTTATCAGGCCCAACCTGGCCAAATCCTTCACCTCACATTCCGGCAACGTATTGAGAGATCTCAACATTCTCTTGAAGTATTGAATACCATCATAACGCTTCACCACAAACAGCTTCATCTGTTCATCATAAATCCAACAGATAATTCCCTTCTTCGACTCAGCATAGCCTTTGATGTTATAAGTCTTCTTGAACATGGCTGGAACAGCAGGCTTCTTGGTCTTGATAAACCAATGAGCACAGCCTTCCTTCCACCTAGGCTGCTCCTCCCACTCAGTCTCATCCATCTCAGCACCCATGTCGGCTTTCTCAACATCAGGGATCTCGTGTTCAACTCCTTCTTCTACTATCTCCCCCTCTTCTATTCCATCTTCAATCACAATCTGCTCACCGATCTTCTCAATCATATCACTCGGCAGCACATCTTCATCAAATAACACATCATCGCTGAACATGTCATCGTCCAGTTCCTTCAGCGCATCAATCACGTCATCCTCCACCAACACCACATCATCACCACCAGCCGCGTCGGTAGACTCCCCCTCAGCTGTGGAAGTACCAAGAGCTTGAGAAGTTCTTGGCAGCTCACCACCTGCATCTTTCGATGCATTGGGATCATCGTCTCGGTCGTTTCTCTTCTTCGTTCTGAGCTCGTCGCCCTTACAGCTCATCTCCCCCTGAGATGCCAAGAACTCCTTCAAGGCATCTATAACTTTCCCATGCTCAACCAGGAGGGATGCCTGTAGTTGATTTGCTTCCACTAGGCTTTGAATAGTCTTCGACTGCTCTGCCACGATCCGCTCTAGTGAAGCTATTCTCTCTGAATCTGAAGTAGGCGAAGGCGAGACACCAGAAGCAGGCGTAACCGCAGGTGGTACCATACCTGATAACCCTGCAGTAGTAATGACCGTTGACTCTACAAATCGTGCTGCTACCACCGACTGAGTAAGCGTTGGAGGCGGTAGAGACACGATTTCCGGAGTCGACGTCTGGATGGTAGTGGTGGATGGAATGCCAGCCGTTGATGTAGCCACCACGGGAACATCCGCAGCGCTTGTACTTGTCACCTGTACAGAAGAAGGAACAATGGACATACCAGACAGTGCGGCCGGAGCAAATCGTACAGTCCTTGAAGTCTCTCCAGCTCCCATGCCAGCACCTGTCCTCTCCCGTCTTGATCTTCTTATCAGCTTATGTATGTCTTCTTCCTCTTCTGACTCTTCATCATCTTCCGTTCTCTTTCTCTTCCCTATCGTTCTCTCTCGAGACACCATCAACCGTCTCCCCTCATTCATAATCTCATCCAAATCGGAGTCAGCCATCGACGTAGCTGCTCTAGTCATACTCACACCCAAACCTTGTGCAGCCGAGACCTGCACCTCTTCAACGTGATCCATATCAAAATAACCTTGACCTCCAAAAACAGCGTCAAGATCAATATCCTCAGCAGTTGATACAACAGGCACAGCAGGAGCAGGAACAGCTTGAGTTGCTCTTGCCTGTCGCGGTTGTGGATCTCTGAACTCGTCCCCACCAGCAGGAACATACTCTGGGTTGATTAAAAACCCAAATAGTGGAGTATGCCTGGGACGATGTTCAGGGTTGCTCCTCGCACTCGACGTGCGGCATTGAGCAAAGATACGTTTGCTCACTGATTCGACGTATCTGATCGGGCGTCTCTGAGGTAGACTCGGAGCCACATGGTTCAATATCATCTGGATGAACCGTGGGTACATAATGAACCGCTCCCGAGACATCGCCCTTCTTTGCCTGTCAATCTCGTAGAAGACCATTTGACTGAAACTATAACGTTTGTTATAGGTCAGTGCAGTCATTGCAGACTGCATGGTCGCACCCATACCATCAGTGCCCGCCTTCCTCCCAGACATGCAAACGATCATAACGTGCATGAGGAAGCGCCACTGATCTAGAAGGAAACCCTTCCTCCTCTGGGTATCTCCTAATGGACCAGAGTAGCCCATTCGGAGAAACGCTCCATCACGTAAAGGAGCGACAAACTCAGTTGGATCGTCTCGAGTCTCCTCACCGAAGCGTAAGGCCACCCGTATCTGTTCAGAATTGAACTGAACTTGTTGATTGTTCACCGTCGCTCGCATGACCGGGGGCTCAACACGACAGTCGTATTCGACCGTCTGCCAGAAGTCTTCGATATTCGGCAGAGATATCGGCAGAGTGTTTGTTATGGCATGAAAAATCCTCGAGCGTAGGAGGAAGGTGATGATCTCGCGATAGTCGTCCACACCGCTCGCCTCCGGGTCAAGTGTAATGTACATATTGTGACCCGGGAAAAATTGTCTCTGATTGTCACCATCATCTCCTCCTGCACCACCAGCACCAGCTATCGCAGCCATATCTGCAACAAACTAACCAAGTTAGAACGACACAAAGACATAGCACAAGTTCGCTTTGTTACCATGAGCGAAGTTGTGATAAACTCTGTATAGGCGAAGTTAAAGTTGAGGCGAAGTTGGGAACAACTTCGCTTCAGCTTTAAGTTCGTCTAATTAACATTAAGTAAAATTGATCTTAGGCGAAGTTAAAGTTAACTTCGCCTTATCACAACATCGCCTCAGGCGAATTTAAGTTACAGGCGAAGTTACGGATAACTTCGCCTCAGGCGAACTTAAGCTTCGGGCGAAGTTACGGATAATTTCGCCTCAGGCGAACTTAAGCTCCAGGCGAAGTTACGGATAACTTCGCCTAAACCCTAACTTCGCCCGAATCTGAAACGGCGACAGTAAGATACTGCAAACATCGAAATCCGATGTTTCGGCTAGTTTAGACGATTAAGGATCCTTAAAACAAGCTTTTTAAGGACATGTTGACGATCAGTATGGTGATTAACACGTAACAACAAGTTTTTGAAAGATCGATTTGAAGGTCCGACGGTTCGAGGTTAATAACCGGGTCGAAACGACCCTTGATTAGCATGAAAGAACTTGTAATACATGATAAAACAACATCTCGAACCTTTGATCGGTGTGAAAATCGGGAATAAATAACACGTAAAAGGTTGAAAGAACAAGTTCGCCGGAAAAGATATATGTTCGCCGGATAAGTTTGAATAAGTTCGCTGGATTTTTTGAAAAAGTGATGAACAGTTACCTTTTTAACATCCTTATATAGGGTCTGGGTTATACAGGCGAAGTTACGGATAACTTCACCTAGGCGAAGTTATTCACAACTTCGCCTGTTCAACAACATCGCCTAAAATTTCAAAAATTAACCCTTAAAATTTTAACAGTTGTCAAATAAGTTATAAATTTTCCTTTAAGAGATAAATGACATGATCAATTCTAAGTAACCAGTTAAAAAATCATAAAACTATCTAAGTACAAAAACTTAAAAAATTTAAAGTATAAGGGATCAAATTTCAGTCTCGATAGGGACTGCTACGTTTTAGAAAAGATCCGAACAGGAATCATACTAAATACGTGACTGTCACATAGATCCGTGTTTAGCTGTATTATGACATATAGAGACAGGTTGTAAGCAGGTATAACTTAAAGTGGTTTTCATCGTTTCTGTGATACGAGTTAGGTTCGATTAAGCCTCAAAATTTAAGTGGGCAACAACTCAGAAATATTGATGCCTCCTATCTATTCTCAAAGCGTATTTGGCTTTCCCCAAGTCACCCCGAATTGACCTCGACCCATAGTGTCTGATTCAGTTGTAGGTACACTTCTTCTGGTTCCCGTTCTTCTTCTTACTCAATGATTGTGAAGTCTTGATATTGTCATCTCTAATATGTTTCAATAACTCCAAATATATATATATATATATATATATATATATATATATATATATTTTTTTTTTAATAAACATAGATTTCAAAGTAGAAATTAACTGCAAGTCCCGAATCTGGATCACTGCAGTATCTTGAGACGCTATTTTCACGGGAATCAGAACACACATGAGCTCGTGTATGACTGGGTAATCGCTTTTCTGCCTATCATTCGGAAAGATATATATGAAGACATGCAAAACTCTTAAGGAGTTTCCACGTAAAATCAAGTAAATTTAGTTTGTATCACTTATACTTTTACGCACCATAAAAAGTTACCATGACATACAATGACTGTCCTAAAGCCTTTTAAGCCTAATAACTTCACTAGCTAAGCACACAGAACTAGTATACTATCATTTTCCAAGGTTGGATCAATTTTCCGTTTAACATAGCTAACGAACTTCTTACGAAGTAACAGACTTGAAAAATAATTTCATTTCCCCTTTTTTTCAAAATTTTAACATTAATCGCCCCGACCAAAACAAAGTTTTCAGGTAAACGGCTATCCCGAAGATCCAATGGATCAGCTGGACCGACCACATACTAGTATGTGTCCTTCTAACTAAGTATGATCGACTAATTTTAAGCGAAAGAATGAAAAACGCATCATAAACCGCCCCGGTCACTATCAGTGATCTGGTTAATGGCTATCCTCAAAATCTACAAGTAGAAAATGAGGACCAAAACATATCCGAAGACAAGACCTTCAAACTGATGTAACCGACATATTTTTAAGCGATTAGTGACGTTTTTTTTTTTTTTTTTTTTTTTTTTTTGAACATAACATAAGAATAGCATGGTTACTCGGGATTGATCATCCCATTCAGTTCAATAAGGTTTTGAAATCTGGATTTGTCAAACGCTTTAGTGTATAAATCAGCGAAATTATCAAGCGTACCACCTTTTCAAGAATTATCAGTTTCTTCTCAGCACAATCCCGTATGAAATGATGACGTATGTCAATGTGTTTAGTTTTACTGTGTTTCACGGGATTGTTAGTTACTGAGATAGCAGCTGTGTTATCAATGCAAATAGGAGTAAGTAAGAAATTCAGACCATAGTCGCGCAATTGTTGTTGTATCCAAAGAACCTGAGAGCAGCAGTTGGATGCTGCCATGTATTCTGCCTCACAGGTTGAAATTGCGACTGAAGTCTGCTTCTTGCATTGCCACGACACCAATCTGCCACCAAGAAACTGACATCCTCCAGTTGTTGACTTCCGACTCTGATTGCACCCTCCATAATCAGAGTCTGTGTAAGCGACCAGCTCCAAGACTCCTCCTCTCGGGTACCACAACCCCAGCTTCGGCTTGCCCTTGAGATACCGCAGTATCCTCTTTGCACCTTTCAAATGAGATTCTTTTGGATTTGCCTGAAAACGTGCACAAAGACAAACAGAAAACATTATATCAGGCCTAGATGCAGTTAAGTACATTAAAGAACCTATTATTGCCCGATATTGAGTTGGGTCCACATCTGCATCACCGTCTACTTCAGCACCCAATTTGTGATTGACGCAGATTGGAGTATCATATGGAGAACTGTCCTCCATCTTGAAGCGCTTGAGCACATCATGAACATACTTCGTCTGATGAATGAACATCCCGTCCTTCCTCTGATCAACATGCAATCCTAGAAAGAAAGTTAGTTCACCCATAGCACTCATTTCAAACCTTTTCTTCATGACGGCTTCAAACTCCTGACACATGGAGACTTTTGATGCAGCAAAAATAATGTCATCCACGTATACTTGTACCAGCAGGAAGTCGCTTCCATCTCTTTTGAAGAACAACGTGCTATCAATTTTCCCTCTTTCAAAACCATTCTCGAGCAAGTAATCCGATAAAGTTGCATACCAGGCACGAGGTGCCTGATGTAATCCATACAACGCCTTGCTCAACCTGTACACGTGATCTGGATAGTCTGGGTCAGGAAAACCCGGAGGTTGCTCAACATACACAACCTCATCAACTTTCCCATTCAAAAACGCACTCTTCACATCTAGCTGAAACACCTTCATCTTTTCATAAGCAGCAAACGCCAAAAACAATCTTATGGCTTCCAACCTGGCGACAGGAGCGAACACTTCGTTATAATCAATCCCCTCTTGTTGATTAAAACCTTTCACGACAAGCCTCGCCTTGTTTCTGATAATGATCCCCTTATCATCTCTCTTGCACTTAAACACCCATTTTGTGCCTATCGCTTGCACATTCTTTGGTTTTTCAACCAAAGTCCAAACTTCCATCTTCTCGAATTCAGCCAACTCTTCTTGCATGGCTTCGACCCACGAGCTGTCCTTTAAAGCCATTTGATAATTCTTCGGTTCAATCTGGCTAATAAAGCAGGTATACAGGCATTCATCGATTATTCCTGTCTCCTTAATGCTTGTATAAACACAGGTATGTTCATTCAAGCTACTTCTCGTTTGTACACCTGAGGACACATCACCAATCACATTATCCAGAGTGTGATCTTTATGAATTCTCGTGGTCGGAACAGAACCGACATGCAAATTATCTTCCAAATTAGAAGAGAGCTCATCAATGGTTGTTTCATGCTGAGAGTGAAAAGGATTGATAAATTCTTCTTCAGTTGAGGCAGCAGGGGTACCGATAGTGTTTGATGAGGAAGGTTGACACTTATCAAACAGCTGTCTTTGCAATAGATTTTCTTCCTCATCGAGTATCATCTTTGTCGCAGCTCTTTCTTCTTCTTCAGAAATCTCCAAATCCGGTACGTTAAACGACTTAAAAAGCTTAACATAGTCGAAAAGCTCAGCAGGTCCATTGCTAGGTTTTGGCGGTTGGTAACTTGTGATGTCAGTGTTACACACCACCTCCACCTTGCAATTCGAAGTATTGAAGACACGCCTGTTGGGTGTACCAACAACATAACCGACTAAGATTCCTTCATCGGCTACTTCACCAAATTTAGAGTTTGTCTTCAAGATCGAACAAGGGGACCCGAATGGTTCAAGACCACTCAAGTTGGGCTTCCTTCCATGCATAAGCTCGTAACATGTTTTACCAAGTCTCTTAACTGTTAACACTCTATTCAGAACATAGCAGGCTGTAGCAACTGCTTCAGCCCAGAACATCACAGGAAGCTTCGAGTCTGCCAGCAAAGTTCTGGCTCCTTCAATTAAAGTTCGGTTCTTCCTTTCAGCCAATCCATTCTGTTGCGGAGTATACGGAGCACTGTATTGATGTTCAATTCCTTTCTGAAGACAGAAGATCTCCATTTCAAAATTCTTGAACTCCGTCCCATTGTCACTTCTGATGAACTTAACTGTTTTACTCATGACGTTCTCAACTTTAGTAATCAAATTCTTCACCATTTGAGCCGTCTCATCTTTCGATTTCAGAAAATATACCCACGAATATCGCGAGTAGTCATCAGTGATCACCAAGCAGTAAGAAGTACCTCCTAGACTTTTTACATTCACTGGACCGAAGAGATCCATGTGAAGCAGTTCTAGAGTACTGGCAATAGAGTTGTCCTTCTTGGTGAGATGGGATTTCTTGTGTTGCTTTCCCTTCTTGCATGCAATACATTTGTCTTCAAAGTTAAAACTTTTCAAGGGAACGCCCATCACAAGCCCATTTTTGACAATGTGGTTCATCTTTCGAAGATGAATGTACCCCATCCTTCTGTGCCATAGTTCGGATTCCGATTCGCTTGCTTTCGTCATTAAACATGATTCTCCCAAGGCCATTTCAGTAGACCTCATATCCATCACATAAGTGTTTGTATCACGTGGAGCTGTCATCACTATCCACTCGTCTGGTATCTGAAAACCAGGCTTCAACACGATCGCCTCATTCTTCGTGAAATGAACAGTATATTCCTTATCACAAATCTGCGACACACTCAGCAGATTGTGCTTCAGCTCTTCTACAAAATTCACATTCTCAAGTGTCATTTTCCCATTGGACACCGTTCCTTTTCCCGTAATTCTTCCTCCACTTTCACCAGCAAAACTAACTCTCGCTCCCTGAACAGGTTTTAAGTCGTGTAACAAATATTTGTTACCCGTCATGTGCCGGGAACAGCCGCTATCTACAATCCAAAGACTGTGGGCAGCCCTGTTCAACTGTTCCTGCACAATAAAGCAAATGATTAGAATCTAGGGACCCAAGACCAATTGGTCTTGGATCTATACATCCCGTACTTCTGCTTTCCAAAGTTAGCATTTGGATAATTCCTGTCAGTCCTATTAGGAAATCTCCTTGGAAATTGAGTGTGAGGCCTTCCAAACCTATGTACATTGAAAGTATTATATCTTGTGGTTTGGTTATTAGCATTGTAAAACTGAGGTTTGTTTCTGTGAAAACCTGAATTAGTTACATTTCGGAACTTTGAAGGGTTTTCATTTTTAACAGTATTAAAATTACCATTAGTCTTATGCTCAGTTTTAATAGGCCTCACGCCTCTGAATTTCGGCGTCAGAGGACAATCTGCAACAAGATGTCCTAACTTATTACACCTAAAACAACACCTATACTCCATTTTCTTTTCAAATGTTGTTTTGGATGTAGAGGCTGTGTTACCGGCCGTTCGTCTCACATAAGGTGGGACGTACGGGTTGAGTGGAGTATTCTTTTTAGAAGTTTTATCTTTTTCTCCACCAGTGGGTAACACTACCTTCTCTTTTGTCTTACCCGATTCGGACAACTTATCCGAATCCGATGAGACTGGACTTGTAACAGAAATTTTCTCACTTGAAACAGGCGAACTCGTTTCGCCACTACTAACACTTGGTTCTGAATTCGTAACCTTGATTGGAACTGTCTGAGGAACTTCAAAATCAACAGATTTCTGAACACTAGGGTTAAAAGTGTAATTGTGGTTATACGGTGGTGGAACCTCGTGATAACCAATTCCTCCTCTCTTTGTATAGGTACCTTGATCACTGACAAGGTGATCAAGAATAGCTGAGGAATTTCTGAACTGTTCTAGTTTTCGGTTCAGTTCCACCACTTTCACCTGGTGGTCGGCAATCTGCTTTTCTCGTTCAGCAATCAGTTTAGTTTTTTCTTCTAAAACCTCATAACTTAGATCAATTACTTCAATTTTTTCAGCAAGTTTAGTTTTTAAGCTTTTAACATCTTTTTCACATGCTTTTATTTTAACTTTGTAACTGTTTTCTCTTACTTTCGTAAAGTGATGATCTTCTTTAAGAGTTTTAAATTCAGCATCTAAACGAACATACTGATCAGTTATGGTAGCAAGTTGCTCAGACAAATTCTCACATTTAGTACAAAAAGATTTAGAACTTACCTCGGAGATTTGATCATTGTTATCTGCCATGAAAGCTTTTTCCTTACCAGTAGCTTTCTCTTCTCCGGTAGTCTTCTCACGTTCTTCATTCTCAACCTTAGCCATATTTGCCTGTTCACTAGTTTCATTCAAATGCAGGTTCCAGTTGTATTCACCTGCTTCTCTGGACAGCATGGCATTGACTTCTTTAGTACTCCCAGTGTGCTGTGCAGACCGGCCCTGACCACGTTCAACTCGCTCGTTTCTGCAATCTTTGGCAAAGTGCCCGTTTTGTTGACAGTTATAGCACCTCACCTTAGACTTGTCGAACCCTGGCCTGCCACCAACAAACTTTCTCCCCGTCTTTCTCATAAACTTCTTCACTCTCCTCACTATCATGGCCATTTGCCATTGTAAATCCATTTCCTCCAGATCATCAGCATCGATCTGGTCATAGTCTTCATCTAGCATCGCTGGATCAACCACCTTTCCTTGGATATAGTTTTCATATGAAGCAATAAATGAAGCATAGAGGCCAAACTGCTCTTCAGCAGATTTGACGCTCATTGGCATTTTAGAGTAATTATTGCTTGAGGAACTTGAAGATCCACTACTCTTGCTGGCAGTCTGTTGTGTACCACTTGATCCACCCGCAACAAAGCAAACATCCCCATTTGAGTTTACTGACACATGCCCCTCCTGTGAAGAATTGGCACCCGACTCACCTTTCGAGTAATAGGCGGCAGAATCAGTCTTTGAACTTGTATTGGAATTTACTTTCGCACCGTACATGCCCGGATCTTGAACCTGATCCATAGATGTTTCTTTTCTTACCATATTAAGCTCAAAAGTTCTGAGCTTGTTGACAGCGGTTTCAAGATCATAAGTAGGGAAGTCCTTGTCTTCCCTCATTAGTACAGTATACATCTCCCATTTTGGTGGGAGAGCATCAAGAAGTTTTTCCACAATCTCTTCTTCTCGGTATGAAATGGAGTAGTTACTCAATTCAGTCATTAGATGATAATATCGAGTGATAATGTCATCCAGAGATTCGTTCTTTAAGTACTTAAAGACAGAAAATTGAGTCTTGAGCAACTTTATCTTTGAAGCCCGAATGCCTACATTTCCTTCGAATCTGCTCTCAAGAGCTTCCCAAAGCTCTCTAGCTGATGTATACTTTCTGAATGTATGGAGGATCTCCTGTGGAAGAGCCATTGTGATTGCAGCATGAGCCTTGCTTTCGGCTTCATACATCTTCTTCTCCTCCTCTTCCATTTTACTGTATTTCTTGATTTGGTCTCGACCCTCATACTCCATGATTGGTGGAATATATCCATCTTGGATGCATACCCACATTTTCGCATCCTGGTACTTAACATACTGTATGAACCGATCCTTCCATGCAACAAAATCGGTTCCCTTCAGCAATCTTGGGGCCTTTGTAGCTGACCCCGCTTCAACTTCCATCTTTACAAGCTCCGAAATGTTGATCGACGATATCCTTCTTGAAGACTAAGAAACCCGAAAAATTTTGAAAAGGGCGAAGTTAAGAAATTTCCTCTGAACAGTACTGTAGGCGAAGTTAAGGATAACTTCGCTTAAGTAATAACTTCGCTGGATCCTTCTTAAATTCGCGTGACTAGGCGAAGTTGAGAATAACTTCGCTTAGGATAAGCGAACTTAGAAAGTAGGCGAACTTAAAGAGAACTTCGCTGAGCTAGGCGAACTTGATGAGAACTTCGCTGAGTTAGGCGAAGTTGAGGAGGTAGGCGAAGTTGTGAATAACTTCGCTTCTCCTTATATCTTCGCTGAAACCCTACGAATCCTGACGGCAACTTCGCCTGATGAACAGCAACTTCGCCTGACGAACTTGAACTTTCTGCATATCTGAAAAACGGATTTTAACGACGATTCTGACGGTTTAAAGGCTTGAACACACTGGTAGGAGGCTAGAATGAGCAAAAACACCAATAACTCGTCCCGGTAATACCCGAAATGGAACGAATTCTACACCCGCGTGAATATCCCGAACCACACAATCGAGCAAAAGCTCTGATACCAATTGTAGGTTCCCCGGACGGATCACACGAGATATCCCGATATACACAGGTGCGGAATCCCTGTGTAGATCGTTACGGACGTAGAATAT
This sequence comes from Bidens hawaiensis, assembly GCF_021521415.1. Lineage (NCBI taxonomy): Eukaryota > Viridiplantae > Streptophyta > Magnoliopsida > Asterales > Asteraceae > Bidens > Bidens hawaiensis. The sequence goes on from NW_027492837.1 coordinate 465,399, forward strand.
AAGCTCACGAACACACGAACACGATACGAACAAAACCACGTTATATTAATAACTCGAACTGTGTTACATACAGAATCTCGACCTCACGTCAATAGACTTACTGAATTACACGTAAATAACCAACTCGATCAACAGAAACTCTAACTCGTAAACAGTAAACTGTAAACAGTATAAATACACGACAACCTCGCCTCAGGCGAAGTTGTCCTTAACTTCGCTCGTTCAACAAGTTCGCCTAGGCGAACTTGTCAACAACTTCGCTTGGTTAACAAGTTCGCCTAAGCGAACTTGTCAACAACTTCGCTTTTACAAACAAATACACAAACAATATTACAGACATTAGACATATGAACTACTGACATCTATGCACCAACATATATATGAAGACATGCACAACTCTTAAGGAGTTTCCACGTAAAATCGAGTAGATTTAGTTAGTATCACTTCTACTTTTACGCACCATAAAAAGCTACCATGACATACAATGACTGTTCTAAAGTCTTTTAGGCCTTATCACTTCACTAGTTAAGCACACAGAATCAGTATATCTATCACTTTCCAAGGTTGGATCAATTTTCTGTTAAACATAGTAAAGGAACTTCTTACGAAGTAGTAGACTTGAAAAATAATTTCATCTTCCGTTAAAAAAAAATTTAACTTCTATCGCCCCGATCAAGTCAAAGTCTTCAGGTAAACGGCTATCCTGAAGATCCAATGGATCAGCTGGACCGACCACATACGAGTATGTGTCCTTCTAACTAAGTATGATCGACTAATTTTCAGCGAAAGAATAAAAACACATCATAAACCGCCCCGGTCACTTTCAGTCATCTGGTTAATGGCTATCCTCATATTCTACAAGTAGAAATGAGGACCAAACATATCCGAAGACATGTCCTTCAAACTAAGGTAACCGACATAATTCTAAGCGATAGTGACGTGGTTTTTTTATTTTTTTTTTTATTTTTATTTTTATTAAACAAAGTCACAAAACATGGTTTCTCGGGATTGATCATCCCATTCAGCTCAACATGGTTTTGAAATCTAGTTTTGTCAAACGCTTTCGTAAACATGTCAGCGAAATTATCTAGAGTATCAACCTTTTCGAGCACAATCAGTTTCTTCTCAGCACAATCCCGTATAAAATGATGACGGATGTCAATGTGTTTAGTTTTACTGTGCTTTACGGGATTGTTAGTTACTGAGATAGCAGCAGTATTATCAATGCAAATAGGAGTATGAGTGAAATTCAGACCATAATCGCGCAATTGCTGTTGAATCCAAAGAACCTGGGAGCAGCAGTTGGATGCTGCCATGTATTCTGCTTCACAGGTTGAAATGGCGACTGAGATCTGCTTCTTGCATTGCCATGACACTAATCTGCCTCCGAGAAACTGACAACCACCTGTTGTTGACTTCCGACTCTGATTGCACCCTCCATAATCAGAATCCGTGTAGGCGACCAACTCCAAGTCTCCTCCTCTCGTGTACCACAACCTCAGCTTAGGCTTGCCTTTGAGATACCGTAGAATCCTCTTCGCACCCTTCAAGTGAGATTCCTTTGGGTTTGCCTGAAAGCGAGCACAAAGACAAACTGCAAACATTATATCAGGCCTAGAAGCAGTTAAGTACATTATAGAACCTATTATTGCCCGATATTGGGTTGGGTCCACGTCCGCATCATTGTTTGAATCAGCACCCAATTTGTGGTTGACGCAGACTGGAGTATCGTATGGAGTGCTGTCCTCCATCTTGAAGCGTTTGAGAACATCATGGACATACTTAGTCTGATGAATGAACATCCCATCTTTCTTTTGATCAACCTGCAGTCCTAAAAAGAAAGTTAGTTCACCCATAGCATTCATTTCAAATCTCTTCTTCGTGACGGCCTCAAACTCCTGACACATGGCGACTTTTGATGCAGCAAAGATGATGTCGTCCACGTAGACTTGCACCAGTAGAAAGTCGCTCCCTTTTCTCTTGAAGAACAAAGTGATATCAATCTTTCCCCGTTCAAAACCATTTTCAAGCAAGTAGTCGGATAGTGTAGAATACCAGGCCCGAGGGGCCTGATGTAGCCCATACAGTGCTTTACTTAGCTTGTATACGTGATCAGGAAAGTCTGGGTCAGGAAAACCCGGAGGTTGCTCAACGTACACAACCTCATCGACTTTACCATTTAGGAACGCACTCTTCACATCCAACTGAAATACCTTCAACTCCTTATGTGCAGCAATGCCAAAAACAATCGGATGGCTTCCAATCTCGCCACAGGAGCAAACACCTCATTGTAATCGATCCCCTCTTGCTGATTAAAGCCTTTTACAACCAGCCTCGCCTTGTTCCTGATAATAATCCCTTTCTCATCTCTCTTGCATTTGAAGACCCATTTTGTGCCAATCGCATGCACATTCTTTGGTTTTGCAACCAAGTTCCATACCTCCATCTTCTTAAACTGGGCTAATTCTTCTTGCATGGCTTCGACCCACGAGTTGTCCTTGAGAGCCATTTGATAGTTCTTTGGTTCAATCTGGCTGATGAAGCAGTGTACAAGCATTCGTTGATTATGCCCTGACTCTTTAATGCTTGTATAAACACAGGTGTGCTCATTCAAGCTTTGTCTTGTTTGTACACCGTCGGACAGATCACCTATCACATTCTCCAATGGGTGATTTTGTGAACTCTCGTAGTCGGAACCGCACTGACTTGCAGATTGTCTTCCAAATTCGAAGATAGCTCATCAGTGGGTGATTGTTGTTGAGAGTGAAATGGATTGAAGAATTCTCTTCAGTAGCGGCAGCAGGGGTATCGACAGCATTTGACGAGGAAGGCTGACATTCATCATACTTCGGTCGTTGCACATAATAATGAATCACACGGGCCCAATAGGTCCTACCCGATCACCAACACGTGACGGGCATATTAAGTTGGAAATTACTTCCAACAATCACTCCCTAATTTCCGACTTGAAATAGGTGGTCCTTCAACTCCGAGCATAACTCTTTTTCCCTGTTTGATTTGACTCATGAACTTGACATTCTCGGCTTTCACAACCATCTTGGCCTTGATCTCCCCGGAACTTCTCTTGATCCATAGTTGTGTTCTTTGGCTCCCTGAACTCGACTACTTCTGTGACCATGTCCCGACCACTCACTCGGTCGTATGAACTCGCATAACCACTCCTTTGGCTACGATTCGGTCATCTAATCGAGCGAACAACAATCTACCTTGATCTTCTTTTGTTCCCGAATCAAAACATGAGCACATCTTTCAAATCAAATCCTTGGCTAAAACATAACTCGTACGTTCAACCCGAATAAAACAAACTCCGATTGAACCGACTTGTCCAACCCCTTTCTTGCAGTCCGTTGGAGCAATATGAACGAATCAGCCCCGAACAACTTTTCATAACCAAACCCGTATATTCATAAGATTCGGTTGCGAATACCTCTCGAAAAACCAAACCACATACAAAACCAACCCAAAATATTGTTTTCTTTTCTTACTGTTTGCGTTAGAAAAAAAATAATCAAGAATTAAACTCCTAATTTTTGTGCCTTGCACTTCAAATAACTCTCTCTTTTCTTTTGTTGACTTTTGTGACTCCTTTTGCAAAACTCCAGAGAGTACGTAAACAAAACAAATACCATGTTCTTCGTTCCGATCAACTACGGCAACCCTTCGCTGATATGATTTCCAAGCTAGTATGAAACCGGAGCAAGTTGTCACTACGGTAGTTGGTCCGACTGACCCGTTGCTTATTAGTAAACTCGTTGTTGGTTCTTCTTGATCGCTTGTGTTTGATCTCTTGCGGATTTCCAAACAACCCCGAAATTCCGATCTCGATCACGACTTTGATCGGTTGATCAATAAACACCAGAAAAACTTTCTGGTCGCCAAATCTTAGCCCGTCGCCAACCCTTGTCTCGATCATCGAGCCTAGCCTTTTGTTATTCGATCACAACTTGGTCGAACCCTCCTTACCGATCACGACTTTGACCGATAAACACAAAGAGCGTAACCGCTCTGATACCAATTCAAGTCCCGTATCGATAATCAACACACGAATAAAACGACTTA